>NW_006921727.1:4241827-4243496 GCF_000298275.1 Orycteropus afer afer
CATGTTCTTCTTCATATAGTCCAGCTTCTCAGATTATTTGCTCAGCATACAATTGAATAAGTATGGTGAAAGGATACAGTCCTGACACATTCCCTTCCTGATTTTAAACCATACAATATCCCCTTGTTCTCCTGGTCTGTGTACAGATTTCTCATGAATACAATTAAGTGTTCTGGAATTCCCATTATTCTCAGTGTTAACCATAATTTGTTATGATCCACACAGTTGAATGCTTTTGCATAGTCATTGAAACACAAACATCTTTATGATATTCTTTGCTTTCAGCTAAGATCCAACTGGCATCAGTCATGATATTCCTCATTCCATGTCCACTTCTGAATCCAGCTTACATTTCTGGAAGTTCTCTGTCAATATACAAGTACAACTGTTTTTGAATTATCTTCAGCAAGATTTTACTTACGTGTGATATTAATGATATTGTTTGATATTTCCACATTCTGTGGGATCACCTTTCTTTGGAATGGGTACAAACATGGATCTCTTCCAGTCAGTTGGTCAGGTAGCTGTCTTCCATATTTCTTGGCATAGCTGAATGAGTGCCTCCAGCACAGCATCTATTTGTTGAAACATCTCAATGGGTATTCTGTCAATTCCTGGAGCCTTGTTTTTCACCAATTCCTTCAGTGCAGCTTTGACCTCTTCCTTCAATACCATTGGTTCTTGATTATATGCCACCTCCTGAAATGGATGAACATTGACTAATTCTTTTTGGTACAGTGACTGTGTATTCCTTCTATCTTCTTTTGATGTTTCCTGCATCATTCAATATATTGCCCATAGAATCTTTCAGTATTGCAACTTGAGACTTAACTTTCCTCTTCAGTTCTTTCAGCTTGAGAAATGCTGAACATATTCTTGCCTTTTGGTTTTCTAACTCCAAGTCTTTGCACATTTCATTATAACTGACTTTATCTTTTCAAGCTAGTCTTTGAAATCTGTTCAGCTCTTTTGTCTTGTCATTTCTTCCACTTTCTTTAGCTATTCTCTGTTCAAGGGCAAGTTTCAGAGTCCCTTCTTACATCCGTTTTGGTCTTCCTTTCATTTCCTGTCTTTTTAATGACCTTTTGCTTTCTTCATGGGTGATGTTCTTGATGTCATTTAACAATTCCTCTGGTTTTTGGTCATTGGTGTTCAGTGCATCAAATCTGTTCTTTAGATAGTCTCCAAATTCAGGAGGGATATAATCAAGGTCATATTTTGGCTGTTGTGGACTTGTTTTAGTGTTTTCAGCTTCAACTTGAACTTGCATATGAGCAGTTGATGGTCTGTTCCACAATCAGTTCCTGGCTTTGTTTTGGCTGACGATATTGAGCTTCTCCATTGCCTCTTTCTTGAGATGCAGTCAGTCTGCTTCCTGTGTATTCCATCTGGCAAAGTCCACATGTATAGCCGCCATTTGTGTTGTTGAAAAAGGTATTTGCAATGAGTAAGTCTTTGGTCTTGCAAAATTCTATCATGTGATTTCCAGCATCATTTCTATCACCAAGGCCATATTTTCCAACTACCAGTGATTCTTCTTTGTTTTGAACTTTTGCATTCCAATCATCAGTGATAATCAACACATCTTGATTGCATGTTTGGTCAATTTCAGACTGCAGAAGTTGGTAAAAATCTTCAGTTTCCTCATCTTTGGCTTTGGTGGTTGGTG
>NW_006921727.1:4266593-4270048 GCF_000298275.1 Orycteropus afer afer
ATAGCTTGCTAATAATAATGTAAATAAGTACCTAGCACCATTGTTGGGGTGGGACTGTGCAAATAAGGTGTATGGAACCCTATCATGGGTATTGGTCAGTTTTGCCAAACTTGTTGTTGTTATGTGCCATTGAGTCGGCCCCAACGCATAGCGACCTTCCTTGGGTTGCCGAGGCAGTATCACTACGGAAGTAGGTTGCCCAGTCTTCCTTCCGAGGAGTGGCTGGTGGGTTTGAACTGCCAGCCTTCTGGTTAGCAGTCAAGTGCCTAAGGCACTGTGCGACCAGAGCCAATACTAGGCTTAAAATGAGCCATCCCACAGGCAGAAAGGGGGGTGGGGTGGGATCTCACGACCATCAAGAAAGAAGAGCCAGGTGTAGAGCATATACTTTATGCTCTACTACGCAGGAGACAGAGAGAGACAGCTGCAGTCTTTTGCTCATGGCAAGAAGCAGCAGCAGAGAAATGACAGCCGTATAACAGAACTAAGAGACTGGCATGAAACAGAGCATTGGGCTTCCCAGAGTGAGAAAACTGAGTGCCTTCAGGCAGGAAGCTTGATGGCGGAGTGGGGTGCCTCTCTGGGTACCTGTTGACAGAGCTGAAGGAGAGCTGTTTAACAGTGGCCTGAGCAAGGCAGAGGCTGAGGCCAGAGAGAAGCGTGCCTGTGGCATAGCCGAGAAGCTATTGTCCTGATTGAAGAACTGTATCCTGACTTGCTTCTGATCCTGAATTGTAACCTGTTACTTCCTTAATAAACCCCATAGATGTGAATATTGTCTCTAAATTCTGTGAGGCCATTGAAATAAATTATTGAACCTAGTAGAGAAGAAGAGAGTGCAGTAGGAAGGATGATTGGTGTTAGAGTAGGTAAAAAGGGTCGGAGGGTGGCAGCATGTCTGACCTCTACCTCATAGGAACCAGCCTGGGATTGCTGATGTTCATCTTGATTTTCCCTCTTGTGAAGGTAGAGGTCAGATGCCACTGACAGCCCTTTGTGCAGTGGCTGTACCATATCTGTCTTGACCATTTTTCTTTCCCTTAATATTTGGGTTATTTCACATTTTTCTGTTGTTGTTGTTGTTATGTACCATTCTGTTAGTCATTAATAATTCATAGTAGTTAACAAATATTGAGTATTTATTATCATGCAGTAATTGTATTTAATGTTGAAGGTGAGCATTTGCTGAATTTTGGACTCTATTCCAGAGGCAGTATAGCATTAGGGGTTAACAACATGGATTCATTGGACTCTCTGAGTTTGCATCCTGGGTTCTTCACTTACCAATGTTCAGATCTTGAACAAATTGAATTAGTTAACATCTTAATGCCTCACTATCAGTGACTGTGAAATAGGAATAATAATAGTATTCCATTGTGAAGATGTAAAATGTGTAGCACAGGGCCTGACACATAGTAAGTGCTGTGTAAATGCCAGACAGTATACTTACTGGATCAGAACCCAGGAATACTATGAACATTTTAAAACTTTTTGATCAGTATTGTCAAATTCCTACAAGGATACACTAGTGTCCCATTAGCACTATGTCAGAGTGCCTGTTTTTACCATGCAGTAAGCTGTTGGCAAAGCCTCCTCTTATGTATCTGTCCTCATTGGCCCATCATTCACTCTCTCTTAATTGCTCCAGTAGCCCTCATTTTTGTTAGATAATTTATCTATTCATTAATAAAAATGTGGGAACAAAAAATATATCTACTGTTCTTTTTTAAAATATATCTTTTCTTACTTTTTTTCTTAGGGGCTATTGTTGTTGATTGCCATCAAGTCAATTCTGACTCAGAGCAACCCCATGGATACACAATAGAACTGCTCTATAGGGTTTTCAAGGCGTGACCTTTCAGAAGCAGATCGCCAGAACTGTCTTTTGGGGTGCCTGTGGGTGTGTTTAAACTGCTAGTTGTCAAACACTTAACAGATGCACTGCTGAAGGACTCTTCTGTAGATAGGTAGAATGAGTCATGGAATTTGAAAGTGTGAGGCCACCACTCTGTAGTAGACAGTAAGGATCTTGCATAACGTATTTAAAAAACTTCTGGAAGCTTATCTGAGGAGAGTATCCACTTCATAATTAGCCTTTGGTTTTAAAGAAAAGCAAATTGATAAAGCAAGGGTTCTGTAGGAAGGTGTGGCGTGGAAATGATCAACCCAAAATAATGTCCTCTAGTGGACATACTTAGGGGGAAGCTCTTCTCCCCATTAACTCTATTAGAGCTTTTCTGATTCCATCTGTTTTATATACTGATATTTTTGTATAAATTTTGGTTTGGAGAATGACTCCCTTGTTAAAACAAGTTTGAAGGTCTTTTCCCCACGAGGAATTAGGCCATAGGGAGAAGTGTCTTGGCATCCCAAACATGTACTTATTAGTATGTGTGCATTTCCTTTTGCTCATCTCTGCTCTTGGGTATGGTTGTGGTGGGGGACGCATGTGGATGGGACTGAGTCCTTGTGGGATGAGGTTACCTCATGGCAGTGTGGCTTCTAAGGCCCACTTGGGCATGCCTGTATGATGATCTTACAGCTAAAGCAGTTCCCTATAGCAGCTGTAAACTATACTTAAGCAAGAAACTTTAGGTGGGAGGCAGACTCATTATGAAACAAGCTCAGGTTGAAATTTTTTTCCAGTGCTTCAGTCTTTGGTGTTCTCCACTCTCCTCTGCTGCTGACTCACTTTGGGACTGGTTTTTCTGTGTTATAGGAGTGAAATGTGTTGTGTAGTGAATCACACCTATAATTTCCATTGATTTCAGAAGGTGTTGACTCGCAACCTGAAAAACTGCTCTTAAAACCTTAGCTAGAATCAAAGACACCACAACTATGCAGAGAGTTGCTAAGAATGCTAGGTCATTCTGTTTTATGTAAAACGAAATGTGTTAGATGAGTATCAGACTATATATTAAGATATATTTTGCTGTATCTTAGGCCACCAACAAATTCAGTCAATATTTATCAGTAACTGAGACCATTTAATTTTATTTATTTTTCTAGCATTGATATAGTAAGAAATTAAAATATTTAATGTTCCTTTCTAGTTTCCTTGATACTAGAGATTATATGAGTCTGATTCATCCTGGTATCTTTTCTTGCATAGTGGAAAGGGCATTAGAAAATTGGGGTCAGATCCCAGCTCTGCTGGTGCTTTTCTTAGAGAAAGTTTGGGCCTAGAATATTTAAGTATTTTATATGTAAATTGTAATCAGTTTTTTTAACAGTAAATTGAGGATATGAGGATGATCGTGTGTACATCCTGTGGTAGGATTGTTTTTAGATCATGTAAAATCCAGCAATGCATAGCAGAAACCAAAAAAAAAAAACCAAACTCACTGTTGTTGAGTGGGATCTGACTCATAGCGACCCCTCCTTGGGTTTCCGAGGCAGTATCACTACAGAAGTAGATTGCCCAACCTTCCTTCCGAGGAGTGGCTGCTGGGTTT
>NW_006921727.1:4270720-4297043 GCF_000298275.1 Orycteropus afer afer
CTACTTCCGTAGTGATACTGCCTCGGAAACCCAAGGAGGGGTCGCTATGAGTCGGGGCCGACTCGATGGCAAATAACAACAACAACAACAACAACAGTAGTTAATCTGAAGAAGATGACTTGATTTACAGATGAGGAAACTTGAGCCTCGCAGAAGTAAATCATTTTCTCAAGCTCAAATTACTAGCTTATGTTAATGCCAGGATCTGGATACAAGTATGTATAGGATCCTAAGTCATATTCTTTATCCTCATCACGGCTGTCTGTATATGGCCTACCAATGGAGCCATGTAGACAGTGAACCATATAGAAGAGGAATTCCCTTTATAGTTTGAAGTCTAACAGTACCTAATAATTTAATAACCTTAAACAGACATTTATTATTTAGATTGGATGAGACAGGAAATACCGTAAAGGTAACAGGAAATAGGATTTATTTTTAATAGAAATCAACCTTTGAAAAAAATGTTGGGAATTCTGAGAAACCATATACACTCACTATAATTTGTTTATATTTTTTATCTGAGTTATTGGAGGTCATACTTCAATAATTTTCAAGGGTATCTGGTATTACTTTAGATTTTAAAGTGAAGTGTTTGGACGTTATAGTTATGTATATTGTTGTCGTTACATGCTGTGGAGTCGGACCCAACTCATAGTGGACACCTCCTTGGGTTTCCAAGGCACTATCACTATGGAAGTAGATTGCCCATCCTTCCTTCGGAGGAGTAGCTGGTGGGTTTGAACCGTTAGCCTTCTGGTTAGCAGTCAAGTGCCTTAGGCTCTATACTACCAGAACTCCTATAATTACATACAGTACTTATAATTATAAATTTTTAAATACTCAAAACTTTAAAATCCCAAATTAGCTAAGGGACTCATAAATATAATGGATTTATCTTATATGTAAACAATGTGGAAATGATTAATTTGTTTTTATTGATTTATATAATATCTTTGTCCTTTAGGCTATCTTCTTAATCAGGCCTCTGAATTCTGTAAAGAAAGACTAAGATTGAAAATTTAAAAAGAAGTTTTTTTTTTTTTTCAGTCCTATACAGATAAAGAAGTGTAGAATCTTTTCTGTCCTTAACCGAAACTCAGAATGGCAGAAGCTAGATTATATACAATGTGTGATTATTCTAGCAGTGTAAATATAATTATAAGGCTCTTTATGCTCATGTGTTTTCAGGATGCTTAGGTAGGTGAAAGAAGTTTAAAAGCATTTTCTATGAGTTTTATATTCAGTACCTGGCAAATTGTATGAAGAGATACCATTAAATTCCTCTTCAGAGCAGAACCCAATACCCTTTGTTCCCAGCCACCAATACTGTTGATCCTCAGCCTGAACCCTGGCTACTGCGCTGATGAAAAGCACGGGATCTAATTATTGATGGGGAGAGCGGGGCGAGGGGATATACAAAAAAGCATTTGTGCCCAGAGATTTATGGCTTTTATTGTTCTACACCATTTACGCCTCAGCTTACTTAGCACATTCTACTCTTGTCCTGTTTCTGGATTGTCACAAACAAGGGCAAAACCAAACTGCATTTTGTTTTATGGCAGTTAACCTTTGAATAAGGAAACCCTGCAAGCAGGGAAATTTCTGAATATATTCTTAATTATTGATTGTCTTTTTGAAGGCTTTCTGCAGACTAACCACTTTGTATCCCAGCCTGGCAAGCATGCTCTGAAAAAAAGGATCACCAATTGCTGACTCCTCTTTTGCGGGCTGGTCCCCTCTTCTCTTTCTGGAGCTATCAGGCCAAGAGCAAATCCAACCATGCCTGAAGTCTTAGCTCTGTCTTTAGCTCTGGCCTGTCTCATTCTTTTTTCTCTATCTCCAGTAGAGTCTACCAAAATATTCAATATATAAATGAATATATGAGGTTGGAACATTTTCCCTGTCACAGTTATTTTTAATAAGTAATACACAATTAGGAGCTCTGATAGCATAGTGCCTAAAGCACTTGACTGCTAACCAGAAGGCTGGCGGTTCAAACCCACCAGCCACTCCTCGGAAGGAAGGTTGGGCAATCTACTTACATAGTGATACTGCCTCCAAACCCAAGGAGGGGTTGCTATGAGTTGCGTCCGACTTGAGGGCAAATAACAACAACAACAAACAATACACAAATACATCCTCTTTGTAAAAGATTGTTTAAAATTGATCTAAAAATATGTGGAATGAAATATGAAAGATACTTTATCAGCCTTCTTTCCTCCCAGCTTTTACTCTTTTCCTGGTGAAACTAGTCATTTACGATGTGATGTACATCCTTTATATGAGTTTATTTTTAAGTTTCTCACTTAAGTATATATCTTAGAACTACTTTCCATATCACCATATATAAAATATTAATATTCTATTGGATAGGTGAAATGTATTTATTTAGTTTCCTACTGACTGACATGCACTCTGGTAGTGCAGTAGTTAAAGCATTCCGCTATTAACCAAAAGGTCAGTGGACCTACCAGCTACTCCATGGGGAAAAGAAGAGACAGTTTGCTCCTGTAAAGATTGACAGCCTCGGAAACTCTACAGGGGCAGTTCTGCTTTGTCCTATAGGGCGGCTATGAGTTGGAATCCACTCAATGCACTGTTTTTTGTTTGTTTGTTTGTTTTGTTTTTAAGTGACTGATATTTAAATTGTTTCAACTGTTTTGCTACAGTAAACATCCTTGTGTGCTAATCATATATATTCACATATTTATTTAGTATTTCCTAGTAGTGGAATTGGGAGCTCTGGTGGAGTAGTACATAAGGCACTTGACTACTAACCAGAAGGCTGGTGGTTCAAACCCACCAGCCACTCCTCAGAAGGAAGGTTGGGCAATCTACCTCCATAATGATACGGCCTCAGAAACCCAAGGAGCAGTCACTATGAGTTGGGTCTGACTTGACGGCACATAACAACAACAGAAGTGGAATTGTTGATTCACAAGCTCATGAATCTTAATTTATAATGTAAACTGCCAAATTGCTCTTGAAAAAGTATTTGCCATTTTATACATTCACCAGTGTTGTATGAGACTATTACCTCTGCGCTAGGTATTTTTCTTACAAATTTATAGCTATATGAAATCATTGTTTTCATAGTTTGCCTTTCCTGATTAGAAGGGAGGTTGAGCATTTTTGCTTATCTTTATATTGGCCTTTTGCATTCCTTCTTTGAATTGGATACTCTCATAATTTGTATTATTTTTTGAAGGGAGCATTTTCTCTTTTGTACTTGTAAGTAGAGTTATTAACCTGTTTTGGACATTTTTGGTGTATATTATATATCCAGTGGATTTTTTCCTCAAGATAGTCATTTTTCCTTTTTCAACTTTGTTTATAAGCCTGTTATCATATTAGTGCTTCAGATTTTTATGTAGTCAAATTTGTCAGCCTTTATACCTTCATTTTCTTTTGACTTTTATAATTTGTTTTGAAATATTCTTCCTGTTGTTGTTTTGTGCTATCAAGTCGGCCCGACTCATAACGACCCCTCCTTGGGTTTCCAAGGCAGTATAACAATGGAAGTAGATTGCCCAACCTTCCTTCTGAGGAGTGGTTGGTGGGTTTGAACCGCCAGCCTTCTGGTTAGCAGTCAAATGCCTTAGGCACTACGCTACCAGAGCTCCCTATTAGTTTTATTAATTTTAAAATTTTTATTTACCTTTGGCATTATAATCTACTTTAACATGCTTTGTGTATGGTGTGAGGTATAAGTCTAACTTTTTCCCCTCGGATGCTAGCTTATTCTCACAACATCCTTTATTTTATTTTAGTTATTTTAGTTAAAGTTTACAGAGCAAATCATATTTTAAATTAAACAGTTTTTACACATTTTGTTTCATAACGATTGCAATTCCATCGTTGTAACAATACTTTTCCTTATTCTTGTCTGGGTTCCATCTGTCTTTACATTCTCTGCTGCCCTTTCCTGCCTTCTGGGCTTTGTTTTATGGCAGACGCTGCCCTTTTGGTCTTACATGGGTGATTATTTTGAGGAGTACCTTCCTCATGGGTGTTACTTTTCACTTTATAGGTCTGTCTTTTGTTTGGCTGGAAGGTAATCCCTGGGGTAGATTCAGGTCCAGGTTTGAAGAATGTCTAAGGACCATAATTGGGGGTTCCACCAGTCTGTATCAGACAATAAGTGTGATCTTTTTTATGATTTTGAATTTTGTTCTAAATTTTTCTCCCATTCTGTCCAGAACATTCTGTGGTCCTGATCAGAGTGGTTGGTAGTGGTAGCTGGGCACCATCTAATTTTCTGATCTCAGGGTACTGGAGGCTATGCCTTGCATGGTCCTTTAGTCCTTTGGACTAATTTTTTCCCAGAGTCTTTGATTTTCTTTACTCTTCTTTTCCTCTGGACAGGGAGAGACCACTAGTTGCATCCTAGTGGCTGCTTGCTAGATTTTAAGACCTAGTTGCTATTTATCACACTTGGGACAACACCATTTATTTAACCATCCATTCTTTGTTCACTGATTTTGAAATGTCACTTTTATTGTAGTTTTTGTTCAGTTGATTCTGTTTAAAGTTTCTCTCTAGGTTACAGTAATTTCAAATAGTTATATAGTTTGGCTTTTTCATTTCCAATGTTTATAAGTTTTATTATTTTTGTGTTTTAAAGTATTGACTGATTTCCAGGATACAGGAATGATGATGGCAGGCATTCTTATTTTATTTCTGACTTCAACAGAAATGTTTCTAATGTTTGTTTCTAATTGATGATGTTTGTTGTGGATTCTTCTGTATTTGTAATTACTTATTTTAAAAGAAATTTAATCCAAAGCTAGCTTTGAATTTTGTTATATGCTCTTTGAGCATCTGTTGAAATGATTTTATGTTTCCTATTTAATCTGGTAAAATGATGAATTACAAGAATGAATTTCTAATAATGAACTATTATTTCATTTCTGGGGATAACCCTGCTTGATGAAGTTGTGTTACTCTTTTGCTATTGGATTGCATAAGAATTTATTTAGGATTTTTCCATCTGTTCTCTTAAGTGAGATTAACATATAGATGTTTTGTTTTGTTTTAATGCTGCATTCTCAGGTGTTTTGGTACCTGGGCTATGCATTGGGATGCTTTTGTTACTTTTCTGTGGTATGGAATTTATTTATTTTTTAAAAAATAACATAGGATTATTAAATGATCTTTGAAGAATTTGGTAAAATTTTCCTATAAAACCACATGATCCTAGTGCCTTTAAAAGCACTTTAACTTATCCGTTTGTTTTGTGATTTTTAGCATGTAAGATTTCCTACCACTTTTTTAGCCAATTTTGTTTTATTAGAAAGCCACCCATGTTATCTGTAGAATTACTGACATAAAGTTGTATTTTCTTATGATATTTAAAACCTTCCTATATCTATGATTATTTACTCATTCTCATTTCTCATACTGTTTGATGATCTTGGCTTGTACTGCCAAATAGTGTAAATCTGAAGATTTTACTAGCCATATGTTTGAGATGCCTTGTCAATTCCATGCTTATCTTGAAATATCTCCTTTTTAAGTTCGCTCAGATTTCTTGGCACAAGGATTATAAGTGTTTGAAATGTAAAGAGCTTCTTTATGAAGACTACACTTTGGATATGCTGACAACTTCCTTTTAATTTTTTTTTTTTTATTTCAGCCAATACTTGATATTTAGCACAGAAGTTGTGGATTGATTATGCTCTAGTCAAGTAGGGAATGCTGCAGACATAAATGTCAATTTTATTTAGATTAAAATACTAACAAATAATAGTTATAAAAAAATAAGGCTAAGAAAATCATCAACACTGGAAATTTAAATTGATAAAGTCAGTAATAAGAGAAAGTTGTGGAATTTTCTTGTGCTGTCAATTTTTGTAGAAGAGGAAAAATTAGTTTAAGCCATGAAGAACTGAATCTCAAAATGTGCAAGAAGAAAGCCTTTCTCATTTAAAGTTTTAAAATATTTCTTTGCTACATTTAACAGCATGAGAATCTGCTGTTGCCAATAGTAATTATAGTAGCAAAGACAAACAATACTTGTTTTAGTGAAACCAGAAAAACCAAACTCACTGCAGTTGAGTCAGATCCCACTCATAGCGATCCCTCCTTGGGTTTCCAAGGCAGTACTACTACTGAAGTAGATTGCCCAACCGTCCTTCCGAGGAGTGGCTGGTGGGTTTGAACAGCCAGCCTGTCATTATGAGATCAGCTATAGATTTGGTATACATAGGACTTGGCAGTAGTAACTGAGTAAAGAAATCTTTCAGAAATAATAGTATTGATACTCCTTTAGGTATGGTGTCCTAAAATACTTTGTAAACATTTTTTTAATGATTAAAACTTAATGTTATAGTGTTGGAGGTTTCCAAATTAGCACCTTCCTTTTAATAAAAAGATGAAGAAGGTGGAAAAGGCTCAGAGATGTTAGGTAGCTTCCTCTCAAGGTCTGTAGTCCCATGGAAGTAGATCACACTTGACAATGACCAATGGGGGAAAGTTGACTTAAACTGAAATGAACATCAGTTGTAGCTCTATATTAATTTAAATAAATTAAATAAATTTAAATAAACCAGAACAGTGTTTCTTTGGGACTGTTGTAAGACATTTTAACTTTAGTGGGAGCAAGAATTCTCTTCAGCTTACCTTTTTTTCATCTACCTAGCAGCTATAAGGGAGCTCTGGTAGTGTAGTGCCTAAGGCACTTGACTGCTAACCAGAAGGCTGGTGGTTCAAACCCACCAGCCACTCCTGGGAAGGAAGATGGGGCAATCTACTTCCTTAGTGATACTGCCTTGGAAACCCAAGAAGGGGTCGCTATGAGTCAGGTCCGACTCCATGGCACATAACAACAACAACAACAGCAGCAATAATGTCTAGTTACAAGTGATGTTGGCTGAGGTCTTTGCTCTAGGGTATGTCAAATGGAGAGGAGAGGTGTTACTGGGGTAAGGACAGGGTTTTTAGGTGATGATTGAATGAGAGTTGCAAGCTCATGGGTGCCCTGG
Organism: Orycteropus afer afer; assembly: GCF_000298275.1. Lineage (NCBI taxonomy): Eukaryota > Metazoa > Chordata > Mammalia > Tubulidentata > Orycteropodidae > Orycteropus > Orycteropus afer. The sequence goes on from NW_006921727.1 coordinate 4,277,707, forward strand.
AGTGGGACTGGGCAGAGTGAAGAGCCAGGGTGAGCAGCAGACCTGCATTCTCACCAGCTCCCTATTTTCGAACTGGGTAGTTCATCAGTTTCAGGAGCAAGGCTTTTCATTGATCCTAACTATTGCAGATAGCTTTCTTCTATAACGCCAAAAATCTTACAGCTTTTCCCTCACCAGTCTTGCTATATTGTATTATATTATACTATACTATATTATACTGTACTATACTATATTAGGAGCTCTGGTAGCATATTGCCTAAGGCACTTGACTGCTAACCAGAAGGCTGGAGGTTCAAACCCACCAACCACTCCTCAGAAGAGAGGTTGGGCAATCTATTTCCTTAGTGATTGCCTCAGAAACCCAAGGAGGGGTCACTATGAGTCGAGTCCTACTAGACGGTACAGCATAACAACAACATACTATATTATTCATAGGCAGTGGTAAGAAAACTGACTATATTCCCTCCCCCCTATCTTTTTTCCATCCAACTCCAACACTTAATATTTTCCTCCTCTCTCTCTCTCTCTCTCTCTCTCTCTCTTTTTCTCTTTTAGCTACAACCTTTACCAAAGTGTTTCTTGTTCTTTTAAAACTCATTTCTTGTAGAACAAAACCTGGGAGCTTTGGTGCCTTAGTGCCTAAGGCATTTGATTGCTAACCAGAGGGCAGTTCAAATCCACCAGCTACTCCTCGGAAGGAAGGTTGGGCAATCTACTTCCATGGTGATACCACCTCAGAAACCCAAGGAGGGGTTGCTATGAGTCGGATCCAACTCGATGGCAGTGAGTTTGGTTTGGTTTTTTTGGTAGAACAAAACTCAGATTGCTGAAACTGATAGAGATTAGAAGAACCCCTGAGACTATTGCCCTAAAATAACTTTTGAATATGGATTTGAAGCTATTTTAGTTCACCTTTCAGCCAATAATAGATTGAATTATAAAATAATCATTATTACCCGTGAGTACTGTGCTCCCTTAAATACTTAAACTACATGAGACCAAACGGTCAACATTTAACCAAAAGCAAAGATGAGAAGGCAAGGAGGGGAAGGGAAGCTAGACCAATGGATACGGAATAATCAGAATGGAAATAATGAGAATGCTGACACGTTGTAAAAACTATAACCGATGACAAGGAACAGTTTGTATGAAAATTGTTAAAGGGGAACCCAATTTGCTTTGTGAACTTTCACCAAAAACACAGTCTTATTAAACAGCAGTAACAACAAAGAAGCAAAACAAAACAAAAATTCATTCCTTACCCTTACTGATACATCTCATCCTTGCCCTAAATTCTATTAGTTAAAGCATTGTGGTTTACCTGCCTCCACTCTTTAGAATCACGAATCTGAGGAAGGCAAATTCTGTTTTCTGTATATCCCCACCACAGAAGATTTGGCCAGACTTCTTCACTTTTTACTTTTTATTGTTTAACTTCTTATTTTTTCAAAGTTAGCATTGTGTTCTGTAAGTGAAGAAATACAACGTTGAGAATGCTTCTGCAAACTATATTCCCTCTCCACCACCTGCCCTTAATAGTGGTGTGATCCTGGGCAATTTATTTAACCTCTAACTGCATAATTTTTTTAAATCTGTAAATAGATTAGTCTCACAGGGTTGTTATGAGGGTGATAGGCACTATATGTGTGTTACAGGTATGTGAGTAACTGGGAACAATACCTGGCACGTACTAAGTGTGCTCTGAATCATCCTCTTCTTGGTGCATTAGGCAGGCTCAGGCTTTTTTCTAGTAGAGGCAGGGCCTCTGGCACAAAAAATGGCAATTGAAGAAGGGAGAAATAGGAAGTGAAGGGGGTTACTTAGAATGATGTTAGAAGTCATATACAGATGTTTCAAAGCATGTTAACTCAAACCAAACTCACTGCTGTTCAGTTTGACAGTATCACTAGGGAAGTAGATGGCCCAACCCATATTAGCAACTGTCAATCTACTAGGACTGTGGTATCTTTTTCCCTGGTATGATTAACTTTGCTGGCTTCCTATTGCTGAAAATAAATATGAAGTTTTGGAGTTCTGTTTGTAACTATTTGTCTACTGTTTCAGACAAAAACATAGGAGTGCTGAAGATACTTGGTCTGTTGCTTATTTATACCAAAGATTCACATTTCTTGACATTTATTCATTCAATTCGTGCTCACAAGTGAAGTTATCATTGATTGAGGATTCCTTGTTATTCCTGTATTATTAGATTAAGGATTCTATTGTTTGAAGATATAGAAAAGAAGTGGGTTTTAGAAGCAGACTCAAGTTTAGAATTTTAGTTCAGTCATTTAGGCTGTGGAATCCTAGACTAGTTTTTTAATCTCTCCAGATTTTGGATTTCATATTTTTAGAATGGGAACAGTAGCAGTCAACTCAAAGAATGTCAGATTCAAATGAAAATGTATCTGTGAGTATACATAAAAATAGTTGGTGATGATATTACCCTGAGGGATATGTGTCTAGCTTAGAAAGTTGAGATCCCCAGAACTGTTAGTAGCAAATGTATCTGGAATGAGTTAACAATTCAGGCTGGATGTTGTTTTTTTATTCCCTGAGAATTCTGCCATGGGGATTAGAAGAGAGAGAATGTAATTAGCTAGCTCTACAGTGAAATCTAACGCCCTGTGGGCTGTCTCATAGCCAAAAAAAAAAAAAAAAAGGAATCAAAACTATTTTTTTAATGTATTTCATATGAATAAATTTAAGACTAAAAGAAATAGACCATTTGTTTCCTTTTTTGTAATAGTTGTATGTGTCCCCTGCAAAGTAGTGCAGAAGAGGCTGGCTTTGCTAATGTTTACTTAAAAGGGGGAGCTAACTGCGTTTCAGCTTGTAAGTGGGAGTGTCTAGTCAGTGTTTTCCTTTCTACATAGAAAGCTAACAGGACTCTGACACATGAGTTTGTACAGAAAGAGCTGAGGGATCTATTGGACAGCTTTCTTAGAGAATGATGGGGCAGCTTATGAAAAATGATCAAGATTGGAATGCAAAGCTGGTGGGACTGATGTGCTGTATGGGTTAGTAGCATGACCTATAATACCACTTTAATGTTTTCAGAACTGGGAAAGGAAAGTTAGATTACCTGCATTAGTTCGCACTGTGGGAGTTTAGCAGACTATGGGGCACCTTTCAGGAATCTGGATGAACTCAAGCTACAGCTCCTGGGGTTACCTAGAGAAAACTGTTCCCTCTATTGTTGTGCATAGGCTGTGCATTTATATAGTCTCGATTTTTATTATGTGTGTAATACTAAATGTGTTTAGCTTTGATAGGAACTTACAGAAAACAGGTCAGTGTAGGTTGTAATAATTGGTGCTCTTTTTTTGCACCTTTTTTTTCCCCAAAATTCTTTTATTCTTTTCTTTGAATATTGTGTCATTGAGTAATTTGAGCCATTCAGTACTTTTTAAGGGGAACATAATTGGGTACTTTCATTTAAAACTTACTGTATCAATGAAAGGGGCTCTGGTGGCTAAGTGCCTAAGGTATTTGACTGCTAACCAGAAGGCTGGCGCTTCAAACCCACCAGCCACTTCTTGGAAGGAAGGTTGGGCAATCTACGTCCATAGTGATAGAGCCTCAGAAACCCAAGGAGGGGTCTCTTTGAGTCGGATCCGACTCGACAGCAGCGAGTTTGAAGTATCAATGAAATAATTTTCAAATGGAAGAATGTTAAAAAATTTCATTCAGAAAAAAGAGTGGGTGGTTTGTAAAACCAGCGGAATTGGTTAAAATCACAGGAGTAAGTAAGATTTTCCTTATTGTTGTCATAGCCCAACTAAATACAAATTTCACTGTTAGACATCCCTGACTCAAGTGACATAAAGAAACCATTATGAGTCTGGTAGTTGGAAAATTAGATGGTGTAATCTGGAATACTTCCTTTTGAAATGATGCATATGCAAAGTTGTAAATCACAAAGTCTGTCCAGATTTAAATTACTGATTTTAGGTTGTTCTCTTGAAGAGAGTTGGGGTCTTTAAAGTCCACATTAACACTTACCTTATTATTGTAGCCTTGTGATGGGAACATTCTAGTATTAAAGAACTATCTTTGCTGCTTGAATGGGATTCATTTAGGTTTGTTGTGGTTTAAAAGAAAAGGTTTAAGTTGTTATTGTTAGAAAACATAAATCAGAATTTATGAACTATGTGGGTATAATTTAATTAGCTTTAGTTTTGTACCTTACTCATGTACTTTAATTGTGGATCATAATTCCCAGATGTTATCTTAGTATTACATGCCAAATACCTAGCTTCTGCCTTACATTTTCGGCAGTGCTTTGAACTGTTAGCAACAACCACAACAAAATCCCAGTGATGAGAATAACCTTCTTACAATTGTATTATTTAAGTGGTTCTCTCTTCTATAAATTATTTGGTTAAATCCTTTTTCTTAATATACCACTTTGGTAAGAACTTAACCAATAAGTGATTGGTCTTTAGAATCTATGTTCCATTTCTTCATGTTTATTAAAATATAGGACCAGTTTCGTTAATTTAGAAAATAATAACAATCTATTTTTGTCAATTTTTATATAACAAAAGAAGGATTTAGGTAATACACATAATAAAATTTAAGGAAATTTGTAAATTTGTTAGAGTTTGTATTACGTGATGGTTACATAAATCAAATTTTGGAGGGTGGTTATAGGAATACTACAGTCTTATTTTGAAACTTGATATGGAATCTATAACTTCTTGAACTATACAGTTTTAGTTAATAATATATCTTAATGTTTGTTTGTTTGTTTGTTTTAGGATTTAGCATCAGGGCCCTAGGTTGTTAATTGGTTGGGAATAATATCCAATACAGGCAGTTCCTAGATCGATAACGTCTGATTTACCATTTACAGACAACCCCTACTTGCCCTTTAATGTTGTGTAAATTTGCCCTCTCTTCATTACAGTCATCTTTTCTTGCTTCACCTGTAGCTTTTAAATCACTGAAAAGACTTCTAGTCTTTTCTCGTACTCAAAATCCCATATCCAAACTCACTGCCATCTAGCTGATTCAGACTCATAGCGACTGTATAGGACAGGGTAGAATTGCCCCATAGGGCTTCCAAGGCTGTAAATCTATAAGCAAGCAGACTGTCACAGTTTTTTCCTGCAGAGCAGCTGGTGAGTTCAAACCCCAGCCTTTTGGTTAGAGCTGAGTCCTTTAACCACTGTGCCACCAAAGTTTTTCTTGCACTAAAGTAAAACTAAATAAAAACCATGTAGATACCTGTTCCGACTTACCTACAAATTCTTAAACTCACAGTTAGGAAAAAATCTCGGTCATAACCCCGGGACTGCCTGGGTCTAGGAAGGAATCTTTAGTTTGTTCACTGTTTTCCTTTTTCTGGAGGCTTGGAAGAAACACTGCTGAATATGTAATGTGAGTGCTATACTTTGGCAGGAAGGTTCCATTGTTTGCATTGACTTGTCCAAAGTTCATATCACACAGCAGGGCCAGATTTCCCAGCAACTTGCCTGTGATTGGAATGTGTTCATTGCTTCCATTTAAAGGATGATAGTCTCTAGGGAAAGTGGAATCTACTCAAGGTAATCATAATACTTGGGTTCTAACTATGGATTTTTAAAGTCAAATTATTAAATCAAGGGTTTTTTTTGGCAAGGAAATTTGTATATGTCTAGCTCATGTCTTGCTACCCAACTCTTCAGGGCCAGGTTGTTCTCTCCGTCATGCTTATGTACAGGATGAGTGCCATGAACTTTTCTTCGTTGGTATGCATATCACACTGCCTGCATGTCAGTGCTCTCTCTAGATGCTGAACTCCAGATGGCAAGGATCATTGTTCTTTCTACTTACTAAGTCCAGACCCTACTTGATATTTGGTTTATCATGGGAGCTCCATAGATGCTGGAGTAATTGAGTGAATAAATGAAGTACAGAATCAGTATTTTATGTGTAAGGAGGACTAACTAGTATATTCTTTTTTTTCTTTGTTCTTATGTATTCATTAATAGTTTAGGTTTATTCTGAACTCTCAAGGAATAACAATTATAACACATTTAGGCACCATTATTGCTTTAAGAGATATAGTAGTATATACCATTGTATGTAAGTAGATTAATATTCATTTCTCAACTTAGGTCCTTTCTAACATATGATTATCACCCTAGGGATTTATTGAGTGCATGAAAGTATTATGGCATCTAGTATGGAGTGTACAAGGATGAGTGAGGTGGGTGATGTTCTGGACCAACACACTGGTCTAAGAGGAATTTAAAAATATTTTGTAGATAGATAATGTTGGTTATCATCTACAAAATATTTTTAAATTCCTCTTAGACTAGTGTGTTGGTTGGTTAGGGAGCTCTGGTAGCATAGTGGCTAAGGCACTTGACTGCTCACCAGATGGCTGGCGGTTCAAACCCATCAGCCACTCCTCGGAAGGAAGGTTGGGCAATCCTACTTCGTAGTGATACTGCCTCGGAAACCCAAGGAGGGGTCGCTATGAGTCAGGGCTGACTCGACGGCACATAACAACAACAATGTTGGTTAAGAGATGGAAGGGAGTACTTAGAATCACTGTACCAAAAAGAATTTGATAACAGTTGGATAATGTTGGTTAGCAGATGGAAAGAATACACAGAGTCTCTGTTCCAAAAAGAATAGGTTGATATTCAGTCATTTCAGGAGGTAGCATATGATCAAGAACCAATGGTATTGAACAGAGAGATCCAAGCTACATTGAAAGAATTGGCCAAAAACAAGCCATAGGAATTGACAGAATTCCCAATGTGATGTTTCAGCAAACAGAGGCAATGCTAGAAGCCCTTACTCATTTATGCCAAGAAATACGGAAGACAGCTACCTGGCCAACCAACTGGAAGAGACCCATATTTTGCCCATTCCAAAGAAAGGTGATCCAACAGAATGTACAGTTTATTGAACAATACTATTAAGAAAACACATTATAAAGAAAACAAAAATCCTCACAACTAGATCACTCAGCAGCATCATGATAAATGGAGAAAAGATTGAAGTTGTCAGGGATTTCATTTTACTTGGATCTATAATCAACACCTATGGAAGCAGCAGTCCAGAAATCAGACAACATATTGCACTGGGCGAATCTGCTGCAAAAGACCTCTTTAAAGTGTGAAAGAGCAAAGATACCACTTTGAAGATTAAGATGCTCTGACCCAAGACATGGTATTTTCATAAGCATATGAAAACTAGACAATGTATAAATGAAGACCACAGAAGAATTGATGTATTTGAAATGTGGTGTTGGCAAAGAATATTGAAAATACCATGAACTGCCAGAAGAAGGAACAAATCCGTCTTGAAAGAAGTATATCCAAAGTGTTCCTTACAAGTGAGAATGGCCATACTTGTTCTCTCATACTTTGGTTATGTTGTCAGAAGGGACCAGTCCCTGGTGAAGGATATTATGTTTGGTAAAGTGGACAGTCAGGAAAAAAGGGAAGACACTCACTGAGATGGATGACACAGTGGCTCAGTGATGGGCTCAAGCAAAGCAAGGATTGTGAGGATGGCACAGGACAGGGCAGCGTTTTGTTCTGTTGCACACGGGGTCACTGTGAGTCCAAACCAATGTGACAACAGCTAACAACACCAATGTTAGTTAACAATTGTTAGTATCATTGTTCTTGGCAGGATAATTATCAGGAAAGTACCTTTGGATTTTACATTTGGAACCAGGTGCTTCATCTAATTTGGGCATAAATTCTGAGCATTTGTACTCCCCTGTAGTGAGCCTGTGCATTCTGGATCTGCTTTCTGCAACCCTTCTTCCAGATTTTTAAAGGTCTGATTAAAGTGGAAGCTAGAAGTTTGGAGAATAACTGAACAGTTAAGGGCAGAACTAAATGGTAGGCTGTACTTGCCTTTTTGTTTTTTTCTGGTTGATTGTGACAGGAAGTAGAAAGGGTTGAAAAGAAGTAATTTGGGAAAGAAATACTTGGGAAATACAAACTAGATTATATGGTTCTCTTTACCCCTCCATGTTGACCTTGCTCTCTGTAGGAGAATTCTAAGTAATATGCCATCACTGGATAGCTTTCAAAAAAATTGAATATGAACAGATAGTTGGATTGCTTTATGAAAATTTCTCCAACCATTTCTTTATTTTTTGACCTTTAGGCTTTGTTCAGAACTTTTATTTTGCCATTATAAACATTTAGCTTTATATTCACATAGATACATTTGATGTAAAATCACAATTATAACTTGAGGATAAATTCTAGAAATGAAATTGCTGGGAAAGGTATATATATATTTTAAAGACTTGATGATATTTAAAGGCAAATTTTTCTAGAGCAGTGCTATTCAGTATAGCTTTCTGCTAGAGCAAAGCTGACGAACACAACTAAATGCTGTCCAACACAACTCTGTTCTAGAACAATGCTGTCTAATAGAAATTACTGTGGTGGTATGGATAGTATTAATCAGCGCTCTCCATTATGTAAGCCAGTAAGCCACATGTGAGTGTTGAACACTTGAAATGCAGTACAACCAAGGAACTGAACTGTTAATTTTATTTAATTTCCATTAATTTGGGTTAAATATAAGTAGCCATATGTGGCTACTGTATTGAATGACATAGTTGGAAAGGATTTAAACCAAATTAACAATATATAAGGGTAGGGGGCTCTGGTGGCATAGTGCCTAAGGCATTTGACTGCTAACTAGAAGGGTGGAGGTTCAAACCCACCAGCCACTCCTTGGAAGGAAGATTGGGCAATCTTCTTCCGTAGAGATACCACCTCAGAAACCCAAGGAGGGGTCGCTATGAGTTGAATCGACTTGATGGCAGTGAGTTTGGTTTTTTTGGTTTGGTTCATTTGTGCCCTTGTCAGTGTATTATTTTTTTCATAACATCTTAGTAATTTGATAGGTTAAAATGCTTTATTTGTGTTATTTTGTATTGTTATTTGCTAGCGAGATTGAGCAGTATAGGTGTTATTTTTTTTAAAGGATTATCTATCTGTGTTTGCTTATATAATTAGATGTTCACTTTTTTTTTTATTTCTAAGCATTCTTTTAAATTAATAGTTAACCCTCAGTCTCATACGTTGCATGTTTTTCACTGAGTTGATTTGTCTTTATATTTTTATGTTTTCGTTGTTGTAGAAAGCATATTTTGAACAAGGCATAAATAGTTTTTATAAACAGAACAAGCATTTTTAGGAAAATCTAGTTGCATTACAATAGTTAAGAGGGTGCAGGCATGAACCATGAAGAGGGAAAAGATGAAAAAAAAGTGAGGTATATATTACTCCCAGGGAAAGGCTGGAGAAAAGGTGGATTATGACAGGAAAGGGAAAAAGACCACCAAGGAAGGAGAAAGATGTATTCCCAGATGCAGAAAAGAAGGAGGAAGGAAGCAAGAAACTGGGGAATTGTTGCCTAGAAGCAAGGAAAAAGAAGATACTATGGTTTTGAATTTCGCTCTAGGTGCTGGAAGATTATGATTCCCCTTTGAAATACTAACTAGCTGAACTAGAAAAATCCAATTATTATTTCTCTTTAAACCATGAGGAAGCCATCCCTTACCTTTCTCTGCATCATGACTGTAGTAATCAGGGTTACTTGTTATAGTGAGGATCTAGTTGGGGTGTTTCTTTTTTACCAGATGATTCAAAACAATGACTCTAGGAGAGAAACAGCATGATTAGTAATTAAACTGAATTCTTCAAGTCAGAAAGCCTGAATTTAAGTCCCATCTTTTATTAAAATTGTAAATTATTTGCTACATAATCGTAGACAGATTTCCACTTCTGTAAAATGGGAATGACACTACCTGTAGTTGTGAAGAACACATGTGGTGTGATATGTGCTACAGTGCTTTGGGTAGTTCTAGTGCAGGGGCTCATCTGAAGCTAGTAAGATTAGATTAGACAGTGTGGTGTGGAGGTAGTGGGGATGGTTATGTGACGGAATGGCAAAGCACATTTATTTAATACAATAATATTGGTGAATGCAACCAATATGATAAACAGCCCTGTAACACTCTCTTGCAGATAACCTAAAGCTGCTGTAATTAAGGAAAAAAAAAAAAAAATTCAGATTACTAAACAGTATCTCTTAAATACCTTATTTTTGTTGATATGCATAATCACAATTAAAGTCTTCTATTCATAAGTTTTATCAAACTTATTTTTTCCCATTTTTCAGATGAATGGGACAAATTAAAGTCACAATTAAAGTCTTCTATTCATAAGTTTTACCAAACTTATTTTTTCCTATTTTTCAGATGAACGGGACAAAGTTCAAAAGAAAACATTTACAAAATGGATAAATCAGCATCTCATGAAGGTCAGTTTACATTTCTTTTACATCTTGGATTTCTTTTGCGTACTTGAATTTATTTGAGCAGCAGTTGATTGTATAGCTCTGAAACACAGCTTTAAAATATGACTTGAAAGTTTAAATTCTAGGGCATTTCACTTGCATTTCAGCATCTATAATTATTTGCTGGCTAATGATAGAGGTGGGAGATAAGTACTAGTGATTACAGTATTCTGTGACGTGAGTAAAACCTACCATTATTGGACTCTAAAAATTTAGTCTCAGCAGTTTAAGAAGTCTTGTAAATATTTACATGTTAGGGCACAGAAAAGTGACATTGCTCAGTAAGAGTACTTTTTTTTCAAAATTCAGACCAAGTTCTAGCATCAGTTTTATGTGGATGGCAGAAGGTTAAATGAGAATAAAGATTATAGAGACAGAAGTCTAGACTTAATTTAGTTATCATCCTTAGTGTGATTGATATATGTTTACCTTTCCCTGTCTGTGAAGCAGTTTATAGTTGTACTTCTTAAATATATATTTATTTGTGTTCCATGATCCCCTTTGAGAGTATAAGCTCTCCAGAAATGTACACTACACTTAAAAGCAATTTCATGGAGTTATTGGACCCCATACACCTACAAAGAAGACCAGTTAATACAACTATTATTCAAATTTACACACCAATCACTTATGCCAAATATGAAGAAATTGAAGATCTTTACCAAGTTCTGCAGTCTGAAATTGATCAAGCCTTCAATAAAGATGCATTCATAATTACTGGTGATTAGAATGGGAAAGTTGGAAACAGAAGGATAACTAGTTGGAAAATGGAGGCTTGGTGATGGAAATGGTACTGAAATCACATGATAGAATTTCGCAAGACCAACAATGACCTATTAATTGGAAATACCTTTTTTCAACAATGTAAATGGTGACAAATCTTGTAGACCTCACTGGGTGGAAACACACAGGAATCAAATTGACCGCATCTGGGGAAAGGGATGTCAGAACAAGGCAAGGGGCTGACTGCAGAATAGACCATCAGTTGTTCATCTGCGAGCTTAAGTTAAAGCTGAAGAAAATTAAAACAAGTCCTCTAGAGTCAAAGTACAACCTTGAGTATATCCCATCTGAATTTAGAGACCATCTCAAGAATAGATATGACACATTGAACACTAATGACTGAAGACCAGACGAGTTGTGGGATGACATCAAGGACATTATGAAGAAAGAAAAAGGTCATTAAAAAGACAGGAAAGAAAGAAAAGACTAAAATGGATGTCATAAAAGACTCTGAAATTTGCTCTTGAATATAGAGTAGCTAAAGTGAATGAAAGAAATGGTGAAGTAAAAGAAATTTCAAAGGGCAGCTTGACAAGATAAAGTATTATAATGAAATATATGAAGATCTGGAATTAGAAAACCAAAAAGGAAGAACATGCTCGGCATTTTTCAAACTGAAAGAGCTGAGAAAAACTTCAGCCCTCGAGTTGCAATATTGAAGGATTCTGTGGGCAAAATACTGAATGATGCAGAAAACATCAAAAGGAGATGGAAGGAATACACAGATGTCACTATACCAAAAAAGATTGATTGGTATTCAGCTATTTCAGGAGGTAGCATATGATCAAGAACCCATGGTATTGAAGGAGGAAATCCAAGCTGCACTGCAGGAATTGGTGAAAAACAAGGCTCTGGGAATTGATGGACCCATTGAGATATTTCAACAAAAGGTGCAATGCTGGAAGCATCCTTTTATGCCAAGAAATTTGAAAGACCGGTACCTAGCCAAATGACTAGAAGAGAGCCATATTGTGCCCATTACAAAGACAAGTGATCCAAAGGAATGTGGAAATTATCAAACAGTATCAGTAATGTAAAATATTGCTGAAGATAATGCAAAAACGGTTGCAGGAGTACATAGATAGGGAACTGCCAGAAATTCAAGCCAGATTTGTGGAGAGGATGTGGAATGAGGAATATCATTGCTGATGTCAAATGGATCTTGGCTGAGAACAGAGAATACCAGAAAGGTGTTTACCTGTATTTTATTGACTAATTTAAGGCATTTGACTGTATGGATCCTAACAGATTATAAATAACATTGGGAACACTTAATTGTGCTCATGATGAATCCATACATAGACCATGAAGCAAGCAGTCATTCAAATAGAACAAGGGGATACTGTGTAGTTTAAAATTAGGAAATGTGTTTGTCAAGGTTGTATCCTTTCATGATACTTATTCAATCTGTATGCTGAGCAAATGACTTTATGAAGAAGTACTCAGCATCAGGATAGGAGGAAGACTCATTAGTAACCTGTGATATGCAAATTGACAACCTTGGTTGCTGACAGTGAAGATGACTTGAAACACTTACTGATGAAGATCAAAGACTACAGCCTTCAGTATGAATTATACTTCAACATAAAGAAAACCAAAATCCTCACAACTGGACCCACAAGCAGCATCACAATAAATAGAGAAAATATTGAAGCTGTCAGGGATCTCATTTTACTTGGATCCATAATTGAAACCCATGGGAGCAGCAGTCAAGAAGTCAAATGACCTATTGCACTGGGTAAATCTGCTGTAAAAAAAATTTCTTTTAAGTGTTAAGGAGTACAGATGTCACTTTGAAGACTAAGTAAGGTACCCTGATCCAAGCCATGGTGTTTTCAGTTGCCTTATATGCGTGTGAAAGTTGGACAATGAGTAAGGAAGAATTGATGTATTTGAATTGTGGTGTTGGTGTAGAATGTGGAAAATACTATGAAATACTAGAAGAAGGAACAAATCTTTCTTGGAAGAAGTGCAGCCAGAATCTTCATAGAAGCAAGAGTGATGAAACTTCATCTATTGTACTTTGGTCACGTTATCATAAGGGACCAGTCCGTGGAGAAGGATATCATGCTTGGTAAAATAAAGAGTCAGGGAAAAAGGGGAAGCCCCTCAGCAAGATGGCTGGACACAGTGACTGCATCAATCAACTCAAGCATCGCGGTGGTTGTGAACATGATTCATTCTGTTGTACATAGGGTTGCTTGCTAATAGTTGGAACCTACTTGATGGTACCCAACAACAATCATCTTTTATAAAAATGATTCTTATTTCAGAGGGCATGTCAGAATTACCTGAGAGGCTTTTCAGTTTCCCCTTTCTCACTCATTGACAAAAACTCCCCCCCCCCCAAATTCCAGTATATCCCTTAGGGATGACATGTTACTCCCTTTCCTATTGAGAATCCCTTCTGTAGGGAGTTTCTGCTAAAAGCTGCAACCTATCCCTTCCATGTATTGAGAAAAGAGAAAAAGTTGAGACCCTCTGCTTTATGATGTTTTTGCAAGAATGTATATTCTGAATTGTAATGAAGGATGCCAGCAGTTCACCTGTGCCTTTCCAAGCTTCTCCCTTGTTTGCATTTATCATGCACACAGTGTAAGTGGGAGTCTTTCTCACAGGCTAGGTAGGAGAGGGTGTGGTGTGTGGACTTTTGGAGTTAAAGGCTCTAAAAGGATTTTCTCATCTCTGAGGTGGCTTCAAGGGAAGCAAGGTCTTTGATATAGAGATACCCCTGTGGTGACTACTGGCACAGCAGCCCTTATAGCTCTAGCTTGTGGGAGGTGGCATGTGGCGATATTCAGAAGGTTCTGCCATGTGGTAACCAAGTCAGAAATGCTAGCAGTAGGTACCAAAGAGAAAGTGGAAGTTCAACTGAGGACAACTGTAGCACTGATAGTGGGCAGATATTTTGGGGGGGACTGCTGTGTGCTTGGCATATTGCACTGGGCCATTCATATTACCAGTGATTCTTAAGCAGGATGACTGAGTACAAAGATACTACTTTTGCTAAAAATGTCAATACTTAGTTGAGCTGTTTGAGGGTAGAGGCTGTGTTATTCCTCCCTAAGGCCCATCATAGGAATGAGAATATTCTCACTGTATGTAATATACATCATTTGATCCTCCTAGCAATGCTCCAAAGTGGTTTGACTCAAGCATATATAGCCTAGAGTCAGAAAAAAAGGGTTCAAATCCTGATTTACCTAGAGAACATATAATCTCTCTCAGTTTCAAGTAAAATGACAAATCTCCAGTATTTAATTCTGTTGCAACAGAGTAAGAATTAAGAAAATAGATATTTTAGGCACAGCAGCCAAAAGGTAGTTGCTGATCTAACTGGTTAGGGTTGTAATCAAATTAGTTTCTTTGTTTCTGAAGTTGTTGTAGGTCAGAATTTAAAATTAGCTGTTATTAAATGGAGAACAACTTCAATGAGAAGGAAAGCTAGACAATAGTGATCTTAGCTAACTCCCGCTGTCAGTTAGCTACTTAACGTTCTTTTTCTGTTTTGGTATCAGCTCAAAGAAGCCTTTCTTATAATCATATGAATTGTGCACTGAAATCTGTGATACAAAACTCAGATTGGTCAGACCATTACTTTTTGTCTTTTATTCTTTCATGTCTAGAAGTTATAGCATTAACTATTAATTACTTGAACTATTTTTTCAAGTGAAGGAAAATTGTTAAATATCTCAAGATATTGTGGGACATCAGACTGTTAAAGTTTGTGTTGTTATTTAGTTAAATGGAGAAAGTTCAGCCTTCATGTGGTCTTTTCCATGTTTACCCAAGTGATGGCCCAAGGAATGTTGTACTATGCATCTCATTTTATCTTGGTAAAAGGATTGCTGGGTAATTTTGCAAGTGGCCATTTGGTCGTACTCAAACTAGTGTGGAATGTAAAATATGTATATGAAATTTGGATTAAAAAATCTTAATATAAGCAATAGACATTTATAGGCAATTCCCAGGTTATGACCATCCAAATTATGTATGACCTGTAGTTACAAACCCTTATAAAGCCTATTATATTAAAAATTCAAGGTATATACAATGATTCCTAATAACAAGAGGTGCTACTTTTCAACACACATCAAAACATTATTACTCTGGTAGTGTAGCACCTAAGGCACTTGACTGCTAACCAGAAGGCTGGCGGCTCAAACCCACCAGCCACTCCTCGGAAGGAAGGTTGGGCAATCTACTTCCGTAGTGATACTGCCTCTGCAACCCAAGGAGGGGTCGCTATGAGTCGAGTCTGACTCGACAGCACATAACAACAACAACAACAACAACAACATTATTACATTAAAGATATTTGAATGTGTCTGGAAATCATTTGACTAAATGGTATTAGATACAAATACTGACTGTTTTGATTTACATACAAAGTTGCTAAAGACAGACTTAGAAACAGAACTCATTTGGGGACTGCCCTTATTCTGTATTGATTTTTTTTTTTTTTTTTAATATTGTCCTTCACATGAAATGTTGAACATATTCTGGGAGAAACAGATAAAGGAAAGAAGATTTCATATATTTTTTGCTTTACCATATTCCTTTTCAATTAATGAAAAGAATGCTATTTGAAGAGTTTTCAAGAAAATGTGATAGTATTATATAAATGTTAAGGAAAAAGGTGATCATGAAAAATGAGTTAATAAAATGAGTCAATACTTAAGTGATAAACAGAGAAAAAAGTGGGAATAAAATCATTCAGATAGAGTCGGTATATTTCTGTATGAATTCTGTGTTTTGTCTGTTAAGTAGTCACAGGTAGCCCTTAAGCCATTGTAAAGGGAGTAGAATAAAGGAAAGTTAGAGGAGAAAAGAGAAAAAAGGATCAAAGGAGGAGGTTAAAAACCCACTGTTGTCGAGTTATTCTGACTCCAGTGACCAAGGGAGAGGGAATGGCTGCCTTGTACCCTGGTGGAGGGGCTGCTTCCTCTCAGCCCTGGACTTCTGCATAGGGACAGCTCTAAAGTGGTAAAAAGGTCTGGAGACTCCTTACCCTTGGCTTCATGTATTGCTCTTAGCTGCCCAGGAGTCCTGACTCAGGTTTGGGATATGTTAAACAGGCAATCATAAAATAATTCTTAAAATTGTTCTCTTTCTGAGGTATTTTAATTACTTTTATCTAATTTTACCCAGGTCTTTTCACCCTAATTATGGCTCCAAGGGGAACCGTTCTGGGCAGCACTGCTCCTTTGGGCAGTGAGGTAGTTGAATAGACCTTAGATCTCTGCCTACCGACCCCCCCCCCCCTTAAAATAGTATGTTCTGCTAAGTTAGAGAAAATTGTGTTTTTCTTGGTGGGGGGCGGTGGTGGAGGGGACAAACAACTATCTTGTAAGAGATTTGCCACTTCATAATATGTAAGCCGAAAGTGGAAGATAGTAAGAAAAGTAGGTGAAAGCCATGCCTTTGGGGTCAGGAATTTGTGCCCAGGTTTTTTATACTTTTGTGTTTGTGTGGCCTTGCTTTCTTATGCCCTTGCCTGTAAAATGGTGGTAATGATAGGTTGGTGTGAACATTTAAAGGAGATAGTTCATCTAAGCATAAAGCACAATACCTGGCATATTGTAAACACTCAACACATGAGAATTTAGGGTATGGAAGAGGGACTTGACTTGGAGGACTAAAGACAAAATTGCTAAATACTCACCTTTAGTGGATTTCCGCTCCCTTTATTCATAGTCCGCCCCCCCCTTTTTTTTGGCCTTAAATACTTTTTAAGATTTAATCATTTTAGAAAGAGCTAGGATTTTTTTCTTTGCTTTCAGTCTTGCTGAGACACTTAAGAATTACGTACTCAAGGTATTAATGAGCTGCTCCCCACTCACTCCCGTGTTTCAAAGCTTGACTTTGGGGCCAGTGTCCTTTTTTACTTACCCTTTCTTATTTTCCAAGGAGCTTTGGTAATTCAGTGGTTAAAGCATTTGTCTGCTAACCCAAAGGTCAGCGGTTCTAGCCCACCAGCTGCTCTGTGGGAGACAGGTGAAGCAATCTGATTCTGTAAAAATTTATAGCCTTGGCAACCTTATAGGGCAGTTCTACTCTGTCCTATAGGGTCATTATGAGTCCGAATTGACTCAATAGCAGTGGGTTTATTTTTTGTTTCCCCTTTTTTTCCTACATTCTTCTTGCACAGAAAATGAGTCAGTATAGACTGATTATACTTTTAAAAGCTTGGCAGCTTTTGGTCTTTGGTCATATTTTCAATTAGAATCACACTTGGAGGGTGTCTTTCAAGGTATCTGGTTTGATTCCCTTATTTAACAGAAGGGGAAACTTATTCTAGCTATTTACTGGTAGAGCTGCACTGGAATCATGAAATTAGAGTCTGAATTAGAATGAAGGGGTGTGCCCCATATTTCATTTCTTTGAGCATTGTGAAATGTTTCAGACCTGGCAACAGGTTCTCCTTGGCTGTGAGATTGTGTTTACTTTTTTTTTTACCTTATAGTTTGAACTGTGTACTAATTACAGTAATCCCCATGATTTAGGAAGTCATGACTATGCAACTGTAAGGAAATATATACTGGACTTGGAGAAAAGTAAACATTATGGAGCTTTAAAATTAGTACTCAAGCTATTGTTACGTTCATATGTGCAAAGATTTTTTTTCCTGATAACACTTAATCCAGAAAAAAAATTAATATAACTTTATTTTATATTGATCAGTTAAAATTATATCAGTTTTAAAATAAATAGATAAGTTAATGAAAACCTTTACTTGTTGGCATGTAGTTGTTTCCGGCTTTTTTGCAAACATTTAAATTTTAGTGTTCTGTATTTCATTAGTATGACTAAACCCATCTTTAAACTGATTGTTCTGGCAGGATTTTTTTTTCCTTTTGATTCATCACTCTTCCCAGTACTTTACTTAGCACATTCACACCTGCTGCCTCTACATGTCTCTACAGTAAACATAGCTGATTGTTTACTTTGCAAATTATGGATTCTGGATAGACTAGCTAGAATCATGGATATATTTTTAATTACCATAATTTTTAATATATTACTAAAATATAAGCTGGCAGTTATTAAAAGTACCTCTGATTTCAGTTAGCTAAATTGATCTAAGATACAAAACTGATGACATTCTTTTGTTATCTACAGCATTTATTTAAGTCTATTCTACCTATGGCAGCAGAGGCTATCTCTTTATAAAAACTAGAGGGTCTTCTACAATTCTTTAGTAGTTGTTATTACTGATTGCATGCAACTCTGTTCTTGTCTAGACATTTATAGGACAGTAATATAAACCATGGCACCTAAGATTTAAATACCTAGGATTAATTTATTGCCTTTTTCTGTGGAATGGAACAAGAAAGAAGGAACTAACACAGATTAGAGATTCCTTTTTAAATATTTGCTTACTGGTACAGAATTAGGACTTGAGCCATCACCAAGAAACTCTTTTCAAGAGGAATAATTTGAGGGAATGAACAATTTTTAGGAGAAGATTGGAGCCTGGAGAAGTCCATACAGTTTACTTTCCTCATATAGGTTCTGTCTAACTGGAAATTTATAGAGAATATAAATTATTCTGCACTAGTTAGTTTGTACTGTAAATTTATTCCTCAATATTGTGTAAAAGGATGTTCGGTATAAATTTGAATTAATTGATACATACATGTGTTTGGAGAAGAAAAAGCCCTCAATTCCCATATTAAACCACACCCTATTTGTTAGTAACTTGCTTAGTTACCACATGGGAGACACCCAAACTGACTATCACATTTTTATCTTTGTCCTATCATGTCTTTGGAAAGCTTCATTTACTCAGGGCACAGATATCCTTTGCCCATACTGTAAAGTCAACGACTTCATGGCTCCCCTGACTCAGTCATGGTATTCTTTATTTTCTGATGTTGAGACTGGAAGGAAGTGTAAATCATCAAGCTGAGGACACAATGATAACTTTTAGAAAATAGAAAAGAAGCTCTGTTTGCTCTGTGCTCTTGGTCACTGCATAGTTATTGAGTTATTTTACTCTGCGGGCACACAGATGAGATAGAAGAATTTTTGAAGCATTAACTTTATAAAGGGCTAATGAAAAATACTTACCAAAAAATATAAAGCAGTACTTTTCATTCTTAAAATATACAAATAAGCCCCTCCTACAGTGGCTAAGTCACTTGCCTGCTAACCAGATGGCTGGCGGTTCAAACCCACCAGCCACTCCTCGGAAGGAAGGTTGGGCAATCCTACTT
>NW_006921727.1:4298298-4299613 GCF_000298275.1 Orycteropus afer afer
GAATCTCCTGTATTTCAGACATATTCGTCTTTACCTCCATTATGTAAAGCCAACCCAATTTCCCCTTGGTAATCAGGATCTATCACACTAGATAGCACAGTAATGCCCTTCTTTGTCTGTTGATCCAGAGGCATGAGGAAGCCAAAATGGCCGGGTGCCATTCTTAATTTCCAGTGCAAGGCAATCAGTATTGTGTCTCCAGGTGGAAGTTTCCTCCCTTTGGGACTAAGATCTCCAGACCCGCAGAGCATAGAGTAGCAGGGACAGGAAGCAAAAATTTTTTGAGTGAGTCACTAGGGGTAATAGTGAGTGGTACCATTCCTGTTTCCACCCCTTGGTTCCTGGACCCATGAATCATGACTATTGGAGAAACAGAACATATATTGGACGCTGGTTTAGAGCATATACGGCCTCCTGGAGAACACTGCCCCAGCCCTTCAAGGTATTGCCACCTAGCTGGCGCCATATTTGTGTTTTTAAGAGGCCATTCCTTCGTTCTGTCAAGCCAGCTGCTTCAGGATGATGGGGAACATGGTAAGACCAGTGAATTCCATGAGCATAAGCCCACTGCCGCACTTCATGTGCTGTGAAATGAGTCCGTTGATCCGAAGCAATGCTGTGTGGGATGCCATGATGGTGGATAAGACATTCTATAAGTCCATGGATGGTAGTTTTAGCAGAAGCATTGCGTGCAGGGAAGGTGAATCCATATCCAGGATAAGTATCTATTCCAGTAAGAACAAAATGCTGTCCTTTCCATGATGGAAGTGGTCCAATGTAATCAACCTGCCACCAGTTTGCTGGCTGATCACCTTGAGTAATGGTTCCATATCGCGGACTCAGTATTGGTCTCTGCTGTTGGCAGATTGAGCACTCAGCAGTGGCGGTAGCCAAATCAGCCTTGGTAAGTGGGAATCCATGTTGCTGAGCCCATGCATAGCCTCCATCCCTGCCACCATGGCCACTTTGTTTGTGAGCCCATTGAGCAATGACAGGGGTAGCTGGGGGAAAAGGACGGCTGGTTTCCACTGAACGTGTCATCCTATCCACCTGATTGTTAAAGTCTTCCTCTGCCAAGATCACTTTTTGATAGGCATTCACATGAGACACACATAGCTTTACTCCTTTGGCCCATTCAGAGAGATCTATCCACATACCTCTTCCCCATACATGCTTATCACCAGTCTTCCAATCATGCTTCTTCCAAGTCCCAGACCATCCAGCTAAGCCGTTAGCCACAGCCCATGAATCCGTATATAATCGCACATCTGGCCATTTCTTGTTCCATGCAAAGTGAACAGCCATATGCACAGCT
>NW_006921727.1:4303023-4303861 GCF_000298275.1 Orycteropus afer afer
GTAGCCATTCCCATACATATTCTCCAGGTTTCTGTCTGTACATGTTGGCAAAATCAAGTAGGTCTTTTTGGGTATAGTGTATCACCTCCTCAGTCACACTTTCTATTTCACCTCTTGGGTGGCTTAGACTTGACCTTTGTTATGGGCCTAGCTGCCAGACTAGGTGCTTGAGGCAGTTCCTGAGAGCATTCAGGAATGTCTTCCATGGCCTCTGCCTCACACAGTAACCCCGCAGGACTGGTTTGGCTAATCCCCTCAAACTGAGGGGGAGGGGATAATGGTTTTACAGCAATCCGTTCAGATGGGAGGGATTCAACAGAATTTACAGGCTCCATATCCCAATTTTCTGATCATCTGTCCATATGTCTCTATTCCAGGTTGCAGGATCCCATTTTTTTCCAATCAATGCCCTCACTTTAATGGCAGACACCGTTCTGGGTTGGCAATTGAGCTGGCATTGTAACTCTTACAATAAGACTCTGGATTTAGGTTTCAGCTATGTCAGCCCTGGTAGTAGAAGCTATAAGGCTTTCTTTCAGAACACAGCTGGAAGCACTGAGGTCGTTTATGTGGGGCTTAAGCTGAGACTCAGCAGCTTTGAGCCCATCTCACTCTTTCACCATTTTATGCAGTGTAAGTAGGACCAACCAACCAGCTTCCTTTTACTCCTCATTCTGACAAAATTTCAGAAAAGTATCAAATATCTGATCACCCAGAATGTCCCTTCTCACAAGTACTTGATCTATTGGTGGTGCTATTTTGCGTATTAATTTTGCCACCTCATGCCGTGGATTAGTAGGGCTCTCTTTACTAGCAGATGCAGAGTTGCTAGTGTCAT
>NW_006921727.1:4305026-4306773 GCF_000298275.1 Orycteropus afer afer
AAGACACTTGCCTGCTAACCAGACGGCTGGCGGTTCAAACCCACCAGCCACTCCTCGGAAGGAAGGTTGGGCAATCCTACTTCCGTAGTGATACTTCCTCGGAAACCCAAGGAGGGGTCGCTATGAGTCGGGGCCGACTCGACGGCACATAACAACAACAACAACAACAACAACCTTATAGTACAAACTTTTTTTTTTTTTTTTGCCATTAGGAAACATTTCCAATTTTTATTTATAAAATTATTAATCAGAATTGCAAGGTAGATTTACAGAGCCACTTACAATAACAAAACAAGAGGGAAATGAAATGTTCCAGAGATACCTTGAACAATTCCCAAAAACACACACCAGGCTGGAAATCTATGGTTAAACTGTGGTTCCACAACAGGTTATATTCATTCCTGCATTTTCTCAATAAGTTCTTCCTTACATTTTCCTTTTTCTTTTCCAACTTGGCGAGATTTGGCTTTGCGTTCAAGAATTTTTTCTGATTTTTGAACAATTTTAGCTTGATGATAACTACCTTTTGTGGGTGAATGCCCACATGAACAGTGGAACCATTAGCGTTCTCGTGCTGCACCCTCTCAATGTAGATGACATACTTCTTTCTGTACACCTGGACTACCTTTGTCAATTTGCTGACCTTTGTAGTGTCCTCGAACCACCTGGACCTGGTTGTCCTTGCAGATGGGCACGGAGCAGACATTATACTTCTGCTGCAGCTCCTTGGAGAGTGGGGACAACATGATTTTCCTGTGCACGTGGGAGGGTGCATTGAAGTGTCCTTTGCAGTTCTTGTGTGGTCCGAGGTCACTGTGTTAGTCTGGATCCTCTAGAGAAACAAAACCAGTAAAGCTTATATATATATATATATATATATATATATATATATATAGAGAGAGAGAGAGAGGGAGAAAAATTTATCTTAGGAAATTGGCTCACACACTTACAGAAGCTGACAGATCCAAAGTTCCTGGATCATACGTCAAGCTGGAGGCTTTTCCCAACTCTTGCAGCCGCAGGGGCTGAGGAGCTCAAGCTGGCAGGCAGTACACCGGCTCTGGACTCCAGTGAATGACGAATCCAAGATCTCCAGGCCGAATGGTGGATTGTTCACTCACGGACAGTTGTTGGCAGCACAACAGAATCCTGATCCACAGAAGAATGTCTCTTTTCCCAGAATGTCCATAGATATACTGGAAGCAGGCCACACCCTTAGGGAAACTCCCTTTCAGCAGATTGCTTGCTTAGTACATAATCATCTGATCCCATCATGGGAATAACCACATCACAACAGCTTAAACTACACAGAATTGTGGGTCCAGCCAAGTTGACATACAGCTCCAAATATCACAGTCACGAAGGGGTTGAACTTCATGGTGACTATCTCTACTCTCCCGGCGTTAGGTGGCTTCTAGTACAAACTATTTACTAATTAGTCCCTGTGATTTAGGAAAGTCATGATTATTATGCTCCTAACAGCATATACCCAGTACCTAGGGAAAGATTCTGGGCTGGTTTTTAAAATACTAATACTAATACTAATGTTGTTGTTGTTGTTATGTGCCATCTAGTCGGACCCGACTCATAGCGACCCCTCCTTGGGTTTCCGAGGCAGTTGTTGTTGTTGTTGTTGTTATGTGCCGTCGAGTCAGACCTGACTCATAGTGACCCCTCCTTGGGTTTCCGAGGCAGTATCACTACGGAAGTAGGATTGCCCAACCTTCCTTCCGAGGAGTGGCTAGTG
>NW_006921727.1:4308103-4309848 GCF_000298275.1 Orycteropus afer afer
CCCACCAGTCACTCCTTGGAAGGAAGATGGGGCAATCTACTTCCGTAGTGATACTGCCTCGGAAACCCAAGGAGGGGTCGCTATGAGTTGGGCCTGACTCAACGGCAGATAACAACAACAACAACAACAACAACAACTTCTTTGCTCTGGATGTGGAGAGACCAATAATTGCATCTTAGATGGCTGCTCACAAGTTTTAAGACCCCAGTCAATACTCACCAAAGCAGAATGTACAACAATATTTTCATGTCCTGTGTTACACCAGTTGAGCTTCATGGCCCCTGTGACGGTGGTCCTGAGCCTGCAGGCCCACTGATCACTCCCTTAAAGTACAACCTCAAAGTGTACTAGGAAGTTATTATAACTTTTCTCCCTGATAGCTCTATTATATATATGGACATTTTTGTGGCACATACAAATACATATGTATAAATACTATTTGTCAAACCTATACATGATCTTGGGTATATTCCTGTTTGGCATCTACCCATACCTGATCATCTTGCCTGTGTGTCTACCCATGGATTAATGTTTATTATTACTGATAATGCAGTATTGTGTATGTAATAATATTTACCTTTGTTTTCTGTATCTTCTGTGTACCTTTCTGGGTCTTTCTTTTCTGTAGTGATATTGTGCTAGTCACCCACTTGTGGTATGTTGTCTTTCCCTTCACCCAAATCAGTATGTGTCTCTTATCTAGATAGCAATTTTCCCTTGCCTTCCCTCTCATCCCTGGTAGCCAACAAAAAAAGTTTCCTTTCTTTTGTAAACCTTTCCTTGACTTTTTATAATAGTGGACTTATGCAATATTTGTCGTTCAGTGATTTACTTATTTCACTCAGCATAATGTCCTCTAAGTTCATCCACATTATGAAGTGTTTTATGGATTCTTCATTCTTTAATTTAAGGCTGCATCATATTCCATTATATGTGTGTACCATAGTTTGTTTATTCATTCATCCATTCACGGGCACTAAGGTTGTTTCCATCTCTTTGCTCTTGTGAATAGTGCTACGATGAACATTGGTGTGTATATCTTTATTGGTATCCCAGCTCTCGCTTCTTTAGGATATATACCTCATAGTGGGATTGCTGGTTCAAATAGTCTTTCTATTTCTGACTTTTTGGGGAAGCGTTGTACTGTTTTCCACACTGGTTGTGCCATTTTGTAGTCTCATCAGCAGGGTATGAGAGTTTTAATCTTTCTACACCCTTGCCAGCATTTGTTTTTTTGTCTTGTTGTACTTTGGTATTATTGCTACAGCAAGATGGTATCTCGTTGTTTTGGTTTGCATCTCTCCATTGTGAGCATTTCTTCATGTGTTTGTTGACTGCCTGAGTATCTATTTGGTGAATTGTCTGCTCTTGTCCTCTGCCCATTTTTGAATTGGATTGTTTTTCTTTTAGATACTGAGGTGTTGAAGTTTTTTATAGAGGTAAGTCCCCTATTGGATATGTTGTTGCCAAATATTTTTTTTCCCAATCTGTAGGTTCTCTTTTTACTCTTTTGGAGAAGTCTTTTGATGCACATACGAATTTAATTTTTAGAAGGTCTGTAAGTTAGGGCCCATAAGTTTATCCCATTTTTTTTCTTTGATGAGCTTTACAATTTTAGGTTTTACATTTAGGAAAGACCAACTTCTTTGTGGCTACCCTATGATTTATAAATTTATCCCCAAGTTTAGAACAGTCCATTCTATCTTTCAACTTTCTTAACTTCCTCACCATTTAGAAATTCTGTG
>NW_006921727.1:4311633-4312983 GCF_000298275.1 Orycteropus afer afer
GGAAGGAGAGTGACAATAGCTAGCTTGGTGTTCCCAACTACTTGGGTTTATCTGGAAGGAAATTGGATTGTACAGAAAAAGGTGAGGCCAAATGAGAGAGAGAGAGAGAGAGAGAATGTGATCTGTTAGCCAAGAATGCTGTTGGAAATTTTTGAGGATTGTGGCTTCACATAATTGGAGCTTGGTAAGTGCTTGCTGAGTAACTTAACCTAGAGGAAGGTGACCTACTCCAGGGGGCTCACTTTTGGATCTGCCCTCTGCTTTGTAGTAGATACTTGGATGAAGACAGAGAGGACCCACTTGTCAGATCTACAGATGAGAGGGATATGCAGTATAATACATCAATTTCAAAAGCTCAAGCTCTAGTCTCAAGTCAAAAACAAAATTTAACTGTGGAAAATGTATAGTTTTGCTGAAAGATTGAAACATTCACCTATATGGATCAGAAAGTCTAAATAGAGATAATTAATGTGATAAAACTTGAGAGTTTTGCTGACCTCAGATTTACAAGTGTGCAACCTGAATCCAATCTCAGACTGTCTTGATAGAGCCAAAGGTCTGTAGCTCTGTACTCTTCTCTAGTTAGGCTGTACCTTGTTTTGTTCAGTTCGTAATACTGAATTTTAAGGGAAGTCAAAGAGAATGTGTCTAGAAGTAGGCATCCAGGATGATGAGAGTATGGAAACGATTTTGGAAGAGGAGTGATGCAAACAGGTGGCTAAGTTGATTTTGATATGGGCAAAGAAGTTGTATAAGCATGTAGATCCTGTTCTGCTGCTTGGATCAACTATGGGAAGGGGATGTGGGGGCCAGTGGCAGTGGTGTGTAACATGGTGTACTAGAGCCTCTGGTGGAGTACCTGCAGATACCACTAGTCAACTGCACTTAAACCACTGCCTGTGTGCTCACCACAGCCGCTCTGCAGTTGGAATTGATCACACCTTTTCAGTTGTACTTTACTCTTGAATTAATCATTAAATATTTTCAAATACTGTTAACTGCTGAATGCCAGAAAAAGTCTCTTTCCAAGTTGGGACAGCAAACTTTGTATGTATATTCCTTTTTGGTGGATTCTTAATGACTTTTTGGTTTGTTTGTGAGTTTAGTTTTTCTCGTTCAGGCCTTTACAATAGTGCTTTCCTGTGTATGGAGTGGAAGGAACCCATATGTCCCACATGAACCTCTTCAGCTTTCTCAATTTCCAGGCTTCCTTTTTGCCCTGGGTGCTCATAGGCTTTTCCTTGTTATTGGGGACCTCAGTCATTGTGAACATTTTGGGTATTGCATTCAGGCATATGTTTTTTCTTGGAAGATGTATTTCCCAGTCAGCCTGGTGGAATAAGAATTCCA
>NW_006921727.1:4313808-4319198 GCF_000298275.1 Orycteropus afer afer
TTTGTTCCACATTGTTCTCTCACTCTATTCAGGATCTCCTACATAGATCTTCCTCTGAGTGGTTGACAGTGATAGCAGGGCACCTTCTAGTTCTGGTCTCATAGTCAGGTAGCTGAGGATTGCATGGTATACGAGTTGCTCGGACTAATTGTTTCCATGTCTTTTGTTTTCTTTATTATACTTTGCTCTGGAGGAGGAGAGACCCATCATTTCATGTAGATGGTCTCTTGCAAGCTTTTAAGATCCTAGTCATTAGTCGCCAAAGTAGGATGTAAAAAAAAAAAAAACCAAACTCAATGCTGTTGAGTTGGATCCAACTCATAGTGATACCTCCTTGGGTTTCTGAGGTACTATCACTACAGAAATAGATCACCCAATTGAACAGTGTTTTTGTGTAGTATGTTATACCATTTGAGCTTGATCTCCCCCGTGACCATGGTCCCAAGCCCACAGGTCCAACTACTTGCTCCCTCGGAGTAGCTGGCTATAGCCAAGAAGTGAATACAACCTTGCCTGTTGTCAGCTTTACTATATACCTGGAAATTCTTACAGAGCATAAAAATATACTTGTAGAAACATTGTCTGCCAACCCTATACATGATCATGGACATACTCCCCGCTGCCTACACATACCTAATTGTTCAGCCTGTCCACCCGTCTATCCACCCATAGATCAATGTTTGCCGTTATTGACAACGCAGTACTGCATGTACAAAAGGGTTCATCTTTGTTGTCTCTTCCTCCCATGTACCTCTCTGTATCTTCCTCTTCCTCAATGCCACTGTGTTGATCACTCAGATTTGGGTACATTGCCCTTCCCTTCACCCAAATCAATACTTGTCTCTACCTATTTAACAGTGTTCCCTCCCCTTCCCTCCCACCCCTGTTAACCAACAAAGAAAATTTCCTTCCATATATAAACCTTTCCTTGACTTTTTACAAAAATGGACTAATAAAATATTTGTCCTTCTGTGATCGACTTATTTCACTTAGCATAATGTCCTCCAACTTCATCCACGTTATGAGGTGAAAAAACACCCTCTGTCTTGAAGGCTATTTTTGCCACACCAGATGAAGATCTCAATTACAATCCTGCTACCTGAAGATCAGCCAGGAGGTTTTGCCTGGGGTGACAGCCAGTACCTTGGAGGTTGGAGCAGCAGTGTCAAGCAGTAATGAGACCCAGCTAAGAAAGACCTGAGTGAAATACTCATTGGGATCCTTTTACCCTTTGTGAAGCACTTTATGAAATGGTACACTGATTAATCCAGAAGACATTTCTAGCAGTTTGCGAGTGGTCCCTCACTACACTGGTACTGAAAGTGTAATCACTCAGAGCCAAAACACTGGAGAAACAAATATCCTTCCACCTCTAACTAACAAATCCATGAATACTTGAGTTCTGTGGCATAAGGCAGGGCTTTTTCTTCCTCTTCTTTGATAGATGAGACCATGGTGTAAATGGAAATTTCAGAGAATACAAGATAAAACTGAATTCCATCTCTCTCTCAGATTTTTTTTTTTTTTAAGAGAGTGTACAGTTCTGGGTGTATTTATTCTGAAAAGAAGTTAGCTAGGTAATTTCAGAGTTGAAGATTTAGGCTCAACATTAAAAAAAAAAAAAGAAAACAAGCTTGCCCTCTCAAGAAAGGGCTGGTAGTAAGCTTCAGTGAAGATTACAGCTAAGAAAATCCCACGAAACACAGATCTACTCTGTAACACATGAGGTTGTTATAAATTGCAATTAACTCGATGGAATTTTTTTTTTTTTTTTTTAATTCTACCTGTAATGGGGATGAATAGTTAAAACTGCCTGATATGAAAACCATGGCTTCAGGTGACAAGGTCCTCCCTAGCTATCACGAATATATTCTTGTGGAGATTGAGTGTGGAGTAGAAATGATTAGTGTATTGGGTAAGAAGCAGACAATGTCTAAGATACTTTTCAAGACCAAGATTATACAATTCAGTGACTCTTTCAGGTGACAATATGTGTGAAATAATTAATTAACAAGGTTAAACCAGAAATTTTTTAAAATATTTTTTAATGTTTTATTTGGAAGTAATTTTAAACTTTATAGTTTTGCAAAAATACAAATCATACAAGGAATACTGGTATACTCTTTAATTAAACTGACTTCTTATGAATATTTTGCCCTATTTACATTTGCATGTTTTCTTTCTCTCTCTCTCTCTATATATGCACACATGGTAGCATAGTAGATAAGGCATTGGGCTGCTAACCAGAAGGTCAGCATTTCAAACCCACCAGCCGTTCCATGGAAGGAAGATGGGGCAATTTACTTCCATAAAGATTTATAGCCTCAGCAACCCAGTGGTGGTCACTGTGAGTTGGCATTGACTTGATGGCAGTGAGTTTAGTTTTTTCTTTTATATACATGTATGCACATGTATTATATTATATGTGTGTATATGTGCATCTCCCTGGAAATGCAGTGGTTATATGATTGGCTATTAACCAAAAATTTGGTTGTTTGAACTCAGCAGTGGCTCTAGGGGAGCAAAGACCTAGTGATCTGCTTCCATAACGATTACAGCTTAGGAAATTCTATGGGTAGTTGTAATCAGTCATGTAGGGCTGCCGTGAGTCCAAACTGACTTGACAGCACAGAACAACAATATGTGTGTGTGTGCATGTATGTATGTATACCTGGCAAAAAGCCACTACTGTTGAGTTGATTCTGACTCATAGTGACCCTTTAGGACAGATAGAACTGTCCCATATGGTTTCAAAGACTGTAAATATTTACAGAAGCAGACTGCCTCATCTTTTCTCCTGTGGAGCGGCTGGTGGATTTGAACTGCTGACCATTTTGGTTAGCAGTCCAGTGATTTAACCACTACATCACCAGAGCTCCTATGTTTGTTAGATATACCATGGCCCTTTACCCTGAAATACTTGTTTTTCCTGAGAATAGGTATATTCTCTGTCTTAACCATAGTGTAGTTTATAAGCATCATAAATTTACATTGATTAAAATACTATGATCTATTGTTTATATTCCAGTATTTTTGGGTGATAATAAAAATGTCTTTATAACATTATTCCCTCCAGGGCAGTATCTAGTTCAGGATCAGGTATTGCATTTAGTTGTCATGTCTCTTTACCTTGCTTTAATTAGGAACACTTTACTGCCTTTTTTTTTTTTACTTTTATGACACTGACATTTCAGAATAATACAAGAACAAGGCTTTATTTAAGTAGAATGAAAAATGAATTAGTAGCAAAACATTTTGAGCTTTAAAGAGTTATTTTATAACAAAAAGTTAAACTATTTCTTTTTTTTATGTGAGGGTCATTTAAGCAATTACAAGTGATTTTAGTGTTTGTTGACAAAATAGTGAATTATCTTTTCAAATTAAGATCACCAAATTTCATCAAACAACTTTGGGTCCATCTTGCAGTCAAATTTAATTTTTTCTTCTTTCTTCTAAAAAGCCATCATCATTATTTTTACTACCACTACCATCATTAGCATTTATTAAATGCTTACACTATGTGCTCAATCCTGGACTAGATATATTACATGCATTACCTGATTTAATCCTCATTTTACCAGTGAGGAAATTCAGGCTCAGAGAGGATAAGTTACCTGCTCTGCAGGATGTAGCTAGAATATGGCAGAGGTGAGATTTAATCCTAGGCTCTGGAGAGCTACATCATACCACCACACCATACCACAGAGTTAAGAAGTTATCAAGAAGAAATGAAGACAGAGAAGTAAAAACATTTAAAAAAAAAAAAAAAAACCCAATATGATATTACACATTTCTGCTTTACTCAGTCCTGATTTCTCTCAGGATTTTCCCACGTACTGTAAGTCCTTGTTGGTAGGCCTTGACCTTTCCTTTCTAGTTGGCCCTACCTTACTGTTTGCATTCTTCTCTAATCAGTGGAAAAATTTAGAGATAGGGAGGTATGTGAAAAAGCAAAGCAACCTTTCTGAAGGTCATTGTTTAACTGGAGGAGAGTACTAAGTAAGGCAGTTCAAAGAATAAAACTTTTCACTTTCATCAGTGGTGCTTGTGTGTCCTAAATCACATTCCATAGGTCTTCACATCAGAAGAAGTGTGTACTCACTATTGGTAGATTAAAGCAGAAGACGTGGTTTGTTATTTAATATTAGACTTTTAGCTGCATGAGGGCAGGGGCTGTGTCTGTCTTATTTAATAATGCATTCCAAGCACCTAGTATATAATGCTTTTTTCCTCAGAATAGACTAAAGAATTTTATTGTTTAATGCTTGAATGTGAGACCAAATGAAACATTATTTTCCTAGCTGTAATACAGAGCTATACCATAATGGTGAAGTAAAAGGATTGATTTTTTTTTTTCAAAGTCTAGAGAAAAAAAAATTGATGGCAACTTCCTTCTTTTAAAGCTGAAAGAACCTATTTCATTATTGTTATGGAAACTGAAGACCTAGGACAAAAAGGTTATGATTAGGCCGGACCAAGGGTCCAGTCTTCTGACCCCATTTTCATGTTCTTTGGATTGCATAATTCATTTTTTCCATTGGTGGTAAGGTAGTAGGAAGTTGATTTATATTTATAGATGAGATTAGTTTATTTGTCTAAGATGATTAATTAGCGTAGTGCCTAAGGCATTTGACTGCTAACTAGAAGGCTGGCAGTTCAAACTCACCAGCCACTCCTTGGAAGGAAGACTGGGTGATCTACTTCCATAGTGACACTGCCTCGGAAACCCAAGGATGGGTTGCTATAAGTCGGATACGACAACTCAACGGCAGTGAGAGTGATACTAATCCACTTTTTTTTTCCGACAGTTCAGTTTGGAAGAATATTGGCTAGAGCTGGATTCTTCATGCTTGAAACTTTTCTAATTTGATAGGTTAATAGATTAATTTGGTAGATTGATAGATTCTCTAGAGTCTCACTGTAGATGCAGTTAGATTTCTTTGAAGGTCTAAGATGCCCTTTTCCATATAAATGAGAGACCCTATTTTCAGGCCTTAATTGGGGTTTTCTGTACTGCAAACTTGAGGAAAAATTCAGAAAGTAGTTACAAAACAGACTGACAGAAAAAGATAAGTAGCAAAGGAGACAAAAGCCAATAATCATAGAGGTGGGAGTGCCATGTTTGCCAGGGAGAGAATTTGATGAGAAAAATGGTTAGGGTGTCAAAAGTAGCAGTGGGTCAAGTTGGACTTGCCTAGCAGTTTGGAAATTGCCCATATAGAGTCATTTACTCTCAATTTATAGAAGAAATTTCTGTGTTGTAAAAAGAGAAAAGGAGCTCACTTCAAAGGGAAGCTGTTGAAGCTGGTATGATAATTGCATACTTCTAAAAGTGCTGACACAAACGGAGGCTGTACACGTGGACTTCACCAGATGGAACACACAGGAAT
>NW_006921727.1:4321199-4331612 GCF_000298275.1 Orycteropus afer afer
GCGGGATCGGGCAGTGTTTCGTTCTGCTGTGCATGGGGTCGCTGTGAGTCGGAAACGACTCGACGGCACTTAACAACAACAACAACAAAAGTGCTGAAGGAGCTCTGGTGGCGTAGTGCCTAAGGCACTTGACTGCTAACCAGAAGGCTGACGGTTCAAACCCACCAGCCACTCCTTAGAAGGAAGGTTGGGCAATCTACTTCTGTAGTGATACAGCCTCGGAAACCCAAGGAGGGGTCGCTATGAGTCCTGGCTGACTCAGTGGCACATAACAACAACAACAGCAGAAGTGCTGAAAGTCATGCCTGATGGTGTTGTGTTGTTTACCTACAGTGCTAACAATATCTGCCACTGCTTAAATAATTTCTTATCACAATTGAAGTATTCTCATTTGTGATTTTTTAAAAAAAACTCCAATGGAATTATACTACTAAGTAGTATTCATTATAAGGTCAGTTTTTGTTGTCACATATGTACAAAGAACTCTTAATGTATGAATGGTAACTTTTGTATGTCATTTTTAGGGGCCTTGGATTGAATTTCCCTATTTGGGTGAAATATATTTGTAATTTTGGTCTTGTTCTCAGGCTAGCCCATTAGATCTTATTTAATACATATTAAGAAAGAAAAAAAAAAAGAAAATGAAACTTATGCTGTCGAGTCAACTCGGACTTGTAGTGACCCCTCCTTGGGTTTCTGAGTCAGTATCTCTACAGAAGTAGATTGCCTAATCTTCCTTAATACATACCATATTTTACAAATGCTTAGGTCCTGAGATCAATGAGTCATATGTATGTATATACTAGAAGAGGAAGAATATGTTCCCTTCCCCTAGTGCCTAACAGGTTTAAGTTTGAAACCTCACTTCTATTCCTTCATCTATTCCTTGGAATCCCCCCTTTCCCCTGGAATCCATTGCATGTGTGTCTCTCCCTGAGGCACTCTCTGTTCCAGAGTATTCTTGTTCCACCTTCTGCTCCCAGAGCAGCTGGTCTCAGCTAGGTATCAGGAGGAGAGGCATCTGACTGATGGGGGACCTAATTCACTACAGTCCATGAATGAGAGAGCACTCCAGCCATCCTGCTGGGAAATGAATCTCTGGTAGAATCTTAGATTCAAGATGAAAAGCCAAATATGGGTAGGAAGGCTAGCATGGAAGTTAGCTAGGGTTTTTTTTTTTAAGCTATTCGCATTCATATCTTTCCTCACTCTACTTTTGAACCTAGGAAAGGTGGCATAATGTGAAGGTTAAGAATATAGCCTCTGGACTGAGCTGCTTGGACTCACATTTCCCTTTGACTGTGTGCTGACAATGTGTCCTTGAACCTTTCTCAGCCTTAGTTTTCTCATCTGTAGAACAGATACAAGTAAAAAATGAACTGCCCTATAGGATTTCCAAGGCTGTTTCTTTATGGAAGCAGCCTGCTACATTTTTTTTCCCCACAGAGCAGCTTGTGGGTTTGAACTACCAGCCTTCAAGCGCTCAACCACTGTACCACCTGGACTCCTCAGAGATACCAATGTTTTTGTTAGGGCACTTCGAGTCTATTCTGACTCATAGTAACACTGTGTACAATAGAACAAAACACTGCCCAGTCCTGTGCTAGCTTCACAGTCGGTTCCATGCTTGACCCCATCATCACTGCCACTGTGTCAATCCATGTTGTTGAGGGTCTTCCCTTTTTTTCTTTGACCTCTAGTTTACCAAGAATAACATCTATATCCAGGGACTGGTCTCATCTGACAGCATAACCAAAGTACATGAGATGAAGTCTAGCCATTCTTGCTTCTAAGGAGCATTCAAGCTGTACTTCCTTCAAGATAGTTTTGCATTCTTCTAGCAGTCTGTGGTACATTTAATATTTCTTGCCAACACCACAATTCAAAGGCATCCATTCTTCTGTGGTCTTCCTTATTCATTATCCAGCTTTGATATGTGTATGACTCTATGGAAAATACCCTGGCTTGGGTCAGGTGCACCTTAGTCTTCAAAGTAGCATCTTTGCTCTTTAACACTTGAAAGAGTTATCAGGGATTTCATTTTACTTGGATCCACAATCAACACACATGGAAACAGCAGTAGATTTTTGTAGTAATATTACAGTAATGAATGCCAGTTAAATGGTGAATTCTAAATAAATAATGCATATCTAATGGCCTGGCCAAGACTCACACTGACACCTTTTTTCCCCTTGCTTCAGTATGACAGTTGAGGTGAGATGCTGTGAATGCATGGCAGCCAACTGTTTGGATTATTTGTGAGCCATTATGTCACTGCTTGAATTCAGCCTAGATAAGATATTTCACAGAGCAATAGCCCAGCATAGACACAACCACAACACGGCATTTCAACCTCCTGCCTACACACAGAACTTTGGCACTTGTGCATCTACAAGAGCAAGCATTAGTAGTCTTCATGTGTTTTATCTTTTTCTTTTTTTAAAAAACCCAACCTCCACACATCCCCTAGTTCCAACAAACCAATACTTTAAACCTCCAAAAAACAATACTACCTGCCAAAGGGGCAGGGAGGCCACATCTTCTGACCTTCTCTAATCCCATAAGAGGAAGAAAGAATCACCATCAGTAGCCCAAGGCCTATTTCTGCAAGTACAGACATGCTGCCTCCCTCCAGCCCTTTCACCAACCCTGGCATCAAGCGTTCCTCCTGCAGCACCTACCACCTCTCTGCTGGATTCGATAACTTGCTGCAGTGGCCACACAGAACTCATAGATTATGGGGTTTATTAGGGTAGCATCAGGCTACAATTCAAGTTCAGGAACACACTTAGTCTCTCTCAACTTGCTGTCTCTCAGCTGACAATCTATCTCAGTCTCTCACCCAGCAGTGCATGTTTCTTGGTGTCTCTCTCAGCAGTACGTGTCTCTCATGACCCTCAGCCAGCAGTGAGACATTCCTTCTGTTTCTAGGAAGGCTCCTTTTGAGCCTGGCAGAGTGGCCAAGGAGCTCTGGTAGCATAGTGCCTAAGGCACTTAACTGCTAACCAGAAGGCTGGTGGTTCAAACCTACTAGCCACTCCTCAGAAGGAGGGTTGGGCAATCTACTTCCATAGCAATACTGCCTTGGAAACCCAAGGAGGCATCGCTCTGAGTCAGGTCTGACTCAGCGGCACATAACAACAACAACAACAACAACAACAAGAATGGCCAAACTAACCAGTCCCAACATCAGAATTCTATACACCTGAGAGAGAGAGTGAACTTCCCAGAAGATTGCTTTGTGCTGCTCCCAACAGAAATACCCCAGCTGGCTAACTTTAACAATCAGGAGCTACTCAGTTGTTCTTGGCAAATTCCACAATGGAGTTTACAACACTTATGGCTAGAAAAGCTACAGTATGTAATTTACTACACCGCACTACCTATTGAATTCTGGGAGAATAGTGTAAAATGCCATTTCTTAGATTTAGGTATAATTATGCCAGAAGGACACAACATAGATACCCCTGCAAGTTCTCAAAGTAGAAATGTGTTATTTAGATCTGCTGTTCAAGTTAGTGAGTTTTAATATTATCCTTTCTTTCATGGTGCAATTTGTGTAAACATTTAGTTTGTGTAAACATAGAAAATTTTTTTAAAATACATATTTGCAAACATTTTGATTTTACCAAGCATTGTATATAATATGTAGGGGCCCTGGTGATGTAGCAGTTAAGCTCTTAGTTGCTCATTGAAAGGTTAGCAGTTCAAACCAACCAGCCACTCTAGAGGAGAAAAATGTGCCAGCCTGTTTCCATAAAGATTAACCAAAAAAGACCTTTGTCATCAAGTCCGTTCTGATTCATAGAGACCCTATAGGACAGGGTAAATCTTTCCCTACAGGATTTCCAAGGTTGTAATATTTACACAAGCAGACTGCCATTTTTTTTTTCTCCCAGAGAGCAGGTAATTACAGCCTTGGAAATGGGTTTAGTTTTGTTGGCGACTGCTAACCAGAAGGCTGGCAGTTCAAACCCGCCAGCCACTCCTCATAAGGGCAATCTACTTCCATAGTGATACCACCTTGGGAACCTAAGGGGAGGGGTCACTATGAGTTGGATTTGAGTTTGGTTTTTTGGTTTAATGTAACAATTTAAAGTTTCTTCCAGGTTGTTAATAGAATTCCAAGATTTTGTACTGTAAATTAATTTAATTTCTTGCTGAATTCTTTTATTCATTTTTAATAGTTGATGATAAGATAAAATAATTAAATATATATATACATACATATACATATACACACACACACACACATATATGCACACACACACATTTTGTTGTTGTTAGAGAAGCAGCATGTCTCAAATCCTGTTCTCAGAAAGACCAGTGTTGTGAGATGCCCTTGATGAAAAATAGGATTTCCATTGCCAGAAGAGTTTAGAAAACAATCTTCCCTGATTAAAGAGATTCATAGTATACATTAGCATATTCAAGACTGAGAAATCTTGTAATAAAGAATCCAGTTTAATCCAGTTTTTCCCAAATTCACCTTGGTTATCTGCTCAGTTGATAGATATTTGGGTGGTTTTCATTTTTTGGCTGTTACAAAAAAAATGTTGCTGTAAACATAAACATACAAGTCTTTGTGTGGACATATGTTTTCATTTCTCTTGTGTGTTTACCTAGGAGTAGAATTGTTGAGTCATACGATAAATCTAGTTTAGCATCTTAAGAAACTGCCAAACTGCTTTTAAAAGTAGTTATGCCTTTTTACATTTCTCCTAGCAATGTGTGAAAGTTCCAGTTACCTACCTGCCTTTTTAATTCTGTTCATCCTAGTGGCATTGAAGTGGTATCTCATTGTGGTTTTGATTTGCACACCTACTCCTCACTTATCAACTATCTTGTCATCTAACATCTCACTTTTATGAGAATAGTAAAAAATATTTTGTGCGTTAATGACATGTCTGGTAGTAACAAATGGCTGAAGTGAGAGGTGAGAGTAATGCTAGCAGTGGTGCTTAAGGTTATGTGTCATCTTGGCTGGGCCGTGATTTTCAGTGGTTTGGGAGCTATGTAATGATATAATTTGACAGTTATTTAATGATGTAGTCATCCTTCATTTTTTTATTTGATATGGTCATCCTCTGTTTTCATATAATGCTGATTTCTACATAATGACCTGGTCTTTGGACCCTAACTGTGTTGATAAGTGAGGAGTAAGTATATTTCTTTAATGACTAATGATGCTGAGCATCTTTTTATGAGTTTGTTGGTCATTTATATATCTTCTTTGGTGAAATGTCTATTCAGATCTTTTGCCCATTTTTAAAGTGGGCTGTATGTCCTGTTATTGAGTTGCAAGAATCTTTTGTATGTCTCTTACATATGGAAGTCCCTTATTTGACAATTATTTTCTTTTAGTCCATTTTATGTCTTTCCACAATCTAAATGACATCTTTTGAAATGCAAATGTTTTTCATTTTCATGTTCAGTTTTATCATTTTTTTCCTTTATATCTTGGGATATTAAAATCTTTGCCTAACCCAGGATCATGAAGATTTACTTCTGTGTTTTCTTTTAAGAGTTGTGTAGTTTTATTTCTTGCATTTAAGTCTAGATCCATTATGTAGGAAAGGTCCAAGTGTATCTTTTTGCATGTAGATATTCAATTTCCCAGCACTGTTTGTTGACAAAACTATCTCATCTCCACAGAATTGCCTTTGCTGTTTCGTAAAAAGAACAGTTGTTCATATTTGTATGACTCTAGTTCTGGGCTCAGTCTGTTCCGTTGATCTATATAGCTGTTTTCATTACAAGCATTTGAAGATTTGTTAAGTCTTGAAATTTGCTTTGTCTGAAAACCTTCCTGTCAGTCATTTATCTAACTAAATACTTAACTAGGTTTTACATGCAGTAGTAAATATTTTTCTTCTATGTGTTAGTCATTCCATTGTTTGTTTAGCTCCAACTGTGTGATAGGCCATAATACCAGGCACTAACGCTAATAGGGAGCCCCTGGGTGGTGCAAACAGTAAAGTAAGGCATTTGACTGCTAACAGAGGTTGGTGGTTCAAACCCACCAGCCACTCCGTGGAAGGAAGATGGGGCAATCAACTTCTTTAAACATTTACCGCCTCAGTAAATGGGGGTTGTTATGAGTCGGAATCGACTCTATGGCAGTGGGTTTGATTTTTTTGGTAGTAGGTGAAATATTGGTGGCTTGAACCCACCCAGAGATGCCTCAGAATACGGGCCTGGTTGTCTGCTTCTAAAAGGTAGTAGCCTTGAAAACCCCATGGAGCAGTTCTGCTCTGCACACGTACTCTGCATAATCTGTCTGCATGAGTCAGGATCAACTCAATGGCAACTCACAATAGCAGCAATGCTGATAGATGCCATGATGTGTGCTTGGGGCAGAAAAGTCTGGTAGGAAGTGGCTGATGGAGTGCATGAATCCATTTCCCGAGTTTCTCTTGTTTCCCATGACTTGGCAGTCACTTGCCCTGCAGCTTTGGGCTTGGCTGGGGTCATAGGTAAAGTGCAGGTGACTAATCTTTATTCATACAACAAACATTCTTTGAATATCTGCTGTTTGAGCTCCAGTAACTCAAAGTCACTTGACTGCTAACTAGAAGGCTGGCAGTCCAAACCCACTAGCACTCCTCGGAGGAAGGTTAGACAATCTAATTCCATAGTGATACTGCCTCGGAAACCCAAGGAGGGGTTACTATGAGTCGGGTCCAACTCGAGGGCACATACAACGACAACAACAATGGTCAAAGCATGAGGCATTTAAAATACAAGGAGAACCTGAAACAGGCCCTGTCCTTTTACAGGTATATGTTTATGAATCAGAGTTAACTTGATGGCAATGTTTTTTTTTTTTTTTTCGTTTTGTTTGGTTGGTTGTTTTCCCCCAATGTATATTATGCATTAAAAAAACTATTCTATAAGCATGACTTGTATCCTGGTATAAACAAAGGAATTGGGAGTTCAAAAGAGGGAATCCTTCACAGTCTGAATGACATTAGAGCTTGACCTTGAAGGAAAAATAAGATTTCTGTAGCTCCAGAAGAGAGGGGGAACAGAATAGCATTTTGGGTAGAAAGAATACCATGAGTGCAAGCAAAGAAATAAATCATGACAGTGGAGGTTTTAAGAATGTGACCTCAGCTATTCAGCTGACATTCTTTGTAAATTCTGCTGGCCTTTGGGATTAGAAGTGAAGTTCAACAGTTAGCACACTGGAACTTAAGTATCTTGCAGCAAACTCATGGCTGGGTCCCGTGGCTCACCTTTTGAAATGTGGCCTCTGATTTGGTAGGTGTTACCTGGCTTAAGTCTACCATTGATGAATTTCTTCAGTTTAAAGGGACAGTGGTCAGAACAGGGTGGGAGAGAAAATAACTCCTACTTAGATTTTAGGGCTTTGTATGAGACATGAATTTGGCATCTCCTCTGTGACTCTGATAGTGGACAACTGGCACGACTGGTTGCTGGACATTTGTGGTCCTAGTATCTCTATAGGAGCTCTGGTAGCATAGTGCCTAAGGCACTTGACTGCTAACCAGAAGGCTGGCGGTTCAAACCCACCAGCCACTCCTCGGAAGGAAGGCTGGGCAATCCTACTTCCGTAGTGATACTGCCTCGGAAACCCAAGGAGGGGTCGCTATGAGTCGGGGGCCGACTCGATGGCAAATAACAACAACAAGAAGTATCTCTATGGATTATACTAGAATCTGGAAATTTGACAAAGTTGTAACTTCTTTTAGGAAGTAATCACTTTGAAGAAATTGGTTGCATCTTGAAATTTTAATCCTCCTACAGAAAGTATTCTTCTGTGGTAGCGATAAATTGTAACAAGAGCTTATATAATATCTGTCAATTATTTTCATTAAACCATTATCAGAATATTCCTGTATTTATAATTTTATTCCAACATATGTTTTGCTGTGGTTTTATTTCGGAAAACATAAATTGTGAGGACTGGATTGTCAGATGGATTGAGAGAAAAATTCTTACAGGAAAGAAGTGTTAAGCATTAGAATGGATGGTAGCAGAGGCAGTGGAATCTTATCATATGAGAGTGTCTTTAAAAATAGTTTGTGTTTATTTTTCCCTGTGACAGTTGTCTTGATCATAGTCCTGGATTATTCAAAGCTCTGATGAAGAGGATGCAACCAGTTGTTCTCAGCTGGTTGTTTGTAAGGACTTGAGGAAATGAGTTTATGTTTAGAGAGGAGTGAATTTGTTTGCATATAAAGGCCTTCAAACTATAAAAATATGCTGCTGGAAAAGTCTGTAGATTTTCCAGTCCTTGGGGAGATGAGGCAAGTACTTGTGTGTCCTGTGGTAGTCTCACCCTGGCAAGTAACACTCTGAAAGTGACACCAGGAAGTTCCCATGAGGATGTGCCCAGAAGGTGTCTGCACTCACCAACTCTACCTCTCCTGGGGCCTTATCCATCAGTAGATTTTATTACTTCCCTAGTATTTGCCTTTCTCTGTGATGACCTTGCTTCCTTACAATCCTAGAGCCTGACTTATAACCATTACCAGAATACTGACAGAGCCATGTTAAACATCATCCATGAAGTAGGTAAAGTTAGTTTTTGAAGACACAAGTTGGTTTGACTTTTTCGTGTGTGTATGATGAAGTTCTAACTAGGGAGCCTTGGTGGTGAATGATTGAGCACTAGTCTGCTAACTGAAAAGTTGGTGATTTGAATACACCAGCCACTCAGTGGGAGAAAGATGTGGTAGTCTGCTTCTGTAAAGATTATGGCCTTGGAAACTCTGTGGACAGTTTTTCTCTGTCCTGCAGGGTTTCTGTGAGTGATCACTGACTTGACAGCAATGTTATTTATTTATTTTGGTTTGAAGTTGTAACTGTTTTTTTCTAAAGAACTAAATTAGAAAAGATCAGTGTTTTAAATGATGCCAGAAGGAGGAAAGCAGATCTTATTTGGGGTTCAAGTGTCCCTTGAGTTGTTGAATCACTGTGTAACAGGTCATAAATGTGTAACAGGTGTAACTGTGCTGTAGCAGCACATTTGACAGAAACCTCAAAGGGATGATTCAGTTCAGAAGTATTCTGGGCAGTTGCCACAACCAGTGCTTTAATGAGAATTTTAAAGTAGTTGAAACTCATTTTCATTTGTCACTTCCCTAAATTTCTTTCCTGCACTCTTCTCTCTCTGCTCACCAGCTGCCCCAGAACCATTCTGCCTTCTCAGTGTTATGCGTTTTTACCCTGGAATCCTATTGTACGTGCTATATGCTATGGTCCCCGTTCACCCAGTATCCTAAACTTATTCCATTTTATCCCCCCAAACAATATGGATTTCTTTATGGAAACTGATGATGTTGTTGTTGGTTGCCATCACCAGGTGTTAAGTAAGAAGAAAATCATCTGAAAAAGGGAACTGATGTTAAGGGACAAATGACCAATAGATTGTTGGTAAATTGTCATCTTTATCTTCAAAGACCTACCTGATGCCAACTCCAATTAGTGGAATAAAAGGGCAGTATTTTGGAAGAGTTTTGTTTACTTTATTCCTCAGTTTCCTGTAAAAACATGAAATAAATATGATTTGTATAGCATTCTTATAAGGCATTTTTCTCATGCATTGTTTCACTCAGTTTCAGTAATTTTCTTAAGCATGTAATTATCGTGCCCTCCCATTTCACAGGTAAGAAAACTGAGGTTCAACTATATTAAGTGACTTGCCCAGTATCACTTAGTAAGTGATGATGCTGGAATATAGCTGAGATCTTTCGAAAACAAGTACATGTTTTGAAAAGCTATTACTACTGAGGCATACTTATTCATATATATCTAAGTTGTTTTGTGTGTTTTTATCAGTAAAAGCCAGATTTCTCCAGTACATGGACCATTGGGTGCTCGTTGACTTTTGTCAGTCCAGCAGGTCTAGGGAACTGAGCAACTCAATGAGTCCTTTTGTTTTCTTCTCTGATTTGCTTGATCAAAACTATTTTCATAGTAATACTAAGTCATTATTTGCCCTTTCCACTCTCATTTTCTCGTAAATGTGCAATGCGCTTATCCAGAAGCATGTGATACTGCCTGTGATGTTGTGACAGATTGATTGTAGAAACAAATACAAGGATCCAGCTGCCTGTCTTTTATTTAGCAAGATATTAGACAGATTTGCAAAAATGTGAAATAGTGCCACTCTTAAGTTTTTTTGGTGTGGAAAAATGTAGTTATTTTTCATAAAAAATTATCTTAGCATGGGATAGATTTATTACTGTTTTTTTTTAAAATGATTTCAATAAAAAATGGAAAATCGGAGGCTTCCGGCAAGATGGCGGACTAGGCAAAAGGATTACAAAGACCCTCTTCAACAAAAAAAAGGGAAACCAATTAACACAGACACAGAAGATAATCTTGGACCCCTGAGCCTTGAAGGGAAGGATACAGAATTGGACTAAACCCCAACTAGCAGAA
>NW_006921727.1:4340807-4374320 GCF_000298275.1 Orycteropus afer afer
CATGAGACAAAGTATATTATGTGAACTGCTGTATGAAAAGTGAATTTACTCTGTAAATCTTCACCCAAATCAAAATAAAATTTAAAAAAAAAATGGAAAATCTCTTAGTTTTGATTTCTAAAATAGTGGATATCAATAGCTAAAACCCACATAAACAAAGGCTTTTTAGAGGTCTCAATAATTTTTAAAAGTATACAGAGGCCCTGTGATTAAAAGATTTGGGAATGGCTGCCTTAGAAATAGGGTTTTACATCTGTTGTGTTTGTCATCTTTTGGTTGATGTTGTTGTTGTTAAGTGCCGTTGAGTCGTTTTCGACTCATAGCGACCCCAAGCACAGCAGAACGAAACACTGCCCGATCCCGCGCCAGCCCCACAATCCCTGCTATACCTGAGCCCATCATTGCAGCCACCGTGTCAATCCATCTTGTTGAAGGCCTCCCCCTTTTTCGTTGACCCTGCACCCTACCAAGCATGATATCCTTCTCCAGGGAATGGTCCCTTCTTACAACATGACCAAAATAGGTGAGACGAAGTCTGGCCATTTTTGGTTGATAGCTGTGTATAAATTACATAGTTAAGATCACTGTTCTTAAAGGAGACCATCCTGTCTCTTAGGGATAGTTTGGAAATTGTGGGATTGCTGTTTGCTGGTCACATGTGTCGAAATCGACTCGATGGCAGTGAGTTTGGCTATTTTTTTTGTTTGTCACATGATGGGTCATGTAACTAGCCTTTTTAGGTGGGGAGCAGTGTGATGGCCGTCCCTGTAGTGTGAAGGCATTACTCCCTGTCGTCTTAGTTATCTAGTGTTGCTATAACAGAAATACTAAAAGTAGGTAGCCTTCAAGATTTATTTCTCACAGCTCTAGAGGCTGAAAGCTCAGATCAGTCTCAGCCATGTAGGTTCCTTCCTTGTAGGTAGCCCAGACATTTGTTCCTTGTTACTTGGTGATCTGCATATGGCATCTGCTTTATCACTTTGTGCATTCTTCTGTGTCTAAGCTACTATTTTTATAACTTATAAATG
This sequence comes from Orycteropus afer afer, assembly GCF_000298275.1. Lineage (NCBI taxonomy): Eukaryota > Metazoa > Chordata > Mammalia > Tubulidentata > Orycteropodidae > Orycteropus > Orycteropus afer. Next base: position 4,341,836 of record NW_006921727.1, read on the forward strand.
ATTAGGTTGAAGATGCACTGTATACTGATTCGGATTCATTAATACAACAGAGAAAACTATTTTCACACAGGATTACATCCACAAGTATGGGGTTTAGGTTTCCATAACACCTTCCCAGATGACTTTCAAATGTCTGCCTCTCAGTCATAAAAGAGTAAAGCCTATTTACAATTTCTTAATCTGGATTCTAATTCTTGATATTTAGATACAAAATGTTGTTTGCCTCATTTTAAAATATACTGAATTTTTAATAATGAAACCACTATATAATTCAAAGGAGCTCTGGTGACATAGTGCCTAAGGCATTTGACTGCTAACCAGAAGGCTGGCAGTTCAAACCCACTAGCCACTCCTTGGAAGGAGGGTTGGGCAATCTACTTCCGTAGTGATACTGCCTCGGAAACCCAAGGAGGGGTCACTATGAGTCGGATCTGACTCGACGGAAGTGAGTTTGATTTTCTTTTTATATATATAATTCAAAGGAAGATCATATAATATTTTGTTCAGAATGTTATCAAGAGTTCACCATTTTGGACAACCATGCCACTGTTGACATTAATACTGGGATTATTAAATTGCCAATCCACCACCACTTTTATCTGTCTGTTATTTGTTGGCTTTGCAAACACAATGATTCTAGTGTGCATTCAATCTGACTGCTTGATGATGTCTTCTAGTGAATACATTTGCATATGGAACTATTTTATAAATTGTATTTCTGTTATTTCTATTTTTCATTTCTGTTTTTTAGTTATATAAATATAAAACTATGTATAGGGATGCTTATATTACGAATTTTTCTGAGTAATAAAGTGATACATTTTTTAGGAAATCTGGTAAGACTGAGGACAATTGAACTAGATAATAGAGTTATAATGATAAATCTACATAGTAGTTCCCAATTTTTAAAGTACTTTCACATAAATTTTCTCATTTGAATTTCTGACTACCCAAATAAGGAAAATTTGGTTGAGGCTATGGCAAGATTCTCAAATATGTTAATTATCACACATAAGGTTAGACAGCTTTTCATTGTTAGGGTCAAGATTTTAATCTTTGTCTCCTGATTCCTGTTTCAGGAAAACAGAGTAACATAGAGCACTGTGTATAATTTATATAAGTCTTACTAACTCAGAAGGCATTGCTTCAGTGACATACATTTCAACAATAGTTTTGTTGTACCATGAAAATATTTCTTGTAGAGATTTTAGATGAGAAAATCCTTACCAAGGAGAAATGTGTGGGTTGTTTTAGGTGTGTTTGGTGTATGTGTGAACTCTGTTACATCTTGCAAGAGAAAATTGGAGCAAGGGGTAGTACGCAATTACAGGTAGTAAGGAATATGAAGACAGTTTGGGGAGCGGACAGGAATGGTGGAAATTGACAGAGTGGTAATATGGGACAAGAAGAGTTAAGAGACTATATAGATTGTTTGGATACTTTGCATTTATAATAATTAATTTGAACCTGTTTCATGAAGTTGATGTGATGTTACTAGTCATTAAGTGGGGATTTATTGAAGAAATACACGTTTTAAACTAGTTGTAAATGTTTATCATGACTATAATTTAAATAAAAACTAATTTAAAATAAAAAGTAACTTTAGTGTGATTTTTATTGGGGAAAAAAAAAACATGTTTCTCTTTTAAAATTATTTCAGTAACAGGTGGAATTTGAATACATAGTGGAATCTGTTAAAAATGCTTTTGGTAGAGGATGGGATTAAACCCAAACCAAAACCAAAGCACCAAACCTACTACCATTGAGTTTACTTCCACTCATAGTGACCCCCATTGGGTTTCCAAGGGTTTCAATCTTTATGGAAGTAGATTGTTTCATCTTCCACCCATGGAGCGGCTGGTGGGTTCAAACTGCCTACGTTTTCGTTCAGTACAGTGTCTTAATCACAGCGCCATCACAGCTCCGTACAGGATAGAATTACAACATTGTAATTATAGATTACCTACATTAAATAGTCTTTGTTTTATGCCCAGTTATATTTTTTAGGACTTAGAAATAGTTTGGGAGCTCTGGTGGTGTAATGCCTAAGGCATTTGACTGCTAACCAGAGGCTGGCGGTTCAAACCTACCAGCCACTCCTCAGAAGGAAGCCTGGGAAGTCTACTTCTGTAGAGATACCACCTCAGAAATCCAAGGAGGGGTTGCTATGAGTCTAACTGACTCGAAGACTTGTATTGGTTTAATAATAGTTTACTGTAATTGTCATTATTGATCTTATTATATTACTGTAGTTGTATGTATTTCCATTTGTATCAAAATTTAGTTTTATTGACTAGCTTACTAATTACTCATGATAAGTGTTAAGGAGCCCTAGTGACACAGTGATTAAAGTGCTCTGCTGCAAACCAGAATATTTGGTGGTTCAAACCCATCAGCTGCCCTGTGGGAGAAAGATGTGGCAATCTGTTTCTGTAGAGATTACTTTCTTGGAACCCTGATGGGGCATTTCTACTCTGTTTTATAGGCTAACTTTGAGTAGTAATTGACTCGACTCTAACAGTTTTGGGTTTTTATCAACTTTTTCTATTGCCCTAATTGTGGGGAGGTGGGAGGAAGAAAAAGAGGTGAACATAAAAATTCATGTGATTGGCTCCTCTGTTCTTATGCTGTTACTGAAAACAATTGTTAATATGTATAGTAGTACTTACCATGACTTCATTAAGTGAAAATAGTTTTAAAGGTAAATTTATATAAATAATGAAATAAGAGGATTTGAAAAACTCAAAAAATGTGAGACATACAGTACTGCATTGTCAGTGAAGGCGAACATGGATATACAGGTGGATAGATAGGTGGACAGGCTGAACTATTAGGTATGTCTGTGCTGGGGGGAGTGTGCCCAAGACCATGTATAGAGTTAGCAGATAATGTTTATACAAGTGTACTGCTGTGTTCTGTAAGAATGCCCAGCTGTACACTAGAGCTGACAAGGGACAAAGTTGTAGTCACTTCTTGGGCACAGCCTGCTTCCCAGAGGGAGTGAATAGTTGGACCTGTGGCTTGGGACCATAGTCATAGTGGACATCAAGCTCGATTGGCATAACATACTACATAAGACATTGTTCCACATCCTCCTTCAGCAAGCAGCAACGGGATCTTAAAAGCTTGCAAGCAGCCATCTAGATGCAACGATGGGTCTCACCTTGTCCAGAACAAAGAAGAATTAAGAAAACCAAAGATTCATAGAAAAAATTAGTCCAAGTGACTGATACACCATGTGATCCTCAGCCTATATGACTCTGAAACCAGAAGAACTACATGGTGCCTGGCTACCACTGTCAACCATTCAGAGGGGGATCTATGTAAGAGATGCTGGATAGAGTGGGAGAACAATGTGGAACAAAACTTAAAATCATTTGAAAAAAGAAAACGGGACAAGGTTTGCTAGTCTGCTAGAGCCTGATGGAACCACTGAGACTATGGCCCCTAGCTGCCCTTCAGGTCTGGAATTGAACCTACACCTGTGGCTTTCAGCCAAACAAAAGACAGGCATAGGAGTTAAACATTTACCTGAGGTAGAAACACTCCTTGGAGAGAACAATCATGGGAGAATAGAAGGGCTGTGTATGCACAGGGACATAGCTCAGGGGGCAGGAGTGCATGGAAGGAAGGACACAGGGAAGAGGTCACTATAGGAAGGAAGTGGGAGGGGAGCTGTTGCATTGGTAAACTGTAATCAGTATCATGATACAAAGTGTATGTGAACTGATGTATGGAACATGGATGTGCTCTGTAAACTGTCACCCAATTCACAATTAAAAAAAAAAAAAAAAAAAAGTGAGACCTAGATCCATCCTCCTGCCAAATTGAGTTTTACCCTCACAGACAGAAATCTGGACAGAAACATTCTTTAGTCTTTCTTAAAATACTTCTTTTTTTTTTTTTAAAAAAAGGATTGTTCAATAATCTTCATCTCCATGAGCTGTTTTTCTGTCATAAGTGGAATGGATAATATTGCTTTCTTTACAAATGCCACGGGGGAAAAGAGACCCAAGATTCAAACAGGTTCAATAGAGACACTTTTATTAAGCCTTGGAGAGGAGAAAGACAGTCATCCATGATGATGGAAACCATCATTATGTACATGGTACAGAAAGCTGAATGAAGTTGGCTGAATCATGGCCATCGGGCTAATTAAATTACTTAAAACAAATGGAATCATCACAAAATCATGATTGGTGGCAGATCAGTTTATCACTGTTGTGGGTGCGACTACAGAAGTGAGGAAAGGACCATGATTGGGATACATAAATAATTGAAGATAGAAAAGGGTTGCAGGATTGATTCTGGGCCTTGATTGCCTGGCTGGGTGGTGGTCTGGATAGACTCATGGCTACTAAACAATACCAGGATCCCAACCTTAATTTAATAGTCAGAAAGAACTCAAATGGCATCTGAAATTTATGTCAAACCTCAAATGGAGTTAGGGCATCCACTGTAGACTACAGCCTTCCACAAACTCAAGTGCTTTAGAATTTAAGCTGTAATACAGAAAGCAGTGTTCATTTGTTTGACAATATATGGTGATTGTTTAAAGCATATTTTAATAAAACTCAACCTCAGAAGCCAGTAGGCAGATATCACAAGAATATTATTTATTTGAACGACCGGAGGAACTGATTTCTGAAAATCTTTCTTTCAGTGAAATTTTTAATAATTGCTCAGTACCAGGATCTGTGCAGCTTTGTAAAAGATTAAATTCTGTAGGCCGAGGAGAAAAACACAAACAAAAATAGATTTTTCTCTGCTTTCCTGTTGACCAAAGGGAAGAACTGGAAGGAAAGGCAGACGACCCCCAGAACTAAACCCAAACCAAACCAAATTAGAACCAACCAACCAAACAAAACTTCAAACAAAGAAGCACACAAACAGAAAAGAATATTTGGAAGCTTTTACAGAAAAATGGAGACTAAACCTATACTTAAGAAAATATTGGGATTGTTGTTGTTGTTATGTGCCGTCAAGTTGGACCTGACTCATAGCGACCCCTCCTTGGGTTTCCAAGGCATACTTAAGAAAATATCTCTGGTGAAATTATAGGGAAGAAAATATAAAAAATGTCTGTTGTCCTTGTTGTTATGTGCCGTCGAGTCGGACCCAACTCATCACGACCCCTTCTTGGGTTTCCGAGGCAGTATCCCTGCGGAAGTAGATTGCCCAACCTTCCTTCTGAGCGAGTGGCTGGTGGGTTTGAACCGCCAACCGTCTGGTTAGCAGGCAAGTGTCTTAGCCACTATGCTACCAGAGCTCCTTAATGCTTTTATTTTATCTGACTCTCTACAGTACCACCTTGTGGTGAAAGATTAAAAGAGACCATTTTCTTTTAATTGATTGTAGATTGTTAATCTGAGAGATTAAAAGAGAAACCCTTGTTTGTCAGTAAACTTTGTTGAGCCCGATATAAACTAGACAGATTATTTGCACTGCCCAGTGCCAATAGTGATTTATTGAAAACTTTTCATTATATACTTTAATACTTAAAAAGTATGACAAGTATCTTTATTTTCTAGTTCCAAAAATGTGAGAGACTATGTATGACTTTAATGCTGACATTTCATATTTTCTATAAAAAAGTATGGCAGACTTTTTATGACACTAGATAAGGATATTTCCCATCGTATTTAACTGTAACTATTTAGAATTTATAGCAATTTAGGTAGAGTCTGAGTTGTAGTTTTATTCTTTTGTAACTCTTTAAGAAATAATACTGAAATAGATAGCTAATAAAAAAACTGTTCAGATAAGACAACAACTACCTAAGAGGCATATGGTTTTTAAGCGTTTCTGTATATTTTGAAACTGTCAGTTTACTAATTAGTAATTGATAATATATTAATATACTATTTTTATTTAGTCATTGCATTAAGACTTCAAAGGAGTGCTCCTGGGGGAACTTAAGAGCTATTTTGCATGACTATATTTGTTTCAATTAAAAAAATAAAATTGTGTGGAGAGACATTTTAATCATTTGTTTTCACTAAAGCCAACTGTCTGCCTCTACTCTTCAACCAGTTAGTACAAGGCAGTGAGGCGATCTCATTTGGGATAAGCCTTCTTTTATTATTTATGATCCTTTCTAAAGATAGCTGATTGTTTTCCAGAGAATACTGTATCTTTTAGTGTAGAACTTCTTTAAGAGAGGACTGAATTCTTCATGAGTCTGGTACTTTGTTCTCTGTCGCTATGCTAGGGTGCATGGTTTTTACCCAAGCTTTGTTGATTAAATCTCCTGTTTAATTTGTTTTCTCTTGAAGGACCTGTCTTCCATCATGCTGTACTTATTGAACCCTTAGTTTTACTTATAATTTGAATTTATATAAGATAAAAGGTATGTGAGGAGCCTTTTATTTGGACAGAGATACTGTGTCTTTGTTCTGCTTAAAAGCCTTCTGAGGTTCTCTTTGCTTAGAAAAACTGAGTTTCTTCATGGGGCACATACAGCCTGCTATGTCTCCTGGCCTACTTCCTGCCTTGCCTTCTGCCTCACACTTCAGGATTTCACGGAATGCATCGCTTTCAAATAAAACTTTGCTGAAAATAATACAGAAACAGTTTCAGCAGTATATTGACAGGAAACTTCCAGAAATTCAAGCTGGATTCAGAAGAGGGATATTACTACTAATGTCAGATGGATCTTGGCTGAAAGCAAAGAATACCAGAAAGATATTTTATTGACTATTCAAAGGCACATGACTGTGTGGTTCATAACAGATTATGGATAACATTGCAAAGAATGAGAATTCCAGAACACTTGATTGTGCTCATGAGGAACTTGTACCTAGACCAAGAGGCTGGCATTCAAACAGAACAAAGGGATACTGCATGGTTTAAGATCAGGAAAGGTCTGTGTCAGGGTTGTATCATTTCACCATATTATCCTGTATGCTGAGCAAATAAAGAAGCTGGACTATATGAAGAAGAGCGTGGCATCAGGATTGGAGGAAGACTGTAATATGCAGGTGACACAACCTTGCTTGCTGCAAATGAAGATGACTTGAAGCACTTACTGATGAAGATCAAAGACTACATACAGTCTTCAGTATGAATTATCCCTTAACATAAAGAAAACAAAAGTCCTCACAACTGGACCAACAAGCAACATCATGATAAATGGAGAAAAGATGGAAGTTGTCAGGGATTTCGTTTTACTTGGATCCACAGTCAACACCGAGGGAAGCAGCTGTCAAGAAATCAGAGAAGTTGCACTGGGCAAATCTGCAAAAAAAAAACTCTTTTAAGTGTTGAGAAGCAATGATGTCACTTTGAAGACTGAAGTGTACTTAACCCAAGCCTTGGTATTTTTAATTGCCTCATATGCACATGAAAGCTGGGCAATGAATAAGGAGGAGCGAAGAAGAGTTAGTACCTTTGAATTGTGTTATTGGTGAAGAATACTGAAAATACCATGGACTGCCAGAAGAATGAACAAATCTGGCCTGGAAGAAGTTTAGCCAGAATGCTCCCTGGAAGTGAGAATGGCCAGACTTGGTCTTACCTACTTTGATTGTGTTGTCAGAAGGGACCATTCATTCCCTAGAGAAGGGTATCATGCTTGGTAAGGTAGAGCATCAGTGAAAAAGGGGGAGACCCTCAACAAAACAGATGGACACAGTGGCTGCAACAGTGGGCTCAAGCATAGCAAGGATTATGAGGATGGCACGTAACTGGGCAGTGTTTTGTTCTATTGTACGTAGGGCGCTGAATCAGAGTCAATTCGATGGCACCTAACAACAACAGCAGCAATATCTCTTCCCAGGAACTCACCATACAGTTTTGTGCACCTTTGCTTTTTTCCATTGTCCTTGCTCTTCCCACCACCTGGAACATTCTCATCTTCTTTTCTAGGTCTTTTTAGACCCCAGACTCAGTTAAAGCTCCTCCATAACTTCCTGTGTGTGCTCTGTGTTTACTTTATGCTGAAATTTCTTCTCCAGGTTTCTGTTAACCACAGCTAGACCACAGGCATCAAAAGGTAGTTTGTATTATTCATCTTTGTACCCTTAGAAATTAAACAATACAGTGGCAAATGGATACTCAGTAAGTGTTTAGCAACCTGCATTGAACTGTGGCTACATGGTAGCAATATGTTTGAATATAGAAACTATGACATTTATTCAGATTAACATCACCCACTACAGAGTCAGATTTTTGACAAAAGCAACCATTTCAAACATTAAATAGATATATGATGAACTTCTCTTTTTTAGATTAGATTTATTTAGCTCATGTGGCACCAAACAATTATTGTTCAACTACATACTCTTTTTGGAAGGAAGGTTGGACAACCTACTTCCATAGTGATACAGCTTCAGAAACCCAAGGAGTGATCACTATGAGTTGGATCCGACTCATAGTGGCAGCGAGTTTGATTTGGTATATACTCGTTTCGAGTTGTGTTTTTGATCAATGAAGCCATTTTGATGTTACAAAGCTGGCATAATCCACTTTGTTCTTTCTCCACAATAAATTTTAAATATTGATTATTCATTATCAGCATCTTATTTAGTATCCACCCTCCCTCCCCCGGATAGGCTATTTTCCTTCCTTAGAATATTTCCTAAAGCAGAAGATTAATGTCCTCTATGGGTGAACTGAGGAGCTTTGGTGGCGTAGTGCCTAAGGCATTTGACTGCTAACCAGAATGCTGGTGGTTCAAATCCACCAGCCACTCGGGCAATCTACTTCTGTAGAAGGTTGGGCAAGCTACTTCCATAGAGATACTGCCTCAGAAACCCAAGGAGGGGTCTCTATGAGTCAGATCTGACTTGAAAGCACTGAGTTTGGTTTTGGTTTGGATGGGTAAACTGCAGATGCAGTTTTAAAAAGCAGGGCCAGATTATAGGAGAATTGTATGAAATAAAGAAAGTGGTGTTGCACCCTATTATGTTATATAATTTAATCCCAGAGTATCTCACGGTGCTTTCACTTTGCTCATCACTTCTCTAGCACTATTTGTTCAGACAGTTTTTTATCCCACAGGGAGAAAATAGCCAAAAAGAGAAGAAAGAATGTTTTATTAAACATTGAAAATGGAGGGTTAAGGCTATTGGCAGTAATATAGTCATCATGAAGGAAAGTTACCAGACCGAATGTCTATGATTCAGACCCAGGATGAAATAAAAAGCTTTTCTATGTCAGCTTTGCCTTATTTTCCTCTTCTGTTCATCTTTTCTTTCCCTTAAATTGCTCACTTGATCAGAAATTTCTCTATAACTTCAGTTTTTTAATTCTCCCCTCAGTTCATTCACCACCATGCCTTTCTCATAATACTGATTTTTAAGACATTTTGCTTTATCCCACTTGTTTGTTCTGAGGAAAATGAACCAGTGTTTACCAAATACTTAGCACAGTTTCAAATACCTAGTAATAAGCCAACATGTTTTATTTTTTATTATTGTTAATAATGGTGACTTTTGCTTTTCATAGAATGTTGAATATGATAGTAATGATATTATGTTTGTGTAGCATTTTAAACTGTACAGTATTTCTATATATTATTTCTGTACATGATCTCTTATGTAATGTATTTCTGTATCTCATTCTGTGGACCCTCAGAATAATCACCTGAGCTAGGAAAAGGAGGAACCTCAGGATTTTTTCAAGCATAACAGAAGTTGTTAGTCTATTTTTTGATTTTCCTTTAAAAATCTTAAGAAATTAAGCCATACAGCTTGAGTACTCTTCTATTTTATACATTTTCCTTTTAAGTTGATAGATCATAGATTTTTAACAAAAAGCTTTGTTTGCAGACCATAGAATTTTTGTTCTTCAAGTAGCTATGTCTCCTATGCTAGATGCTCTGCTTGAAGGAGTTCTGGTAGTATAATGGATAAGGCTTTTGGCTGCTAACCAGAAGGTCAGTGGTTCATACCTACCAGCTGCTCCCTGGAAGGAAGATGGTGAGATCTACTTCTGTAAAGATTTATAGCCTTGGGAACCCAGTGAGGCTCGCTATGAGTCAGAACTGACTCAATGACAGTCAGTTTGGTTTGTTTGAATTTGAACTAGAGACCATCTGCTCCCAAACTTTCATTTTTCAGATGAGGAAACTTACGCACACAGAGTTTAGGCAGCTGGTGCAAGTTCACGGGGCCAGTTGGAGAAACCTGACAGAAATATAAGGGAAAATTATTTTTCTCTTGTGACATGTTTTCTCTGTTCCTAATTTGGTTTTGTATGACAGAGTATTATTATTATTCTCTAAAACTCAGTGTCATTGAGTCAGTAGTGACTCAACGACCCCTTCTTGGGTTTCCAAGGTGGTATCACTATGGAAATAGATCACCCAACCTTCCTTCCGAGGAGTGGCTGGTGGGTTTGAACCACCAGTCTTCTGGTTAGCAGTCAAATGCCTTAGGCACTACGCCACCACAGCTCCCATTCTTCTGTAAGCATGCCTAATTTAATTTCTTTTTATTGTTGCATAAATGTGAAAGAAAGATGAGGCAGTTTGCTTACATAAAGATTTATGACCTTGGAAACCCTAAGGAGGTCGCTATGAGTCAGAATCAACTCAGTGGCAGTGAGTTTGGTTGTATAAATATGATGGTGAAAAATGACACCTTGTTTGGAGAGTTTCCCTCGTGGTAGAGGGTTTAGTCCATTCTGTCAAGGCAAGTTGTGAAATTGCCTTCCTATGAAATAAGTGTTCAGAATCACACATCATCCTGAAGTGAGAAAGACACAGGAAGTAGAATATGGAGTGAAATGTGACTTTGGCAGGCAGTGGGTATAGTGGACCTGAGAAGCATGGAATGTCCACTACTGTGCTCCTTACTGTTATGGGAGGCCCCATCCTGATTGTGTGCTTGTAATCCACTGTCCCTTCTCTGTGCTGAGGATGTCAGACCTCTACAGTAAAGTCATTTATTTTGAGGGATTAAGCAGCTGTCTGAAGATCATGAACTTCATAAAGTTGTTATATAAATATGATCTGTTATTGTTCCTGTTGATGCTTTTTAGAGTTAGGCTGCTTTCAGGTAAGAGAGTTGTATGTAGCTTTAGCAACATTAATATGCATGAATCTTACAACTGTAGCTTCTCTGTCCTGTGTTTAAATAGGTCTCAGCCTTAGAAATCTAAACTCATGGTTTGAAATGGGACTGGGTGAATTCTTACAGTGCGCTAATATGTAAATAGAAAATTGTGTTGTTGTTGTTAAGGTGTCATCGAGTCAGCTCCAACTCATAGCGACCCCATGTACAAAAGAATGAAACACTACCCAGTCCTGTGCCAGCCTCACAATCCTTGCTATACCTGAGCCCATCGTTGCAGCCACTGTGTCCACCTACCTTGTTGAGGGTCTTCCCCTTTTTCGTTGACCCTCCACTTTACCAAGCATGATATCCTTCTCTAGGGAATGGCCCTTTTTGCCAACAGGATCAAAGTAGGTGAGACGAAGTCTGGCTGTTCTCACTTCCAAGGAACATTCTGGCTGCACTTCTAGGACAGAGCTGTTACTCTTTTTTGTCAGTCCATGGGACTTTCTGTACTTTTTGTCACCACCACAGTTCAAAAGCATCAACTCTTTTTCAGTCTTCCTTATCCATTGTCCAGCTCTCACATGCTGCAATATGAGGCAATTGAAAACACCATGGCTTGGGTTAGGACACCTTAGTCTTCAAAGTGACATCTTTGCTCTTCAGCATTTGAAAGAGATCTTTTGCAGCAGATTTCCCCAGTGCAATGTGTCATCTAATATCTTGACTGCTGCTTCCATTGATGTTGATTGTGGAACCAAGTAATATGAAGTCTTTGACAACTTCAGTCTTTTATTGTGTTAGTACTTCTGCATATGTGTCACTTATATAGATTTGTTCCTGCAAATGTCCTTGAAAATTAGCTCATGTTTGAAGTATAATTGAATATTTGAGGTACTTGTGTTATATTAACATCCAAAGGTAAATATCCTAATGGAATGAGTAATCCTCTTCTAATTTATGTGGATGGTGCACATAAGGCATCTGACTGCTAACCAGAAAATTGGCAGTTCAAACCCACTGGCCACTCCACAGAAGGAAGATGGAAACAGTCTACTTCTGTAAAGATTTACCACCTTGGAATACAGTGGGGGTTGCTATGAGTCAGAATCAACTCAGTGGCAGTGGGTTTTTTTTTTTTTTAGTTGAAATAAGGCTTGCCTAAAATGTGTTGTGACATGCTTTAAAAAAAAAAAAAGATATAAAGTATTTTAAACTCTGCTTTCCTTGGGCTTAAACCCACTGCCGTCAACACATAGTGACCCTACAGATCAGAGTAGAACTGTTGCATAGGGTTTCCAAGGCTGTAAATCTCTTCACTGCCACATCTTTGTCCTGCAGAGCAGCTGGGGTTTTGAACAGCTGACCTTTCAGGTAGCAGCCAACCACTGCAACACCTGGGTTCCTTCTCATGGGCTTAGGGAATCAAGATAAAATAGCAATTTGTGAAGATAGACTCTTCAGTTAAAAACAACTTGATTTAACTTTCAGTTTTGCTGGCAATTTTGTATGAATGTTGTTGACATTGTTAGTTGCCATGAAATAGATTCTAACTCATGGTGACCGGTGTGTGCAGAGGAGAACTGCTCCATAGGGTTCCCAAGGCTGTGACTTTTCAGAAGCAGATCGCCAGCCTTGACTTCGAGGCACTTTTGGATAGAGCTGAAGTGCCGGTCTTTTGGCTGGTAGTCAAGTACTTAACTGTTTGTGCCATCCAGGGACTGATGCCACCATCGAACTCCACCACTCACATTACAGAGTCGTAGTGACGGCACATAACAACAACAGTTACATAGCTACATAGTGGTAGAGCTACTGAGCCTAAGTTTAATAGTATATTATTTGTAGTTAATGATGTATGTTGTTGTTGTTGTTATGTGTCGTCAAGTCGGACCCAACTCATAGCGACCCCTGTATAGAAGGGTAATATTAAAGAATATTAAAAGATTCTGTGACTTAAGCAAAGATTCCCAAAACATTAGATATAAGAGCTAGTGAGGTTGATAGGAAATTCCTAAGGGAAAATTTTTTTCACCAGTTAGAAGTATTTTCTGACACTAATAAAAGACATTGCAAAACACGCAAATAGTCAACTAAGATAATAAAATTGAATGGTATATAGACTACTTTTTTTGGAGAAAAGTGCCATCAAAGGTTTGCTTCCAATTTATATTAGACCTTTTCTTCCCTGTTGTTGTGTAGTCAGGTATTTTTGGTTGTATTTTAGGTCTTTTTATTACTTTGTGCCGTATAATCATTTTGATGCTTTGGGAGTGCAAAGAAGCTTGTCTCATATGTAAACCTTCATTTAGAGTTGACTCCAAAGGATAGCAAGTATATAATGCCTGAGGCACATGTGAAGTAGGTAGGATTCTGGCCCCTGCCTCTTTTTAGACCACTTGTTTGGTTCCTTTAAGGGGAGCAGTGCCAAAGTCATGCTGCCTAGAATGAAGAAAAGGTGAGAAAATGTAAATGTGCCAATTCACAGTGAAACAGCCACCTTAATAGGCTGCTTTGACATTTGTCTGTCTAGCACAAACTTTGCAGAAGGCCAACTAGTTACAAACTGAACTTGACTTTTAGGAGCGATCCCTACTTGGCAGCCTGAACAAAGCTTTTGGGGCATTTTTGGTGGGTTGAGCTGTAAAATCACAGGTTTAACTCAGGCTTTTGAAATGCGGGCAGCTAATATAGCTTGAGTGTAAATTTTATGCTAATATTATGTAGTTCTGAAAACCTACCACACAAGATTTATGTTGTATAGGGGAAAGTTTAGAAAGAGGCTTTTTAATCTGACATGCATGGATTTTTTTAAAGAAGTACTTTTTAGTGTGAAGTGATTATGGACTTACAGGAAATTGCACAAAATAGTACACAGAGTCTCATGTACATTTACCCAGCTTAACCTGTGGGTTTTTAAAATGTGGAGTGTGTGCCTCTGGCATCCTTGGTTCTGTTATGGGCTACATAGTAGGAAGGCTGACTGGGGGATAAAAACTTGACCCTCTTGTTAAGGTGACTTTGGTTGCTATGTCATAATTCATGGGTAAGTTCAGAGCATTGATTGGCTATATTTTTAAAAATACAATCCCATGTAGTTGTCCTGGCTAATATTTATTCTAGTATGTTAGAAATTTAAGAATTCTACTTGTTTCTTGGGTTTCTGATTTTTAACTAATGAGAAAATACAAAGGAAAAAAAAAGATAACTGAATAACTACTGTATAAGGAGTGCTTTCTACTTCTCTCCTTTCTTGTTTAATGGTGTTATAGATCATAGACTCTAGAATGAAATGTTTTAAGTTACGTTTTTCTGTGTAGGTTCGAAAACACGTGAATGACCTCTATGAAGACTTAAGGGATGGACACAATTTGATTTCTCTTTTAGAGGTTCTTTCAGGAGATACCTTGGTAAGTTTTAAATTTCTCAATTTATTTTAAAGTATATGTTATACTCTCCATATACAACCAGTCCATTTTCAGCACAGATTGTTCAGATTTTTGCAACATGTATCCTTTGAGCTGTGATTTCTACCTGGAAAAAAAAATTCTGGGTAGACTCTTAAACATTTTCAGACTTCAAATGATGTGACTTTGAGAGAGTGAAACATTTTGATTACTTTGCTTATATAATCAGCTATATAATTAAAATACTATTTTTGTTCTTGCTTCTTTTTTCTCTTTGAGTTTTGCTTAGCAGAGGTTGTATGCATAATATAACTACATATTAAAAGACTCACAAATAGCAAGGAAATTAAACATTGCTTTCTGAAAAATGGTCTAACCCATTCCGCTGGTGTCATTTTTTTTTTTTTTTGGTGAACATACTTCCCTTCTTGGTTACCTGTTTTCCTTCATTATGGTTCTGTTCATGCTCTTCTTTTCATTTCTGGTCTGTCTTGTGTCTTTGCTGTCCTATCTTCTGTCTGTTATATTCATTAGCCAAGGGAGCGAGATTTTTTGAAGACCTTACGATTGGTGAGTGCAACAGAAGCATGTGAATATGAACAGCATGAGGATGTGGAGGATGAGGATAAG
Organism: Orycteropus afer afer; assembly: GCF_000298275.1. NCBI lineage: Eukaryota > Metazoa > Chordata > Mammalia > Tubulidentata > Orycteropodidae > Orycteropus > Orycteropus afer. The sequence goes on from NW_006921727.1 coordinate 4,356,873, forward strand.
GGGGTAGGTGTCAGCCCCCATAACTCGACTAACCTAGCTGTTCCAGTGCGGTGAGCACTAACGTGGTAGAGAAGAAGTAACACATGGGTTTGGGTTCCTTTTTGGAAAAGTATAGAAAGGACCAAACTCCACAGTGCGGTGGATGGTGTGTACTGAAAAGTTGGACAAAGGAAATACTTTCTCTTTTCAGTTCATCTTCAGAGAGCTAAAATTACTACATTATTTATATGTTACTGTGCGCTGCATGGTACATGAACATATTTGCATAAATTACATGATAGAATTTTTGAAAAATAATTTTACATAAATTTCATAGAAATACACAAATCTTATACCTATGTTGATAATTTTATGCAAATTCATTCTACTTCTTAATTGATCTTTAAACATGGCAACTATAGGTTGCTTTTTTTAAAGGCACTTATGGAAACTTTATTTAAGTTTCTGCTTTAAATCCTATCTATTTGGCTGTAAGTGTCTTATGGACATTCTTTACATATCTATCTCATGCTATTTAGAGGGAGACAAATTTTAAAATCTGGTAAAAGTCCCGATAGTGCTCACAGAGCTGTTTAATCTTCATAATACTTAGTTGACTTGAACCCCCCTTTACAAGACAGATAAGTGTCCCTAAACTCACTGCCATGGAGTTGATTCGACTCATAGCGACCCCTCCTTGGGTTTCCAAGGCATTATCTTTACAGAAGTAGATTGCCCCGTCTTCCCTTGGAGGAGTGCCCTCCAATTTCATTGCAAATTGTCCTTTTCTTGAATCCATTGAGTAAATTACCAACATCATGTCTCCCTGTTATACAGACTTATTTTTCTCTTCTGTGGTCTACTGTCTGTTTTATTATGGTAACTGTGGCTTCAGCAACATATTCATATTTGAGCAGCTAAGCTGTCAGTTTTCTTTTTTTTTTTCCCCTTTGGAAGATTTTATGTGATAAATTTCAGCTCCATTCTTTGTTTTTTTGTTAAGCATTTTCTCAGCTCTGTTCCCTTCTGTTTTCCTTCTGCTAACTTGTAAAGTTTTTTAAGGGAAACGGCATGGTTTGTCAGTTTTCCTGAGACTGAGAAAGTAATTACGTCCATACCTAAGTCCTTTCTAATTACTAGAGTCCAGCTAATTTTATGAGAAAACTAAAATAAAGAGGAAATATATGTCTTTAATTGCTTTTCTCTCTTCCTTTATCAGGGCTAATTGAGCCGCCTCTGTCTTTCTCCTTGGTGTTTTTTATATTAACTGCATGGTACTTTACCTCATTTTCATTAACATGCCATATGTATGTAATTATAAAAACTCTCTTATTAGTAATTAGTGTTTCTTGAGGAGGTAAAATGGGGATGGAATTCATTTTTGCATTCTTAGCTAAATAAATGTAGGGTGGAATTGTACTGTACTGAATAAGAAGTTTGTATGTTCTGTGATATTTTCTTTTTTCCTTTTGTTTAAATAAAACATTTGGAATAAACCATATGTTAACATAAAACAGATTTGGAATAATCACTAGTGGTTTAAATTCAAGCCCACATAATACAAAGAAATGACAGATTTCTTTTAAAGATTTTGTGGGTTTAATTAAAGAGTAAATATTATTTTGACATGTTACAATGAGCAGAAAATACATTTAATTTAGCATGGGTAATAATATCAGAAACTAGTGTTTATTACACCTACATTTTTCTATTCTTAGCCCAGAGAGAAAGGTCGGATGCGTTTTCACAGACTACAGAATGTACAAATTGCACTTGACTATTTGAAAAGACGACAGGTATGATGTTTTTCAAAGACTGTAATCATTGAAACATATGTGACTTAAGTAAATCTACACAGAAACATGTCAGGGAATGAAAAGTTAAATTTGCCTGTGAATTGTAGTCATCTTTGGTGAGGCAAATGTTTAAAAAATATTTTTTAAATATTTGCTCAAAAGAAAAGGACATTAATTAATAGTAGAAGAATTATACATGGTTGCATTTCAATCTGCATAATAATTAAACAACAACAACAACAAAACTCACTGCCATTGAGTTGGTTCCGACTCATAACAACCCCTCCTTGGGTTTCCGAGGTGGTATCTCTACAGAAGTACATTGTCCAGTCTTCTTCCGAAGAGTGGCTGGTGGGTTTGAACCACCAGCCTTCTGGTTAGTAGTCAAATACCTTAGGCACTATTCCACCAGAACTCCTATCTGAGTAATAGCTACTGATTTTCCCTCTGTTTGAATTAGAGTGCATTTACCTAGGAAGTTAATGATATTTAGTAACCATAGAATGTTAAGAATGCCTATGAACAGTTCTTAGTATTAGGATGCAATACAATTTTCGTAAAATATTTTCTTATACTTGGAATATAAAAATAACATTATAAAATACTTTTTAAAAAAAACTTAGTATTTTCAATACTTAGTAATGATGAGGCAGTATTTTATTTTTGTATAAGTAGATAATATTAGGTAGTTTATGAGTGGTTAAACATAAGCCATTTCTGAGAATGGCCCCTAACTAGGTTGAAGTTTCAGGAGAAATCAGAGAAAAGAATGAGCACCATATTGAATATCATCTTGATTTCATGACCGTGTGAATTATAGTGACATAAACCAAAGTGTTAGTAGTTTTTCAACTAGTAGAAAAATAGGAGGAGAAGAAAATTGAAAATGACTGAAAACAATTTGAAATCAGAGATGGCAACAATTTTGTTTTAATGGAGTAGGAAAAAAGGGTGAAGAGGAAAGAAAGAGGGAAACACTGGCTTCTCTTATTCTTTAATATAAATGTTAAAATACTTATAGTTACTCAATGCTAATAAATGTTCAGTGCTTGAATATCTTAAACATTATTAGTTTTTGCCTTATTCTTTTTCATTCTGGTGAACATTTCCGTAAGAATTAATGGGTAATTCTATCTCCTTGTCTAAAATGTTTTTGGCAGTGTTTTGCCCAGGAAATAAAATGTTAGATATTACTATTACATTTGTTTACCTGAATGCAGTTTGACAGTTGATAAGCTTTAAGTCTCAGTATTATCTTTCATGGGAGCTCTGGTAGCATATTACCTAAGGCACTTCACTGCTAACCAGAAGGCTGGCGGTTCAAACCCACTAGCCACTCCTTGGAAGAAAGGTCGGGCAATTTACTTCCATAGTGATACTGCCTCGGAAACCCAAGGAGGGGTCGCTATGAGTCGGGTCCGACTCGACGGCACATAACAACACAACAGCATTATCTTTTATATTTGAACATCTTGGCAAACCTCCAGTGCCTTGTTTATCTGTTTGTCTATGGTAACAATTTATAATAAACAGAAAAATATTTCTACTTTATTTTAACCTTTGTGACAGAGGTATGAGAAAATTGTTAAAATTATTTTATAATTTAGAGCAGTTTTCTACTTAACAGTAAGAGCAAGATAAAGCTGATTTTCAAAAGGCAAACTGTTTCTAAGTGTTTTGGATTTTTCACTTGAGTTGCTTATTTGTTTCTATATGTGAATGCTTTTAGAAATCAAAACCAAAATATCCTTTTACCTTTGTGGTTACCCTGTAATTTTCAATCTGAAACGATTGAAGATGGGAGATAAAATAGTATTTGGAGCATTGCTGGTATTTATCATTCATATCTTTATCGTATAATTTAGAATTGCTTTTATGTAGGTAAAGATAATACATGTGCTGGTTTGAAACAGACTTTATCTTTTCTTTACATGAAAACAGGTGAAGTTAGTGAATATTAGAAATGATGACATAACAGATGGAAATCCCAAATTAACATTGGGACTAATATGGACAATAATTTTGCACTTTCAGGTAAGTCCAATTTTCCTTAGTTGTTATTTCTTTCAGCCTCTCATTGCTAGTTTTCCAGTGGTTCATGTAAAGAGTAGATTGTGCTTTCATGTCCTGTGGAAGAAAAATAAATTCCAGGCTTCTTTTCTTAAGCAATATATTTGAATTATTCCTTTTAATAACCTGTTGCTTGTGAACTTGGCAACTCACCTGTTGTTGATCAACTTAAATGTAATTTTAAGAACAGTGTTTGTAATTTCAGAGTTGTAATAGAAAGATTTTTTTTTAAATTGAATACAGGGATGTAATGTTTGTTCATTGGACAGTGATAAGTGTTTTTTTTGTTGTTGTTGTTGTTACGTGCCGTCAAGTCAAACTTGACTCATAGCGACCCCTCCTTGGGTTTGTGAGGCAGTATCACTACAAAAGTAGATTGCCCCATCTTCCTTCCGAGGAGTGGCTGGTGGGTTTGAACTGCCAGCCTTCTGGTTAGCAGTCAAGTGCCTTAGGTACTATGCTACCAGAGCTCCTTGATAAATGTTTTAGGTACATAAAAATTTTATGACTCAATCCTTAGAATGTTTTTCACTGATTTTATAGTTTTTTGACTCTGATAGACACTAGATGGCAGTATAATTATCATAAAGAGATCTGAATTAGACAAAAAGTATGTTTTGTGTAGAGATGTGCTTTCTTAATTTTGATTTGAAAAGGTCAAATGCAAATTAATTTAGCTATGAATTTTTGTCCAGTAAACCTGTACAACTTGAAAGTTAATTTTGATTTTTTTGTCAAATGATGCATTTAAAACAATCATCTCCATATGATTTAAAACAAGTCCTAACTTTAGAACTTGTTTTAGTTTTTTAACCACTTACCTGCTCATGTGACATTCTGTGCGCGGCACAGGGCTGACCCACACTAGGTATGCTGCACATCTTAATGTTTGGCAGTTGTGCAGCTGAGCCTTGAAGAAGGAGGGGGTAGCTTGCGAGCTTCAGAAAGGAGTTGGAGTTTTGAACCAAATCTTCAGAGGAATAAAATTTTTTCATTTGACTGGTGTATAGGGTTTATGGAGGAATGGTTGAAAATAATATACCTGGAGCTCATTTTGGAATAGGGTAGATCTGATAGTAGGTAGAGAATTACAGAAACTAGAGTCTAAATAACTTAGCAGGACCTAAACTGAGTGCACAGACCCTTGTTGTCAGAATTGGGTGAAGTCTAAGTAGACCTGGCCAAAAAGCTGATCTATGTGGACTTTCTTAGCACCTATCTTAGGAATCCTTAATTAGCTCTAAGTGGGTCAGGTCCTAGTAGGACTGAAACCGCAAGAACCTCAGATGGGAAGGTCAGAGGAACAAGGGAGCAATCATATTCTTACCGACTGAGATAGTGAGGCAGGCTGTGTCTGGATTTTTAATGTTAGACTGAGGAATGCTGTGGGGCAGTGGAAGGCACCCAGGCTTTGGGGGAGGCCAAGCTGAGTTCTATTCTTGGCTCTTCTACTTTTATGGTGGTGATGGCACTGGGTAAATCACTTAACTACTCTGAGCGTGAAAAGTGCTCTTTTATGAAACTAAATCAACTCTATGACAATAGATGGAAATGAGCTGTATCAGTAGTCAAGGAGCTGAGCTAAGAAGCTAACATGATCTTACAGTGGAGTGATAAAGGGTAGGACTTGATAAGGATGAGAAATTGAATCTGAAAAGTGAAATTTTGAAAAAAGAAAGGGGTTTGGCGATAGGTAGTAGAGGATGAAGGAGACAGTTTAGTTAAGATTACTCTAAACTTTTTAGCCTGAGAGATTAAAAAAACAAAATAAAACTGTAGACTGCTGAGAGAAATGAGGGTAATGGTAAGGGGAGAACTAAGACTTTCTCAGTGGGTGTGACAAAATATGATAGGATATTCTGTGCAACTAACTGTCTGATGAGCAGTTGGAGATAATGTGAGCAGATCAAAGCTGAGAAGTCAAAGGTACAGATAATAAGCCTAGGAGTTAGCTATATATGAGAGAGAAGGGGCCTGGCGGTGGGGTCCAAGAGAACATATGTGGAAAAGAGCAGAGAATCAAGGACAGAGCTTTCGAGAAGTCCTCTGATTAGGGATAGGAGGAAGAAGATCCAGCTGAGGAAACAGAATAACCATCGGAAAATACAGCATTGAGGAGACCAAGGGAAGAGAATTTCAAATAGAAAGGAATGGTCATCACTTGTGCTAAGTCACTAGCATGTTAGAGAACTAAGACTGAGTTCACGTAAATAGTGTTGCCTAGAAGAAAGACAGTGGAGACCTTGGAGAAAATTCCCCAGTAGAAAATTCCCCAAAAGCATTGGGAGCACAAACTACGTAATAATGGACCAGATGTGAGTAAAAGGTTAGGAATTAGAAGCAGTATGTTTAGACCCTAAGTTTGAGGAAATTAAAGGAAAAGTCAGTAGTAGATAGAACACAATACTCTCCTATGTGTTTGTATGCTAAAGGGAGTGCTTGCAGAGGAAAGATTGAGGATAATGGATAGAAAGGAGATGATTATGGATGCTCTTACTTATGCTGTAGAAGGGAATGAAATTAAGCATACATTGCAGGGGCTGCCATTAGAGAAGACGAGAGGTGACCTCTCTTCTGAAATTCTTACTGGGTTTGACCCTAAGAAATGGAAGGATCTAGCATTATTGCTGCTTTGATTGTTGTTGTGTGCCCTTGAGTTGATTCTGACTCATAGTGACCCTGTATGACATAGTAGAATGGCCCCATAGGGTTTCCTAGGCTGTAATCTTTATGGAGGAGCTCTGGTGCTCATTGATTAAGGTATTTGGCTGCTAACCAAAAAGCTGGCAGTTTAAACCCACCACTCACTCTGCGGGAGAAAGATAAGGCAGTCTGCTTCTGTAAAGATTTACAGCCTTGGAAACCCTATGGGGCAGTTCTACTTTATAAGAACTCTGTAAGAACCCTTATAGTCCTATAAGATTGCTATGAGTCAGAATCAACCCAATGGCAATGGATTTGGTTTTTGGAATCTTTATGGGAAGAGATCACCAGGTCTTTCTCCTGATGGAAGCACTGGTGGATTGTAACTATTGACCTTTTGGTTAGCAGCCGAACACTTAGATATTGCATCACCGGCTCCTTGCTATTGGTTAAACTCAGTATAATGATGAGTTCTTCTGTGTCCTTGCTGTATTGTGCCTTCATCTAACATCTTTTCATTACAGTGAATTAGATAATAAGAAAGCCCTTTGAGATTCAGACGTCTTTGGAGTAGAGAGGAGGACCAATTATAGAATTATCAAAAGAACTTTGACTTCTAATATCCTATGACATTCTATTACAGATGTTTTAGAACCCAAATTACAAGGTGTCATGACTGTTGAATTATCACCAATATTTTAAAATTAGATCCTTTCAAAATGAAACACATCTATTTTTTGGTGAAATCAAAATATTCCTTCTTATTTAAGTAAAATATTTTTTCTTAGTACTGTGATTACTAGGGAGTTTTGGTAGCATAGTGCCTAAAGCACCGGCCTGCTAACCAGAATGCTGACAGTTCAAACCCACCATCACTCCTCAGAAGGAAGGTTGGGCAATCTACTTCCATAGTGATACTACCTCAGAAACTCAAGGAGGGGTCGCTATGAGTCAGGTCTGACTCGATGGCACATAACAATGACAACAACAACTGTGATTACTGAAGGTTAATATTTTAGTAGTTATTACAAGATACAAGTCTATTTAAAACAGTGGTGGTATTACTCTCATGCAGAGTAACTGGGCTTTTTTTCCCCATTTGTTCTTTACTTGAATAAGGAAAGGGTTTTCCAAAGACCAGTTTATTTATTTTTAATATTTGTTGTGAACATCACAAATTAAACCTATTTTCCAGCCAGACTGTCTGAAGGTAAGCATTATCATCACAGTGATCTCCTGACATGCTAGATCCAGAGATACAAAGGTAATTAAGTATGTTGTCCTGTTCCATGGGGGAATGTACATAAAAATAACTATTGTTGAGGGTTGTGAGTCTGTTAGCAATTTAAATAAAAATAGAAATGCAGAAAGGAGAGAGGTTGCTGTGGTAAAATTGGAAGGGTACTGGAGAATGAGGGGAATTTCTTACAGGTTTTAGAGATGGCATCAGAGATTAAAGATGGACCATCTCTGGGAGAGGGAGCAGTGTGCATGGACTGAAAATGGATAGTTTAATTTTCTGGGAGGGGACGTAGAGTGGAAATTGCTGGTTGACCTTTGTGCGTGTCGGTATAGATAGCAGCCATTATATTTAAAAATTATCTTGACTACTATCCATTGCCCTCCAAGACACTGACAGTCAAAAAAAAAAACAAACACACTAGCCAACCAACCTAACTAAGCTTTTACTTTTGCCAGCTTGTCTTGTAGAATACTTAGATTTTGCCACTGGAGAACGTTTAATTTCCTCTTTATATAATTAAGGGAAATTGCACAATGCAAGGTGTATTGCTAACAGACATCAGCAATGTCTTTACAAACTTGACTATTTAATTGAATATTCTGATTTGGTAATATAAAATGAGTTCAGTTTTTGATCATTTGAAGACTACCTAGAGAAAAGCAATCATCAGTTATTTTTTTATTAGTCATGACCTCTGCTTATGTGTAGGCCCATTGCATGCCATACTAATTTCCTTTTTACTATATCTGTGACTCAGTGTAAGAAATATGTACACCTTAACTAATCAGGCTCCATACTGATTTATTGTTTTTACAAGGCTCTAATAAAATTGTGTAATATTTAACTAGGGTACAATTTTGAAAGTTACATATATAAAGTTTAAATGCCTTAATTCATGCATAAGAATGCACACAGGTGTTTCCTTTGGCCAAGTGTTCGATGCTTTAACTCATAAAATTTATATATTTGTTTATATGAAAATCCTATAGATTTATAAGATATGATATTAGCCATTTGTCAGGTAATGCAGGTGGCTTAGAAATTTATTTGATAAAATATTAAAAACTATATTAATAGATTAATTTTAGAAATAATCTTTTTAGAATATTTTAGGCATTTCATATTTACGATCCCTTTTTTAACTATTGAATCATCCTGTTATTTTCTTATGCTGCTGTTTTGCATAATTGAGTAGTTTTTCTTTTTTTTTTTGCAACTACCAAGATCAGTTGTGTATGTGTGTGTACTATATACATTGTATGATAGAGACTCTGAAACTAAATTTGAAAGGCACCTTCCAGTCTCTCTTGACTTATATTTGCTTTTTGTTTGCTCTCAGATTTGTTGAGTCACCAGTAGTTTCAAAGGTTAATACAGACTTTGCTAGTGTGTTTGCATTTCAGAAAACTGAAAGTTAAAGTGTGGGTCAGAATATTCTCACATAGTAAAGCTAAGAGTTTGACTTGAAAGCTCGACAGCATTGTAATTTGACAGTGAGCAGTAATGTTTGTCTGAGAGGATTGGTGGCCAGAAATAAGCCACAGTGTCTAATGAGACACAGGGGCCTGGCTGGGCAAGATGCCATGACATTTCTTGCGTGTGTGTTTCTCATAAGCAAAATGGCCTTATACTGAAGAGGATGGTCATGAAGTCTGTGAGGACTTAGAATTCAGAGTGGAAGTTTTGGACTTAACGGAGAAGATTTAAGTAAGGCCTGGAGTTTGAAATGAGTGGATCCGTTCAACTGTGATTTCCTACAAATCAAATGGGGAATGTCTGTGGATGTGTAAGAGCTGAGAAAGAAGAACAGTATTTGGATCCTGCCAAATCTCCTTTGAGTCCTGAAAAATATTCTCCTGGGAGAAAATATTTCAGAAGAAAAGCGATCAAGAATATTGTAGGTGACATAGAGTCAGAGCCAAACAATGAAAACAACAGCAAAAAGAGGAACAGCATTCAGCTTTCGAGAGCACAGCCAGCTCTTTTATCCAGGAGACTGGTACGGGAGGAAACTGTTACCTCTACCACCACCCTGGAAGGTGGTATTCAGCAAGAGAGGACAGAAGTTGTAGTTGACAGTGTTAAACAGAAACTTCTGCTGAGTGCTGCAAGCAGTTGGTCTTACCAGGCGAACATTTCTCCTGCTGAAATCAGTGAGACAGAAGTTAAACTGGATGAACAGATTTCAGAAAAAGACTGTACTCCATATTGCGCAAAAAGGAAGAAACATTTAGATGATGTGAACACAAGAGAAATAACATTCCAGAGAAAAACTGATGTCTTTTCTTTTCAAAAGGCAGCCAGCTTAAGTTCCATTCACTGTGGCCCAGAGAGATCATTACAAAAAAATGAGTTTATTGAAAAACCATCAAAAAATGAAAGCAGTGTTCAAGAAAGGCAAAACACTGAGGAATTTTGTCCTCATGCAGTATACCATTTTCAGTTTGGGAAAAAGAGATGTCATTCCCTCTGTACTAATGTGTCCTTTGCTTCCAAGGACACAAATGGAAATGAGGTAAGTGGAAAATGGATTCTAAGAGTTTTAAGTTTAAACAGTTTTAAGCAGTTTAAAGTACTCCAAGTAAATACTCACATCTGACTTTGTATTATTTATCTTTATTAAAAGTTATTTTCATATTCGTTTATGTGAAAGTTGTAGAGTTCTTTACAGCAGCAGTTACTTGTTTTAGGTTTGATTAATTATGATTTTATTTTTTGTGTTATCTGAATTCTTTAATCACACTGTAATTTAAAAACCTTATACAGTTTGTTATGTTGGGAGAACAGAAAAGCATCCTCGTAAGAGAGTGTACGTCTTTTGAATTTCCTAGCTCAGATTTTCTACTTTGTCCATAGAATAGCTGTGGAAGCATAGCTATATTGTAGGTCAGAGTTAAATTAGAAAGCAGTCGTGATATGATAATAGCTTTAGGAAAATTCAGGAAGGATACTATACAACTGTCAGTATTGACTTGTTGATACATAAATTTGAAAAGCCAATTTCTAGTTTTCTTGTCAGGTTTCATGCACTGAAACACTCACATAATTGCTTTAAATTTCATGTGTGTGTAGCGTAGGTGGGAGGTAGGGTGGGGGCTTAGAAATTGCCCTAATCTATTCTGTCTTTTTGTTTTGTGAGTTACTCCCTGGCCCCAGTATGAAATCAGAAATCATTTGGGCAGCATGTCATAGGAGTTTGAATATGACACAGACAAGAAATTGAGGTCTTTGTTCCTCTGATATTTAGCTTTAGACAAGTTACTTTTTTTTTTTTTTTTTCCCACTTGTCTGTAAACTAAAAGTGAATCTTGATTTATTTACTTGCCTAAGAAGGCCATTACCCAAACAACTCTTACTGCTACTTACCAGATAGGAGTTGATGGCTTTGTCTTTAAGCTATTCATACCTTTGTTTTTTAATGAAAAATCTGGACATAATGGCATTTGTGATGTTAAACATTCACAAATAGGATTAATAAAGACATCGATCATATCATTGGGCAGAGATTATTTGCACAGTGATAGAATATGTTTTGCTGGGGTGAGTGTATAAAATCATCATTGACCTTGGCAGCTGAGTTCTGAAGTCCCTGGTTATATTCAGCACCACACCTTGCCAATATTATGTCATCTGTTCTATTTACATTTTACAGTAGTGACATTTTAAAAAGAAAACATCCAGTCTGTGTCATTTCCTGTACAGGTCTAGCATAAAGGTCAGTGCAAAAGGAAACTGCTCAGCTGCTATGTGTTTATGAATGTAAAGCATTTGCTTTACCCTCACATGTGTTCTCCAACTGGCTTTTGTGTAATTTGGCTTCAAGTACTCCTAAAGTTTTTTCATTGATGGAAATACTAAAGTATTTCCTATGAGTCGGGGCCGACTCGACGGCAAACAACAACAACAACAACAAATATTACATATCCTTTTTTTTTTTTTTTTTAATATATATTATCCTCATAATGAGCCCTGGTGGCACAGTGGTTAAGCCCTTGGCTGCTAAACAAGGCTTGACAGTTCAACCCCACCAACTGCTCTGTAGAAGAAAGATGTGACAATTTTCTCCCATTAAGATTTACAGCCTTGGGCACCCTATGGGGCGTTCTACTCTGTCCTATGAGTCAGAATCGAGTCAAGGACAGTGGGTATTATCCTTGTGTCAAATATTTTACCCATTTTTCTAATTTGTGTATCTCATGACTTTTGAAACTTAAATGTGAAAATAAGTTATAAACGTGCCAAACAAATTTGTTAAATAATTGTGATATGGAGGCACATAACAAACTCTTTTATAAATCTTTGAGGTCATAGCTAAATGGGGCAGTCATTATTTTAGCTGAGGAGTTTGGTGCCTCACTTCCCTATAGTCCAGATAAAGACGGTTTATTCTCTCACATTCAAAGAGAGCAGACAGTTCAGCCATTCTTCATAGGACATCTTCCTGTTACCTTGGAGATGTTTGATTCTGTGGGCTTAATTATCTTTGGTTAGAACTGTCCATAGAACTCTTTTATCTTGCATTGGATTTTACATTTTTCATTGGAAAATTAGGTGAAAATGATAGCTCCCAACTCCTTCTTGAGCATTTCATTCCTGAAATGGCCTGTTAGCCCACAGTCCTTTCATTTGTTCCTTCAAGATCTGTTTCATAGCTTCCTGATATGATCCAATATTACTCTTAGCCAGTTGGATGAAAGTTTGAACCTAATGACTTTTTAGTTAGTCTCCAAGCAGAACAGTGTATGATTCTTTGAGCTTATTTTAACCTTAGCATTAGACTAAGTCTCTGACTTCAACTTCCCTGGCCCTGTGAAACTTGTCATTCTAGTGTAAGTGACAAACCTACTTCCTCTTTAAACCCTTACTGTGATATTCTGACCTAGAATGGCCTTCCTTGAATGCCCACTGAATATAAACTTTATAAGCATGATCCATCTTTATTAGAACTAAAAAAAAAAAAAAAAAAAGCAACTCATTGCCATTGAGTCAGTTATGATTCATAGTGACCCCTATTGGGTTTCCTAGGCTGTAAATCTTTATGGAAGTAGATTGCCCAGTCTGCCTTCTGCAAAGTGGCTGACCTTCTGGTTAGCAGCCAGATGGCTTATCCACTGGGCCACCAGAGCTCCCATGCCAGATGTTGTTATTGTTGTTGTTGTTGTTATGTGCCCTCAAGTCAGACCTGACTCATAGCGACCCCTCCTTGGGTTTCCGAGGCGGTATCACTACGGAAGTAGATTGCCCCATCTTCCTTCCGAGGAGTGGCTGCTGGGTTTGAACCGCCAGGCTTCTGGTTAGCAGTCAAGTGCCTTAGGCACTATGCTACCAGAGCTCCTCCATGCCAGATAAGGAGGTCTAAATAATAATAATAATAATTATTATTATTATTATAATAAAGCAATATTCTGCATTTGTATATTGCTTTGGAATTGGAAAAATACTGTCAGACAAATTATGTCTTTTGATCATTCCAAAAACTGTGCATAAAATAGGCAAACTAGACAGCTCTTTTATAGCAGTAAGCAATGGAGACTCTGAGTAACATCCCCAAGGCAACAGTAAATTGGAGTAGCTGAGTGAACCTAAAATCCAAGATTACTAAGTATGTAAGGTATAAGGAGCTCTCGTTAAGCACTTGACTGCTAACTAAAAGGTCAGTGGTTCACATCTACCAGCTATTCCGTGGGAGAAAGATGTGGAAATCTGCTTTCATAAAGAATACTTCCAAAACCCTATGAGGCAGTGCTACTCTGTCTTATAGGGTCACTCTGAGTCAGAATCTACTGGATGGCAACAGGTTTGGGTTCATGTAAAATATGGCACAATATCCTACTTTATTACCAAAGAAGCATTGAAGATGATTTTTGTAAGTTCAGAGCAAAGGTTGATGTTCATAGCATTATCTTTGAATGGTATGTACTGTACTTAACACAGAGGTGACAAAGGGCAGGTTATTTTGTGACAGGGAATAATGAGCTCAAGGTCTGCAAAGTGATCCCCTGTTTTTCTTAAACTCACATGCTTCCCATACCTTATGACAAGGTTCTGTCTGTGCCCTTCAGCTCTTCCCATGAAGCATTCTTCTCTCTTTAGTTTCATAAATCACAAACTACTGCCATCCAGTTGGTTCTGACTCATAGTGACCCCCATTGGGTTTCCAAGGCTGTAAATCTTTATAGAAGTGGATTGCCTCATCTTCCTCCCATAGAGCAGCTAGTGGGTTTGAACTGCTAACCTCTGGTTAGCAGCCAAATGCCTTACCCACTACACCACTAGAACTTCTTCGTAGGTCCCACCTAAGTTAACCTTCAAGCAGAAAAGTGTGTGATTCTTTGAGCTTATCTTAACCTTAGATTTAGATTAAGGTTTATAGCATTAAACCTTCCCAGACTTATGTTGATCTCAGTGAAGATGATTGTTTTTTTCTGTTTATAGACTGTCGGCTCTTTAACCTGACTGTACATAGGAGTTACCTGAGGCAGCTTTTTTTTTTTTTTTTTAAATACAGAAGCCTGAATGTCACCTTGAGTGATTCTAATGTCATTGATTAGGGTGGGGCTTCCTAAGTGGTTCTAATGGTCACAATTATGAACAGGGAACGTATTGGTCTGTAACCAAACCAATTGGTTGATTCTGACTCATAGTGACCCTCATTGGGTTTCCAAGGTGGTAAATCTTTATGGAATTAGATTGCTTTGTCTTCTTTCCAGTGGAGCAGTTGGTGGATTTGAACCACCAGCCTTTTGGTTAGCAGTCACATGCCTTAGGTAGTGTGCCACCAGGGTGCTTCTCAAAATGTGGCCTGAGGAACCTGCATCAGAGTCATCTGAGATGTTGTTGAAAATGTCTTACTTCAGATTTAACTTAATCAGAGTGTCTTCTGGTGGAAATGAGAAAATGTGTATTTTTTAGTCACCCTCTCACATATTTCTTAAAGACACAACTCATTTCAAGAACCAGCATCCCTGTAGCTTTCAGTTTGCTATCTTACTCCCTTCTCTGGTAAGCAGTGTGATGATGGGAAAGAAAGTGGGCCTGGAGGACAGGAGGCCTAAGTTCTAATAAGGCTTTGTTCTTAGAGAGCTTTGTGACTTGGATGATGTTGTTGTTGTTATGTGCCGTCGAGTAGGACCTGTGACTTGGATAGTCTTTTTAATTTCTCTAGGTCTTAGTTTCATTTTCTGTAAAAGAGGGATATTGGACTAGATTTTGATACTAATAAAGTAGAAATGGCATTTGTTGAGTACCCACTATATTACAGGCACACCCTCATTACATTATTTAATCTTCAGGGCAAGCCTATGAGTTCATTTTATTATCAGCCCCATTTTACAGATGAGGAAACTAAGGCTCAGGAAAGTTAATTAACTTGCCCAGATCACTCAGGCAGTAAGTGGTAGAGCTTGAATTTGACCCCAGATTATCTAAAAAGCCAAACTTTTTGTTCATCTCCTTTTCCTACACATTTCTTTTCCAGTTTTAAATTTCCATGACTCCATGTATATAACTAGATATTTTTTGTTTGTTTAGTGCTTTCACCCCTCCTTTCCTTTCTTTGTTAAGTTTTTTACCCTTCCTTTCGTTTCTTCCTGTGTCAAAAATTATGTGCCTGTCATATATTGAACCCAGGGTAGGAACTAAGAGAAGTAAAGCATAGCCCTTTTCTGCATATATTATATCCCTTTGTTTTTTCAGTAACAAGTGACTATGGCTCTAAATTGAGTCACTTGAAAATAAGTTAGCTGTAAACTGAGTCACTGAAAATAAAGCTTCTAGACTGATGACCATGAATAATTGAAATTTTCCTACCATGTGATTATATTAACTAATGAAAATTCAACTACTTTTTTCTTCTTTTTCGTTTTTTGATGAGTTGCTAATGAATAGTGTAGTGACCTATAGGAAAGAATCCAAAGAGAAAGATGAGAAATGAGTGTGGGTATTATATAGATTATGTGATCAGTCTCCGAATAATTAAGAATTGAATGTTTTTATTACATTGACTTTTATAATAAAAAACAAAATTTTTTGAGAACTATCTCAAAATCTGTAAAGAATACATTTATTTTGATCACTCACATTTGGTAATTGCCCTTCTCTTCACCCAAATCAGTCTCCTTGAAATAAAATGTATATTAATTTTTTTCTTATAACCAGGTTTTTATGAAGCTTAGACTTTAGAATTCATATTTAGAATTCAAGGAGTAGGATAAACTCATTTTTTAAATTTTTATTGTGATTTGAGTGAAAGTTTACAGAGCAAATTCACTTTGCATACAGCAGCTCACATACATTTTGTCTCATGACATTGACTACAATTTCCCACAAGGCAACAGTCTCAGAGTCTGGTCTCACAGTCTCCTAGTCCTCACAGTCATAGAGTCTGAGGATTGCATGGTCTACCAGTCTCTTGGACTAATTGCTTCCATGCATCTTTGCTTTTCTTCATTCTTCTTTGCTCTGGATGAGGGGAGACCCATTGTTGCATCTAGATGGCTGCTTGCAAGCTTTTAAGATTCCAGTTGCTACTCACCAAAGTAGGAAGTGGAACAATGTTTTGTGGAGTATGTTATGCCAGTTGAGTTTGATGTCCCCTGTGACTATGGCCTGAGCCCACAGGTCCAACTACTCACTCCCTCTGGGTAGCTGGCTTTGGCCAAGAAGTGACTACAACCTTGTCCCGTGTCAGCTCTACTATATACCTGGGAATTGTTACAGAACATACCAATACACTCGTAGAAACATTGTCGGCCAACCCTATACATGGTCTTGGGCATGCTTCCTCCTGCATGTTGTTGTTGTTGTTGTTGTGTGCCGTCGAGTCAAACCCGACTCATAGCGACCCCTCCTTGGGTTTCCGAGGCAGTATCACTACGGAAGTAGGATTGCCCAACCTTCCTTCCGAGGAGTGGCTGGTGGGTTTGAACCACCAGCCGTCTGGTTAGCATAGACATACCTAATAGTTCAGCCTGTCCACCCATCTATCTACCCATATATCCATGTTTGCCTTCACTGTATGTATAAAAGGGTTCACCTTTGTTGTCTGTACCTCCCATGCACCTCTTTGAGTTATCTTCTTCTTAAATGCCACAGTATTCATCACTCACATTTGGTACATTGCCCTTCTCTTCACCCAAGTCAGTACTTAATCTCTATCCATCCTTCAGTGTTCCCTCCCTTTCCCTCCCACCCCTGGTAACCAACAAAGAAAATTTCCTTCCATACATAAACATTTCAAGGAGTAGGATAAACGCTTAATGTGTTTTTCCATTCACATATTAGCTTTTCTCCACAGGCCTTGAAAACAAAGGTCATTCAGTTTATAGTTAAAAGATTAACTCACTTCTTTCTGAACCATTTTATCTTTCTTTTTTAAAGATTAAAATGCACTTACTGATTGTGTTTTGACTGCTTCCACTCCTCAGAAGGAAGGTTGGGCAATCCTACTTCAGTAGTGATACTGCCTTGGAAATCCAAGGAGGGGTTGCTATGAGTCAGGGCCGACTCGACGGCACATAACAACAACAACAATAGTCATTCCATGAACTTCAAACCAAGTTTTGAAAATTTAGTTATAAAATAGTTTCATAGATTTTGTGTATTACCAGCATTTTTTTTTTTTTTTAATTGTGATTTGAGTGAAGATTTACAGAGCAAATTCACTTTCCATACAGCAGTTCACATATACTTTGTCTCATGGCATGGACCACAGTTTAC
>NW_006921727.1:4378158-4380822 GCF_000298275.1 Orycteropus afer afer
TCTTGGACAATTTTCTCAGTGGTTTTGTTTTTCTCTTCCTGTTCTGGAATTCCAATGACACGTAAGTTATTCCTTTTGATGGTATCCCACATGCACCTTAGGTTTTCTTCATTTTGTTTTGATATTTTTTCTGATTGATCCCTTTCCATATTCAGGTATTTGTCTTCAATCTCATTAATTCCGTCTTCCATTGCATCAATTTTACTCCTTTGCCCTTCCAATGTGTTATCTATTTCTGACAACTTAGTTTTAATCTTCTGGATTTCTACCTGTAGATTCAGAATCATTTCTAATTTTTCATTTATTTTGTTATTTTGTTCTTGTTTTTTCTTCCAAAATTCTTCTAAGGTTTTTTCTGTGTTTTCTTTGGTCTGTCTCTCAATCCTTTGAAGATACCTAAAGATAATTCTTCTGAATTTCTTATCAGAGAGTTCCAATGCCACTTCTTCCTCAGGGATGTGTTCTGGGTCTGTATCCTGCTCCCTTGTTTCTTCCACTTTATCCTGGTTCTTTGTGTGTTCTGTGATGGTCTGTTGTCTCCGAGGCATTGTGGCGTTGTTGTATTTAGATGTCTGTTAACTGTTCGTTAAGAGTAGGCAAGGGTGATTCAGGCTCTTCTTGGTTGTTTTTTATCATTGGCTCATTGGTGGAGAAGGAAGTAGTGGCTCTTGCTCAGTAAGTGAAGTCGCAGGAGGTGTGGGTGTAGTTGTGTCTTATGGGGACTGTTGTTATCTCTCACTCAGTTAGACACAAATTACAATCGAATAATTATCAAAAAAACTTTTCAGTCTTGTGGGTTCGGAGTGTCCTTAGGGTTGCTGGAAAGCAGAACATGTTAAGCCCCAGGAATCTTCAAGAGTGCTGTCTCTTTAAATATCCAAAATAGTCAAGCCACTTTTAAAGCTTCAAAATGGCCGCACCCTCTGGACAGGCAAAAGTCCACAGCTCAGCCCACCTTTTTCTTCACCTTCTCCGTTTATTCCCCAGCCACTGTGCACAGTTCCGTGCAGTCCCTGGTTAGCAGGGCTGATTTTTTGGTTAATTCTTAGGTCCCACCATCACTCAGGAATCTCCAAGCTGTCTGTGCCCTCAGGATTGCTCAGGATCGCTGCCAGAGTGCAGCTCCGTATGTCTCCTTTTTTGGTATTTTCATGCAAATTCTTCTGCTAGTCGGGGTTTAGTCCACTTCTGTATTCTTCCCTTCAAGGCTCAGGGGTCCAGGATTATCTTCTGTGTCTGTGTTAATTGGTTTCCCTTTTCTTTGTTGAAGAGGGTCTGTGCAGTCTTTCTGCCTAGTCTGCCATCTTGCCGTGAATCTATTACCAGCATTTTAATCGCTCTCTCTTTTCCGTTGAAGGATATACAAAAGTTTACAATTCTTTACTGTACAAAAAAAAAGAAGTAGTTTGGTAGTTAAGGTTGTGTGTCAACTTGACTGGGCCTGGTTGAGTGGCTGGGCAGCTGGTGGTAGTTACTCTTCATGATGAGACTGACAATCACATCCATGTTAGGATCTACCACAAGCAGCTGAGTAGCTGCTTTAGGAGTGTGGTCTGCTTCCTGTATTTAAGAAGCAGCTTTGGGAATGGTTTCTAACTTATGTCACATTTGAACCCTGCATGCAGCCTGCCATGCTCTGCCAGTCTTGGGATGTTCAATGGACTTGAATCAATGGCCTGCTGTGTTGTTTGGTAACATTGGGACTGTGCCATTTTATTTGTTGACCTTTGGTTTGTCAGCCTCATCAGCCAGCAGCTGCCTGAGTAAAGAGATGCCTCTAGATTCAGTGGGCTAGGAGCAAGAGGCAGAGCTGAAGCCTAAGGTCAGGGGGCTTTCACACAGCCCATGGAGTCTGGCACTTGGACCTTGGACTCTAGCCTCCAAAAATTGTAAGAATAAACTCCTGTTTGTTAAAGCCATCCCATTTGTGGTATATTCTTGCCAGAGTGGCACTAGGTAACCAAAACAAGTAGTTACATTTGTTTTTGCCCCTATTTGAATGGGAAATAGATGTACATTAGCTTAAAAAAAAAAAAAAAAAACCCACCAAACATGCAACTCACTTCCATCGAGTCGATTCTAACTCATAATGACCATTTTTGGGTTTTCGAGGCAGTAAATCTTTACAGAAGTAGATTTCTCAGTCTTCCTTCTGTGGAGTGGCTGGTGCTTTTAAACCACCAACTTTCTGGTTAGCAGTCAAATGCCTTAGGCACTACACCACTGGAGCTCCTTGCATCAGCTAAAGTTGGTAAATTTAGAGCATTAGCATTTGAACTTTATTAACTTTTAAATTGATTTTGTGTTCTATTTACTTTTCCTCTGGATAGGCGGTTTATAAGCAGATAGAGTTTTCAAAATGTTTGTATCATCTTTATGATTAAAAATATTTTGTGGAGTATTTTCACACATTTTTGAAACTTGGAAGCACATACTAAAAATGGCATGATTACATTCGTTTCTGCGAAAATTAAACATTTTTTGAGGAAATTGCCTTTGGAAGCAAACATGTTAGTTTGGAAATATTTACTCTTGTTAACAGGCTGTTGTAAGGAGAGGAATCTTGAGATATATCTCATCAACACTGCTGTTGTCATTATTATTATTATTATTATTTTTCTTATTAGGATTTGGGTGAAGATTTACAGAGTAAATTCACTTTTC
>NW_006921727.1:4381367-4382943 GCF_000298275.1 Orycteropus afer afer
GCTACTCACCAAAGTAGTAGGTGGACCAGTGTTTTGTATAGTATGTTATGCCAATTGAGCTTGATGTCCCCTGCGACCATGGTCCCAAGCCCGCAGGATCAACTACTCGGTCCCTCTGGGTAGCTGGCTGTGACCAAGCAATGTGTTGTCATTATTATTAATACCACCTATACTTTCTAAATGGGAGCTCTGGTAACACAGTGGCTAAGACACTTGCCTGCTAACCAGACGGCTGGCGGTTCAAACCCACCAGCCACTCCTCGGAAGGAAGGTTGGGCATTCCTACGTACATAGTGATACTGCCTCGGAAACCCAAGGAGGGGTCGCTATGAGTCCGGTTTGACTCGACGGCACATAACAACAACAACATACTTTCTAAATAGATTACAGTCTCTTATTTTTATTTTAATAAGATCACATGAAGGAGTTGAATGAACTTTTTATAACATTTTTATGACTAACTCTCTGAACTGATAAGGATTTTATGTTCTGCACGGAAGAATGCTGGAGTAGCTGTCATTTCTCCATCCACTGGTATGTCAGTTTCTGCTGTGAAATAAGATGGTTCATTGGTAGATACAGTTCTAAATATTGTAGGGAGTCCTTATAGATTTTATTTTATAGAGGAAGAGAATTTACATCTTGAGCCAGAAGACCTCAATTTTGAGATTCAGCCTAGGTCTCAGTTTCCCTATCTGGAACATGGGTAGCTTTTTATTATTATTTTTTTTCTTTGTAGTTTTGAGGATCAGATGGGGTAGTATATGTGAGAAAGACTTAGCAAACTGTAAAGTGCATTTTAAATATAGTTATAACTTCTGTTACTGTCTTCTGCTGTAGAAAGAGGGAGTATCTTGAGATCATGTTCTGAATAGAAGCTCTTTCAACTTTGCACATCAAACATTCTCAATGAGCCGAGTGTTGATGTTGTTGCCAGGTACCATCGAGTTGGCTCTGACTCATAGTGATGCTACATACAACAGAACAAAACACTGCCTGGTCTTGTGCCATCCTCACAATCCTTGTTATACCTAACCCCATTGTTCCAGCCACTGTGTCAATCCAAGTCATTGAGGTCCTTCCCCCTTTTCACTGACACTCCATTTTACCAAACATGACATGCTTCTCCAGAGAATGGTCCCTTCTGACAGAATGACCCAAACAGGTGGGGCAAAGTCTGGCCGTTCTTGCTTCCAAGGAGCATTCAAGCTGTACTTCTTCCAAGGTAGATTTGTTCTTCTGGCAGTCCATGGGACTTTCAGTGTTTTTCACCAACACCACATCTCAAAAGCATCAACTCTTCTTCAGTCTTCTTATTCATTGTCCAGCTTTCACATGCATATGAAGCTATTGAAAACACCATGGCTTGGGTTAGGCTCATCTTAGTCTTCAAAGAGACAGCTTTGCTCTTCAGCACTTTGTTGTTGTTGTTGTTATGTGCTGTCCAGT
Source organism: Orycteropus afer afer (assembly GCF_000298275.1). Taxonomy (NCBI): domain Eukaryota; kingdom Metazoa; phylum Chordata; class Mammalia; order Tubulidentata; family Orycteropodidae; genus Orycteropus; species Orycteropus afer. The sequence continues at coordinate 4,382,817 of NW_006921727.1, forward strand.
CGTCCCAACTCATAGCGACCCCTCCTTGTGTTTCCGAGGCAGTATCACTATGGAAGTAGATTGCCCCATCTTCCTTCCGAGGAGTGGCTGGTGGGTTTGAACCACCAGCCTTCTGGTTAGTAAAGTG
>NW_006921727.1:4383588-4384364 GCF_000298275.1 Orycteropus afer afer
TAGAACCACCCTTTCTTTTGGGAGGGGGAGAATGCTGGGCTACAAAATACCTGGAAGGGAGTTGCCTGGAGAGGTGGCCACCAAGCGGCTCTGGAGTGTATGCAAGGCACTGGACACGGTGCTGCTGGAGACCTCTGAGGAGGCTGGGCTGGCTGAGAGTGCCCCATCACAAGAAGCACTGGATTTGGTTGTGGTGAGAAGCACTTTAAAGAGGTCTTTTGCAGCAGATTTGCCCAGTGCAATACTGTCTTCTGATTTCTTTCTTTCTTTTTTTTTTTTTTTTTTTTTGTGATCTGGATGAAGATTTACAGAGCAAATTCACTTTCCATACAGCAGTTCACATATACTTTGTCTCATGTCATGGACTACAGTTTACCACAATGCAAGAGCTCCCCTCCCACTTCTACCCATAGTCACCTCTTCCCAGTGTCCATCCCTCCATGCACTCCTGCCCCTGAGCTGTCTCCCTGTGCATAAGCAGCCTTTCTTTCTCCCATGATTGTTCTCTCCAAGGAGAGTATCTTCTTGAGGTAAATGTTCACCTCATATGTCTGTCTTTTGTTTGGCTGGAAACCACAGGTATGGGTTCAATTGCAGACGTGAAGGGCAGTTAGGGGCAATAGTCTAGTGGTTCCACCAGGCACTATCAGACCAGCAAACCTGGTCCCCACCTTTTTTTTCTTTTTCTCCAAATGATTTTGAGTTTTGTTCCACATTGTTCTCCCTCTTTATCAAGGATCTCCTACATAGATCCCCTTCCAAGTGGATGACAGTGG
>NW_006921727.1:4388919-4489554 GCF_000298275.1 Orycteropus afer afer
TATTCCTATTTTGCTGAGAGTTTTGATCAGGAATGGGTGTTGGATTTTATCAAATGTCTTTTCTGCATTAATTGATATGATCTTGTGGTTCTCCTCCTTTGTTTTATTTACGTGGTGGATGACGTTGATTGTTTTTTTAACGTTGAACCATCCCTCCATACCTGATATGAACCCCACTTGGTCATGATGAATGTTTTTCTTGATATGTTGTTGCAGTCTATTGGCTAGGATTTTGTTGAAGATTTTTCCATCTGTGTCTTCTGATTTCTTGAATGCTGTTTGCACTCGTGTTGATTGTGGAACCAAGTAATAAAACTGGAGATCCATTTGCAGAAAAATGAAACAAGATCTGTACCTCACACCATTGATAACTTCAGTCTTTTTTTTGATTTATTGTGATGCTGCTTATTAGTCCAGTTGTAAGGATTTTCGTTTTCTTTATGTTGAGGTATAATCTGTACTACAGACTGCAGTCTGTATCTTCATCACAAAATGCTTCAAGTCATCTTCACTTTCAGCAAGCAAGGTTGTGTCATCACGTATCACAGGTTGTTACTGAGTTTTCCTCCAATCCTGATGCTGTGTTCTTGAGCAGAGTAGGCTGCTTTTTGTACCCCGAAATCTCCCCTCCATTCATGTTTTTATTCATGTCTTCAGCAAATGTTTATTGAACACCTATTATGTGTCAGGCAATTTACTGACTACATATTCCTCTGATTCCATAGATTGTTCATAATTTTGTTATCATATGACAAATATGTTAACAAATATGTTCTATTTGTTAAAATAGAAATATGCCTGAGAAAAACCAGTTTTTGAATTTGTTGTTGTTGTTAGGTGTAATTGAGTTGGTTCTGACTCATAGCAACCCCGTGTACCAAACATGATGTCCTTCTCTAGGGACTGGTCCCTCCTGATAACATGTCAACAGTATGTGAGATGAAGTCTCACCATCTTCACTTTTAAAACCTGCTATTGGTTCTTGAAGCTAGTATCAGTTATTTATACCTTAGTATGGATACATTCCAAAGGAATTACTGAAATTAGCTCTGATATGAGAGAGAAAGAGAACATGCTGATATACTTTGGGGGAAAGGCTACCAGTGAAGTGTTATATAGTTTAATGAAGAGAGTCCCTTGGTGGCACACATAGTTAAGTAGTCAACTACTAACGGAAGCAGTGTCTGCAGTAGTGGACTCAAAGGTAGCAGCAGTGGGTTCAAAAATAGCAATGGTTGTGAGGATAGAGCGGGATCAGGCAGTGTTTCGTTCTGTTGTATGTAGGGTTCACTATGTGTTGGAACTGACTTGATGGCCCCTAACAGCAACACTAAATGAAAGGTTGGCAGTTTTACCCTACCCAGAGGTGCCTTGGAAGAAAGGCCTGACAATCTGATTCTGAAAGGTCACACCCTTCAAATCCTTATGGAGTGTAATTCCACTTTGACATACTTGGGATCACTGTCAGCCAGAGTCGACTCAACAGGAACTTGTTTGGTTTGGTTTTTAGTCTAGAGAGTGAAATTTTATTAACTCAGTTCATGAAAGATATCAATATTTGCATCTTTTTCTGGACATACATAGTTTTCTGTGTATTAGCTGCTCTGACAGTAGGCTGAGAAGCTCAGTTGGGAAGGATCTTGACATTAATGATTGAGTTAAAGCTAGGACCTGCACAGATATAAGCCCTTTCATGGCCTATATCTGTGCATTTTTCCAGCAGTGGGTACACTGCAAGGAAGCTGTGCTACTGGCATCAACTGTGGCTCTTTATACAAAGGGACAGTTAGTCTAAGCCATAGGAATATTTCTCTTACAAATGTGAAGGAGAAATTTAACTCTCACAATTCTTCCTTGGGATTTAGGATACCAGGGTTGATGATGCCTAGGCCTCCTATTACCAAAAATCCCAAACCAAACTCACTGCCATCAAGTTGGATCCAATTTATAGTGACCCCTCCTTGGGTTTTTGAGGCGATTTCACTGTGGAAGTAGATTGCCCCATCTTCCTTCTGAGGAGTGGCTGGTGGTTTGAACTATCAGCCATCTGGTTAGCAGTCAAATGCCTTAGGCACTACACCACCAGCGCTCCCATTACATATTGTTAGAATTTGGGCAAGTCAGGTCATCTCTTTAGTATCAGCATTTTTACCAGTGAAATGATGGAGTCTGACAAATGATTCTGCTTTCTTTTAACTTGAGTTCCTTAACTCTTTACTATACTTCTCTAAGCTAAATATCTTAGTCCTTTTAACTTCAGAGATGTTGTATTTTACAGTGTTACATGTAAATTACTTATTTAATAAATAGTAATTTGAGAAAACTTTTGTATTTTTCCCAGTAAATAAGGTAATTATGATGATGATGTTTTTTTTTTTTAACAAAAGTTGCATTATTTACCTTGTATACATTAATGAGATTTGTACATTGAAAAAAATGTGAATAAGCTTTTATGGCGTATCCACATCAACTTTGGAGTTGACAGTTCTCATGTACTCAGTGTATGCCAGCACCATGACAGTGTCTGTAAAAATAGTGTGCTCCTGTTGCCCAGTTGTCTAATGGCATTGGCTTTGCTCAGAGGACTTTCCCATTTACACCCTCAGGTGACCAACTTGGTGAAGCTGTTGCAATTCATTTAGTAGTAAGTGAGTCATTCACAGCTATAAGCTTGAATGAAATCAGAGTGTGAATGAGATGAGATATAGCATGCCTTAGTTTTCAAGTGCTGCTATAACAGAAGTACTACAAGTAGATGACTTTACCAAACAGAAATTTATTCTCTCACAGTTTGGGAGGGCAAGAAGTGTGAATTCAGAATGCTGGCTCTAGGGGTAGACTAGGCCAGAAGTCTGAGTTCAGAGTGCTGGCTCTAGGGGAAGAATTTCCCTCTCTGGATTCAGGGTAGATGCCCCTTGACCTTGAGCTTCAGCTCTGCCTTCCAGGCCCACTGGAGCAAACTGGAGGCACCCTTTTTTTTGTTGTTGTTATTTATTAAAAAAAAAATTTTATTGTGATTTGGGTGAAAGTTTACAGAGCAAATTCACCGTCTATACAGCAGCTCACATAAACTTTGTCTCATGACATTGATGGCAATTTCCCACAATGCAACAGCACCCCTACTTCTTCTTCCCCATAGTTACCTCTTCCCTGTTTCCTTCCCTCCCACATACTCCTGCCCCCTGAGATGTCTCCCTGTGCATACACAGCCCTCCTGTTCTCCCACAATTGATCTCTCCAAGGAGTGTTATCTACCTAATGTAAATGTTCAGCTCATATGCTTATCTGTTGTTTGGCTGGAAGCCACAGGAGAGGGTTTAATTCCAGACCTGAAGGGCAGCTCGGGGCCATAGTTTCAGTGGTTCCATCACGCTCTATCAGATCAGCAAACCTGCCTCCCCTTTTATTTTTTAGTGATTTTGACTTTTATTTCACTTTGTTTTCCCATTCTATCCAGAATCTCCGTGGATCCCCCTCCAAGTGGTTGACAGTGGTAGCCAGGCACCATTTAGTTCTTTTGGTCTCATAGTCCTGTAGGCTGAGAATCGCATGGTGTACCAGTCACTTGGAGTAGTTGTTTCCATGCATCTTTGGTTTTCTTCATTCTTCTTTGCTCTGGATGAGGAGAGATCCATCATTGCATCTAGATGGCTGCTTGCAAGCTTTTAAGATCCCAGTTGCTACTCACCAAAGCAGGAGATGGAATGAAATATTTGTGTAGTATGTTATGCCAGATAAGCTTGATGTCCCCTTGGAGGCAACTCTTGACTGACAAAGCTACTGGCTGCTGAGGCTTTCAAATCCAAGATAGTCAGGCAAAATGGCAGATTGTTGGTTCACAGGTTGCAAAGGCAACAATCTCAAGATTGGCAGGCAACCTGGCAGGTCACTGGTTCAAGTCCAGGGACTGGAGATGATGATTAACCATGTGTAGGATCCCCAAATGAACAAAAATCTAGAAACCTTCCCCAAAGCTCCATATGTACTAGAAGCAGGCTACACCCTGAAGACAACTCCCTTCCAACTAATTAGCTGCTCACAACAGATTCCCCATGGAGGTGATTACACCACATCCAGTCTCATCATGGGAAATACATACATCTAGCTGCCAAGCCACTCAAAGTCATGGCCCAGCCAAGTTGACACACAACCTTAACTACCACATACATGTTGGCTTGTTTCTTTCATTGAAAAGACATGTGGAGACTGTCTGCTTACGTCAAGTTTAAGAATTCTTTTAGTAAAATGATTCAGAGCAAGCTTATGTTCACTTCTTGATGTTGGATTCTCACTGATGAGTTTGTGTTCATTGCTGGGCACTTTTGTGCAGTGGTCAGGGTGTTTTATTATTATTGGAAAGGAAGGTCAATTGGAAATTACTTAATTTTCTAAAATGTCAAGGTCTTTCATGACAGGTTAAAACTTGTTCATACCAGATGACAACTTGTTTCTGATCTTTCACACTTTTTCTTTTTCCTCCCTCCCTCTCTTCCTTCCTCCCTTTCTTCCTCTCCTTATCCCCATCTTACTCAGCAGATAGTTATTGAATGCCTCATATGTGCCAAGTTGGCCAGAGTGTGGGGAGAATGTTTCAAGGAGAGAAACGACTCTAAGAGAGAGAGGGAGCATATGATTCATGTGGTTTGAAGTTCATATGGTTTGATCACAGATTACAAGAAGAATAATGGAGAGGTCAGCCAAGAGTGGACTTGATTACTATGGTTGCCGAGTAAAAAACAAACTGAATTAGGAAGAGGGAATTAGGGTAGGGCAAGTGTGATTATTCATAGGCTGTTACAAATCCAAACAGTGAAGCTTAGTTCCAGAAAATTCTCTGATGAGCCCAATACCATTCTAGGCTTGCCATGATTGTGACATGAAAGATGTCATTGGTGACTGGAGGTAATAGTACAAATGAGAGATAATACTTGCCTCAACTCAAGTATTGGCCGTGGGAAATAGCACATAAGCTCCCCCACAAATGTTGAAACAGGTAATAAATCCATGTTATAAGTTCTTGTCACTTCCCTATGGATGTGGGAAACTAACGGGTCAGTGAGTGAGTGTCAGTATGAGTCATATAACACATGCAGAGGATTCAGAAGGGTAGGATTTACTCATCCTTATATTTGGGAAGTTCTAACACTGGTTTCTTGGGCTCTTGGCTTGCAGAAGCAAAATACTTTGCTTGTTCTGTTTGTGTTTATTGTGGCCTCTTGCTGCTTGTTGAGACTGTGGTTCAAATTGCCTGACCTTACTCTGTGAGGAGGAGCTCTGGTAGCATAGTGCCTAAGGCACTTGACTGCTAACCAGAAGGCTGGCCTTTCAAACCCACCAGCCACTCCTTGGAAGGAAGATTGGGCATTCCTACTTCTGTAGTGATACTGCCTCGGAAACCCAAGGAAGGGTCACTATGAGTCGGGGCTGACTTGATGGCAAATGACAACAAACAACAACTCTGTGAGGCACCTGATTGGACCTGCATATTGAAATAAGACTCACGTTATTTTACATCCCCAACATGGGCAGCCATATTATGGGTTTTTCCACAGGAGGACCTAGATGAATTGAGATCAAGCTTTATTCTTTGTGTTTGAACTATCCCTATTCACCCCCCTAGAGTTTCTCCCAGAACCTCCTGTCTGTTCTTCTTTTATTTCCAGTTATTGGGGTTACAGTCATTGGATATTGTCTCAGCTCTGTCAAGAGAGTGAAGGAAAATATATATGGAGTAAATAATCCATGTTGTGTGTGAGTATAGGGGTAATGTGGGGGAAAAGGCACGTAATATAGCAGAGCATATGTGTGGTTTTGTTGCTGGTAATTCCTATGTATGTGTATTTATACTTATGTATTCATTCATTCATTCAAGGCTGAAGGTTAATGAGCGTTAGTGTTTTTATTTACATTTGAGCTTGCTTATGTGGCATGTAAAGGTAAAACAGGAGCATTGATTTCTTTATTCTCAAGGTACAGACTCCTGAATTATGAAAATGACTTTACATATTGGGAATTTGGATTTTTTTTGTCCCCTAGAGAGCTCAAAATAATTTTTCTACAAATGTAGCTACCAACCACATTTCTAATTCACATGGGCTTGAGGGCTTCCATCCAGATGGTTAGATTTTCTGTGGATTTGTTTCATTCCCAGCAAGAACAATACTTTTAGAATCTATGTTTGAAGAACTCCCTTTCTTACATGACCAGGCAGTTTTTAGGATTACATTATGTTGAGTGTACTTAATAATATTTTTATAGACCAGAACTGTTCTCTGCAAGCCAGCTTTTGTTAGGGCTCTGGAAATCCTTCTACTTGACATAGTGGAAGATTTTTTTTTTCCTCTCTTTTTTTTAAAAATTAGGTTTGAAATATCTTGGTAAAGGAATGCACATAAATAGGGTGGTGGTAGAAGGCAGGTTACCATTTCTTACTCTACCTGTCCAGTGGTACCACTACACTCTAGGTTTGAATCTATGGGTGAGAAATTAAATTGCCCCTATAATTGAAGTGAAAAGAGCCCTGGTGGTATGCTCATTAAGAACTTGGCTGGAAACTGAAAGGCCAGGGGTTCAGACCTATCAGCTGCTCTATGGGAGAAAAAACCTGGAGATCTGCTCCTATAAAATAAAACCAAAACCAAATTCACTGCCATCGAGTTGATTCCAACTCTTAGTGACCCCCATTGGGTTCCTGAGGTAGTAAATCTTTACGGAAGTAGATTGCCCAGTCTTCCTTCCCCGGGGTGGCTGGTGGGTTTGAACCTCCAACTTTCTAGTTAGCAGTCAAATGTTAGGCACTATGCCACCAGAACTCCTCCTGTAAAGATTACAACCTAGGAAACTCTATTGAGCAGTTCTACTCTGACTTAAAAGGTTGCTAAGACTTGTAATCAACTCAGTGGCACATACCATAATATTTCAAATGAAACGAAGATTGTCATATTCACTGTATGTTTATATGGCAAAAAATATATGATGACTGGGGCATTTTTTTTTCATTTGGTTAATTTGCTTTAATCAGTAAAGTACCATTTTCATGTGAGAGTTGAATAAATTCTATCTGATACTAATAAAAATAAGTTTAAACAGCATCTGTGATAAACTGTACTGGAATTTCACATTTAAAGCAGGAAACCAAAAACAAACAAACAAAAAAAGGTCAGTGAAGGTGCTTATTAGTTAGATGAATTATTAAAGAAAATAAGCCAAAAGAATGAATTATCTTGATTCTAAGTAAAATAGAAAACTCCTGAGAGTCAGATCAAGGTATGACCTTCCATACTCTCGGATTTGCATCAGCAGTGAGGCTCAGTTCCGGAAGAAAGTGGAAGTGTTGCTGAGCCCACTGTCATTCTAGGCCTATCATTACCATCTTTTAAAAGATGCCTTGGGATTGATATTACAGTTTACTTGGTCCCATGACATGAAGACATTTTAATTCAGTTGTATTGACCTATTCCTATCATACTAATTTTGAATGCAGAGGGCAAATAATAGATTTTGGTTGTATTTACACAGTGCCAAAATAAATGTCTCAAAAAATATTGTAAGATGTATTATTTGTATTGTGTAAATAAACAGACAGAAACCCATTTGATTGAGTGATGCTTTTATGGGGGGGATCAGCTTTGTTGGTGCAGGTTGGACGTCTACTATAGGTAATAAAGCCACTCCCTGTGAGGGCCTTGAAGTATATGCTAAAGTAGAATTATTAAAAGTAGCCTGGTTGCCTGAATGAATTAATGCAGATTCCAAAGGTGTTAAACTCAATTTTAAAGTCATTTCTTCATTGGGCATTTATTGAGTATCTATTATATATCAACACATAATATGTGCCAGATACTACAACATTATGGTGATTAAGAAGCCCTCCACATACACTGCTCTCAGGTTAGCGGGGGAGAAGATATGTCACCAGACAATAATGATACACAGTATGTACTGCTATCATTGCATTATGTGTAGAGTGCTGTGGAAGTGCAGAAGACAGTGGGGCACCTCACACAGTGTCTGGAGGTGGATTTAGTTCCTGGAGGAGAAGGGTGAAGTGATAGCTGTGGGTTGGAGGCGTTCTACAGATGAGGAGTAGTGCTTATAACGGCAGTGTCCTGTGAGAATGCATTTATTGTTCAGGGAATGAGAAATAGTTCATTGTGGCTAGAGCATGAGGAGATTTTAGGGGGTGGATGTTGGAGGAAGAGAGGAGAGATAGGGCTATGTAAAGCTACGTGGCCAACTAAATACGGATACAGAAGTAAAAAAAAAAAAAAAAGGTCTCAAGGATGACTTCTGGGCTTTTAACTTTGAGGCAGCTGGGATGAATGTTGGGGCCTTTCTCTGTGCCAGTCCATCTCGTTGAGGGTCTTCCTCTTTTTCATCAACCCTCTTCTTTTCCAAAAGCAGATCCCATGTCCAGAGTTAAGGAACATTCTGGCTAATGTTTCCAAGACTTATTTGTTTGTTCTACTGGCAGTCCATGATATATTCAGTATCCCATTACCAGCACCCTAATTCAAATGTATCCATTTCTGCTTTGGTCTTCTTTATTGTCCAGCTTTCCCATGCATATGAGGCAATTAGAAATACTGTGGCTTGGGTCAGGCACACCTACTCAAGGAGGTAGACATTATTATATTGTCATTTAGGTTTTGTTGATGAAGAAAGTGGATTTTAGAGAGATTATGTGAACAGTCTTGGGTATGTTAACGTGTTAATAGTCTTTGATATGTTAAAGTTGGATCATAACATATTTAAATATGTATTTTGAAATTATAGCTTCTTAAATAGAGTATGTATGTGTAACAGTCTAAATAGTGTTTGTGTAAGTAACAATCTGAATAGTATCTAATGGAAACTTCCTTAATAAGAATGTGTTATTTTCTCCTGGCTGGTATTCAGAGCATTTTCAAACCTGTAAACTCCTCCTTTAACATTTTTCCCTTCCCTCAGGTAAAATGCTGAGTAGCATTTGAACCTATTAAACTGGCGCCTTGAAATTCACTGACATCCCTTGTTAATGGGTTACTTACGTGACTAGACTCATATGGAATGTTCATGAAACAGCAGAATATAGCCTTTCTCTTCCCCCAGCTAGCTCCCTTTATATAGCTATAAATAATACCCAAGTAACTCCTTTGTTCTAAAGGTTCCCCAGAGTACTTGATTTTATAATTCATACAGGTGAAGAGGGAACTGTTGTGAAATTTTACCTTATGGCTCAACTTTTTCATTTACATGATTTCTTTGGTTAGTTTCTCTGAACCCTTGTTTTAAAAAATTTTCGTTAGTTTGAGGCAGCAAAGTTAACACATATGTCTTTTACTCTTTATACATGGAGAATTGGAAGAATAATTTTTGTTTTTTCCTTTGTTGATATGAATAATAATAACCACAGCAATGAAATAGCTAACTACGTTGAGAATGCACTTACTATGCTTTGTATCATTATACTATGCTGTTGTTGTTGAATTGTCATAACACAATGCAATAACAATTATCATCATCATTTTACAAGTGAGGGAACAGTCTTCACAGAGCAGTTAAGTAACTTTAGTATGTAAGAGGTGGTTGTTGTTGTTATGTGCTGTCAAGTCGGATCCGACTCATAGCGACCTGTCCTTGGGTTTCCAAGGCAGTATCACTACAGAAGTAGATTGCCCCATCTTCCTTCCCAGGAGTGGCTGGTGGGTTGAACTATAGAGATGGGAATTTAAACTCATTAAATAGGCCAGCAATGCCTTTTATCAGAATATTAGACCAGGATATCAGTTGGAAGATGAGTAGAAGAATGCTCATGATGTTTCTGCTCCTTTTACCCCACATGAAAAGAAGAAAACATTTTATATGCACCTTATAATAATGCACACTTTTTTTCCCCCACCAACTACAGAGATTACCAAAGGTTCTTCAGACTCGCTCACTGACATTGAGTCATTTCTGACTCATAGTGACCCCTTTGGGCTTCCAAGGCTGTAAATCTTTACGGAAGTAGACTGTCTCATCTTTCTTATGTAGAGTGGCTGATGGGTTTGGACCACTGACTACCTGGTTAGCCAGATGCCTCAACCACTACCCCACCGTGGCTTCTTATAGGTTCCTTAGAAAGATAATTAAAATGGAGATGCTTTGCTTTACTTTCAAATCCTGGCCTTTGTTATGGGGGTGCCTCACACCATGACTGAAAGTGGAGCTCCACGGTTGGCTGCCTCTGCTAAGTACTGGAGAAAAGGGTGTGTGAGGGCCCTGCCATGTTCTCTAACAAGTAATGTTATTAAGGGGATACAGGCTTAGCATGGGTTAAGTGCTGTAGCCTTTCTAGCCCAGATCCTCGGTTAGCCAGGTGCTGGCTCTTGTGGCAGCTGGAAGGAATAAAGAGCTTCCTGTTTGAGTTCTTTAGTTGTTTGTTTGTTTGTTTGTTTTTTAATTCTCCATTTTCAGTCATTTTGACCCTGTCCACCTCTGACTTCAATGTTAGATTTACAGTCTCTAGGTTAAGAGATCAGCTCCTAACAGAAATGTTGGTGTTTCAAACTCACTAGCCACTCTTCAGGAGAAAGATGAGGCAGTCTGCTTCCATAAAGGGTTACAGCCTTGGAAACTCTATGGGGCAGTTCTCTGTGGTATAGGGTTGCTATGAGTCAGAATCTACTTGACAGCAATGGGTTAAGAAGACCTTTAGGACTGAAGAAGACCTTGCAGTGTTAACTATTTGCTTACTGTTTGTTGTGTGCCTTTGGGCTCTCTTAACTGTTTCTGCATTCTCATTTTATAGATGAAGAAGTTGACTCATAGACATGAAAGGAATTATTCAAAACTCTGAAAAGGGCTAGTAGGGAGCCCTGGTGGTGCAGTAGTTAAGCTGTTGTTGTTATTGTTATATGCCATGGAGTCGGACCCAACTTCTAGGGACCCCTCCTTTGGTTTCTGAAGCAGTATCACTATGGGAGTAGGTTGCCCAGCCTTCCTTCTGAGGAGTGGCTGGTGGGTTTGAACCGCCAGCCTTCTGGTTAGCAGTCAAGTGCCTTAGGCACTACACTACCAGAGCTCCCTTAGTTAAGCTATCTGTGGCTAATTGAAGGTCACCAGTTTGTCCTTCTGTGGGAGAAAGATGTTACAGTCTGCTTCCATAAAGATATAGCCTTGGAAATTCTATGGGGCAGTTCCACTTTGTCCTACAAGGCACCCTGAGTTGGAATCGACTCAGTGGCAGTGAATTTTGATATTGGACTGGTGGGCTAGGACTAGAAGCCTCTCTCAAGACTAGTGTTGTTGTTGTTGTTGTTGTTGTTGTTATGTGCTGTCGAGTCGGCCCCGACTCATAGCGACCCCTCCTTGGGTTTCCAAGGCAGTATCACTACGGAAGTAGGATTGCCCAACCTTCCTTCCGAGGAGTGGCTGGTGGGTTTGAACCGCCAGCCTTCTGGTTAGCAGTCAAGTGCTTTAGCCACTATGCTACCAAGACTAGTGTAGTGGCCCTTTTTTGGTTAGAAAATGATTTGTACCTCCTTCTGTCTTCCTTCCATTCTCTTACTTGCTCATCCTGACCTTGGCTTGCTGCCTGTGTTCTTGATCTCTTGGCTTTGCATCCTGCTCTGATTGAGGGAACAGTTGTTAGATGGTTTTAATCCCAGCTTTGGAATTACCATGTAACTCTTGGTAAAGACACTTTGTGCTTTAATATCAGCAGATTAAGTAGGACCCTTACCAAAGAGGCTTCCTTGGGAAAATGTAATTCATGTGAACTGGTGACCTGTTTTACTATTATTGAGTGGAAGAGTTTTAGAAAACTTAATAAAAACAAGTAGTGTGTGTGGGAAAATTAGTTGATAAAGATTTAATAATGTTGAGCAACCTGAAAAAGAACTCTAGAAAATTAGACTTTAGGCCAACTTGTTATATATATATAATATAGTTAATCGGAGAGGGTACCATTTTCTTTCTTTCTTCTTTACACATAATAGCTGTTGGATCAAATTCTGCTCTGCAGGTGATAGAGTAAATTAATTTATAGGTTTTACTTTTGACACATTTGAGTTGGTTGAACATTTGCTTTAAGTAGTTTTAAGGGATCTGATTAGCAAAGGGGAATGTATAACTTTCAATGCTGTGAAGGTTTGGTATAGTGAAAAAAAAATGAGATGCTTTTCATTAGTACACAAATGGGTTAAACCCAACTTTTTCAACCCCTTAATTAACCTCTGAGATTCAATTTTCCTGTATGTAAAATGGGAGAGAGATATTTAGCTTACAAGTGAGAGTTTATGAGGATTAAATAAAATAGTACTTGTCGATTTCTTGGCATATAGGATGGTCTTAATTTGAGTTTGCTTCCTTCCTTCCTAATGGTTTTAACACTTTCTGTCATGTTTAGATATCTGACATCCATGTTACTGGAGAATCAGAGGATATGTCTGCAAAAGAGAGATTGCTACTGTGGACACAGCAAGCAACAGAAGGTTATGCTGGAATACGGTGTGAAAATTTCACTACTTGCTGGAGAGATGGAAAACTATTTAATGCCATCATTCATAAATACAGGTATGGACTTTGTGAGTCTTTTTCCTTAGGTAAATGTTTTCCTTTCCTTTCAAATTTTTAAACTAACCTTTTGTTAGTATAGAAGCAATGAATATGAATGGGGAAAAAAAAGGAAAATACAGACAAGTGAAAATAAAACATCACATTCCCACCATTGAGAGAATATTCTGAATTTTCGTGTACACATACAGATACATTTATAGCTGTAAAATGCCCTTGGCTTTTGCCAATAACGTAGCAAATAGTAAGGCCTGATATGTGGAATCTTCAGATAAATGATCAAGACTGTCTTTGTAGGGATTGATGAGTAGTAGGGTAAGGTGGGAGCCCTGGTGGCATAGTGGTTGAAGTGCTTGGCTACTAACCAAAAGGTTGGTGGTTCAAACCTACCAGTTGCTCCATGGGAGCAAGATGAGGTAGTCTGCTTCCTTGAAGATTTATAGCCTTGGAAACCCTATGGAGCAGTTCTGCTCTGTCCTATAGAGTCAATATGAGTTGGAATTGACTCTACAGAACTGTTGTTTGTTGTTGTTGTTATTGTTTGGTTAATAATGTTAGGGTTTAGTTCAGATTTTAGTCAACAGCCTCAAAATCATAGTTCCCTAGTCTGGTGATTGTAGTGAAAAACTGTGTTTAACAATGCCTATTTTTGGATGGTTAACAGTTTCCTGGTAATAGTTATTAACAACAACTAAATTAACATTAATACTTACATAGCACTCGGAAGGAAGGTTGGGCAATCCTACTTCCGTAGTGATACTGCCTCGGAAACCCAAGGAGGGGTCGCTATGAGTCGGGGCCAACTCAACAGCAAATAACGACAACAACAGCACTTAATAAGTACCAGTCAGTGTTCTAAGCAGTTGATATATATTCATTCATTTACTCCTTACAACAACATAACATTGTTGCCAGTCATTGTCATGCTAGTAAATAGGAACTGAGTAAATGCACTGCCATTGAGTAGATTCCGACTCATGACAACTCTGTAGGACAGAGTAGAACTCCCCCGTAGGGTTTGCAAGGCATAAATCTTCACAGAAGCAGACTGCATCATTTTTCTCCTGTAGAGCAGCTGGTAGGTTGGTACCACTGACCTTTTAGTTAGCAGCCATTACAGCACCACCAGAGACTAAGACACAGGGTGAATACTTCTCTTGAAGTCACACGACCAACACAAAAGGTGGTATTGGGATTCATACCCAGGCCATCTGGTTCTTGAATTCATGGTCTTACAGAAAGCTAATTCCCCAGAAAATATTTATTAGAAATTATGTGTTTCTTGAGCTCAGTAAATTTGCTTAGTTTTCCAGAGATTATGTCATGGTGTTGAAGAACTTAATACATTCCTAAATAAACTAAGCCTAAGCTAGAAACTCATTAAACTGACGAACAATGTATCTGAGGCACTGTGTTAAGTGCTTTGCATATATTATTATCTCATCCAAACCTCCCAACAGCCTCACAAAGCAGGAATTATTAATATCCCAATTTTGCAGATGAGGAACCTGAGGTTTACCCAAAGTCAGATTGCAAATAAGTTACAGAACTGGAATTTAAACCAAGGCCTGTTCAACTTAAAATCTCTGTCTCACTGTCCTTCTCTCACCTTTCTTTCTTGCTTATCCTCTCTTCCTTTTTCATTTTGGGAATTTCAGCATATACAAAACTATAATAAATAACTCATAACCCAAATCAAACCAAACTCACTGCCATGAGCTTGATTTCCAACTCACAGTGACCCCTATTGATTTTCCAAGGTGGTAAATCTTTACAGAAGTAGATTGCCCCATTTTACTTCCACAGAGCTGGTGGGTTTGAACGGCCAACCTTCTGGTTATCAGTCAAATGCCTTAGGCACTGCATGACCAGAGCTCCTTATAAAAAATAACCCATAACCCCTATTTTTAAATTAAAATAGTTGCTAAATTACAAAAAGAAACCTGGATCAACTTGAATGCACACTTACTTGTCCAGAGTAAAGTACCACATCTTCTTGAATACCTTAGTGCTAACACAGTTTAGTGGCTGAAAACATTGCACATGTAAGCCATCAGAAGGCTGTTATGTTACTGGGTACTTTCTTTACCTGGAGTGATAAAATCTTCTTGGCCTTTGAGTAAAAATATTTGATTGTTCTACATAAAGGATTTAGGGTGTGCTCTGTTCTCTTTGAAGTTTTAGCCAGAAGCAAAACATTTAGAAGCCAGCTATTCTAGAGTAATCTACTTTTCAATGAAAACAGGGTCTCTGAAAAAAAAAAAAAAAAGGACCAGGTTTGCTGGTCTGATAGAGCCTAGTGGAACCCCTGAGACTATGGTCCCTAGCTGCCTTTCAGGTCTGGAATTGAAATTACTCCTGTGGCTTCTAGCCAAATAAAAGACAGGCATATGAGCTGAACATTTACATTAGGTAGATACACTCCTTGGAGAGATCAGTCATGGGAAAATAGAAGGGCTGTGTATATACAGGGAGATAGCGGGGGGGGGGGGGGCAGGAGTGCATGGGAGAGAAGGACACAGGAAGGAAGTGGGAGGAGAGCTGTTGCATTGTGGGAAATTGCAGCCAGGGTCATGAGACAAAGTGTATGTGAACGGCTGTGTGGAAAATGAATTTGCTCTGTAAATACTCACCCAAATCACAATAAAATAAAATAAAATAAAAAGAATATACAAAAATCAATGGTTAAAAAAAAAACCGCTTCTGGGCATTGTCTCTTCAGAACTCATGAAGGATTACTGGTGCAAAATGGTATATGTGTGCTGTGTATTTATCCCATAAATCCTTAATAAGCCAACATGTGCCAAAGATCCTAAAATTTCTCAGGAAAGTTTCATGTGATAGCTTTTATTGTTTTAGAGAATTTGGGCCTTATGAATATTACTTGTTTTGCACTTTCATTTTGGCAGGATGTTGTTGTTGTTATGTGCCGTCGAGTCGGCCCCGACTTACAACAGGATAATCTTTCTAAAATGTTGTTTAACTTTAACTTTGAACTGTGGTTTCCCTAGTTAGTTTTGTTTCTTCTGTTGGAATTCATAGAAAAAATACTGTATATTGGGTTTAAATGCTTACAAGATTTCTTTGTTGCTGAAATTTTTTAAATTATTTGCATAAAACCTCACTGTGGTTTTTTCTTTACAAGAAACCTTTCAACTGCACTCTTAGTTTAAATTCCCAGGCCTTTTTTTTTATAAAGCAATTGAGTACTTTTCTTCCCACATTTGTAAGAATTAAATATTGATTTGAAATGCAGGTATTTCCCACTGTTGAATACCTTCATTTACTCTAAAGACTAATGAGACAAAATTATAACAATTGAAAGAAAACATCAAAAGCAAATTTTTGGGTAGTAATGGTAACATTTAGGCAGTATTGTCTTATTGGAAGGTAGTCCCTGAATGGTGCCAATGGGTAACACACTCAGCTGCTAACCAAAATGTTGGAGGATTGATTCAACTTAGAGGCATCTTGGAAGAAAGGCTTACTAACCTACTTATGGAAAATCAGCCATTGAAAACCCTGTGGAGTACTTTTGCTCCAAATACACAGGGTTTCCATGAGTTGGAATCATCTTGCCAAAAGGTTTGTTGTTTGTTTGATCTTGTAGTTATTTTTTCTTCATACGTATTTGCAAAAATTTGTTGTGTATTTGAACTTCTTGAGAAAACAATCCATTTAATTGGATTTTATTTTTGTATTTATGTAGATAAAAGTTGACCATGGATTTTATTTGGCTTCTATAATAAAAAATTTCTGAGGTGGTCCATGAATTTTGTTTTTACTCAAATACCAGCTCTAAAGACTGCTATGTTGAGAAGGACCTTTGGAGCAAGTGAGGACTTAAACAGGACAGAGCCTTGTGATTCTGGCACTGGGTGAGGGAAAGAAAGGACGTGGTGTGCGTACCCTGGATAGAATATGAAATCTATTTCTGCAGATTGGAAATAAGTTATGTAACATTTATAAATTAAATGTGAACCAGTATATATAATGTGGTGGTTAAGTTTGTGTGTCAACTTGGCTAGGCCTGGTTGAGTGGCTGGGCAGCTGGATGTAGTATTCTGCATGGTGAGACTGGTGATCAACTCCATGGTGGAATCTACTGTGAGCAGCTGAGTAGCTCCCTTAGGGATGTGGTCTGCTTTCTGTATATAAGGAGAAGCCTCGGGGATAGTTTTTAGCTTATGGCACGCTTGGACCCTGCATGTAGCCGTGTCATTGTTCAGCAGCCTGCCATGCTCTGCCGACCTTGGGACTTTCAATGAATGGCCTGCCGTGTGGTTTGGCAACATCAGGATTGTGCCATTTTGTTTGTCGACCTTGGGTTTGTCAGCCTCAGCAACCAGTAGCTGCCTGAGTGAAGAGATACCTCTAGCTTCATTGGCCTGGGAGCAAGAGGCAGAGCTGAAGCCCAAGGTCAAGGGGCTTTCACCCAGCCCCTAGAGCCTGGCACTTTGAACTCGGACTTCTAGCCTCCCGAACTGTAGGAGAATAAACTCCTGTTTGTTAAGGCCTTACCGTTTGTGGTATATTCTTGTCTGAGAGGCACTAGGTAACCACAACATATAATAATTAATTTGCCGAGATTGTTTTAGTAGGAGCAGAGTAGTACCATTCTCTAGATTTTGTATTATATAAATTGTAATGTTAAAAATTTATTTGAGTACATTAATTTATACTTTTTTAGCACATTGTCATTAGTGTTCTCAGACAGTATGATTTTTTGAAAACGAGGAGTATGTTGACCCTAGTAAGCAATATTTTTCAAGCAATGGAGTGTGCTAAAATTTTTCATGGGAAATAGGAGTTTTTGATATTTTTATGCTTTTTGAAAGAACTATTTTAAGACATAAAAATGTACAGAAATTTATATAATGACAATTTCTAGATAATGTACAGTAAAAATGATCTATTAAGTTAAAATATCTTTTTAAAATTGGTACACAAGAAATAGGATGTTGACTATGTCCCTTTCTGTTCTAGATATTTTTATATATGACAGCTTTAAAAATTATCACAATACTATGAAATAGATGGTACAATCTCCATATTTGTCAATAAAGAAACTGAGGCCCAGAGAGTACCTAACAAGGTTGATGTCACATACTTTTTAAGTAATGGAGGCTATTACTTTGAATTCTCAAGCCTTCCTACACGTCTATGTAATAGTTTCCTATGTTGTTTGTTG
Source organism: Orycteropus afer afer (assembly GCF_000298275.1). Classification (NCBI taxonomy): domain Eukaryota; kingdom Metazoa; phylum Chordata; class Mammalia; order Tubulidentata; family Orycteropodidae; genus Orycteropus; species Orycteropus afer. Next base: position 4,406,648 of record NW_006921727.1, read on the forward strand.
TTATGTGCCGTGGAGTCAGACCTGACTCATAGCGACCCCTCCTTGGGTTTCCAAGGCAGTATCTCTATGGAAGTAGATTGCCCAACCTTCCTTTCAAGGAGTGGCTGGTGGGTTTGAACCACCAGCCTTCTGGTTAGTAGTCCAGTGCCTTAGGCACTACGCTACCAGAGCTCCCAACATTTCTTATAGGCAAACTAAATATCAAGAAGGGGAATCATTGATTAGAACAGTTGTGGTAGTGCAACTTTATGACTTCTAACAAATAGATATAAAAAATACTGATAAATTTATGAAATGACCAAATGAATAATAACCTATATAACCGTCAAATAAGGTTTTGTCCTACGTAAAGAATGTTACAGAGTGAGAAGAACATTGGTTGCTTAACTGAGACTTTGCCATCTATCGAAATAACACCACCAACAACTGAGAATATGGTGAGGAGGATTGTAATAATAAAAGAACATTAAAACCCTTAGCCTAAGTAGAAACAAGATCTATAGTTTTAGTATGTTACATCATAAAAAGATGAAGAGTGTGGATTATACTATAGATAATAAGAATGATAATTTAGTGGAGGAGGTTTTAAAGTTCTGTTTATCAGGTCACTGAAAAAAACATTGTGTTTTCCTGTTAAATCTGAGTTAGGAAATTCTATTCTTAATTCTTTTTAGGAACTTCTGTTTGTCATGTTGAAAAAATTAAAATACTGTATATCTGTACTAGTTTCTGCTTGCTCTGTTTGCATAGTTTAAATTTTCTTTAAAGCATATTAAAGTTTATTACTGAAAACCACACTGGTAAGAGTTCTTAGCAATGTAAGCTTCACTGTTGCCCTTTGCCTTAATTTGCATTCAAAAGAGTAACAAAGTTTGATTGACTTAGATCAAAAGGATATCACAAAGGCATTTGTTTAGTAAGCAGCTTAAAAGAAAGAGAGAGTGAAGTAGAATTAACTGTGAGCCAGTAATCAAGGGAATCTAGGAATATTCCCTAAACATTAGTGGATTAATAAGTCACCAGACTTAGTTGATACAGAGGAATAAAATTCCTGACACTACTGCACATTCTTCAGAGGTAGGTGTTACAAGCAGAGGGTTCAACTGATAGTTCTCTGCTCTTATTTAAGGGTGTGCTCATGCATTACAATAAACTTGATTTTTTTTTTTTTTCTGGGAAAGATAAAGCTCTGACTTCCAGCTTGAAGTTCAGCCCCTGACTTGTCTGGCTTTATCATTCTTTCCAAATATTTGCCCTAGTACATTTGATGAAAGCCAAGTTCCACAACAGCAGTGCCCAGCATAGCTCAACGTGAAAACTTCTCTGCCTGAGCAGGCAGGGACATGAACTTGCGCCCGCAAACCAGAGAGAACAGTGCAAAATGTGCAGTAGGGCCCTGCGAACCTAAGGTGTTGATATAGACGCTAAGTATATCAAGGCTAACATGCAAGGGGGGAGGTGTGTTTTGAAGAAAGTTTATTTCTGCTTACTAGTTTCTTCTTGTTCTAGCCTTGTTTTTAATTGATCTCATTCATTTATTTAAATCTCCCGTTAAGGCCCTAGGTGTTCTTTTCATAATAAGCATGTTTAAATACCTCACCCAAGTAACACTCAGGCCTTTGGGGATAGGTTGTATTCAGGGGCATATCATTTAAATATTTTCTAATTAAGCAATCAGAAATCTTTCACTTGTCTAAATGGGTAGTTGAGTAGCACCTATTTTGTTCATTGTTTGCATTTTGAATTAGAAATTTATGAGGCCATAATATTTCATTATATTAAATGTTTAAAGATGCTGTAATTGGGAAGGTTAGACTATAAGGCTGTGATCAGAGTCATCTTGTTTAATAGATGACCTGGAGGCCTGTGATTCAGTCATATGATTAGATTCAGTCATACTTTGTAAGCCAAACTGGATTGGACTGGTTTAATACTTGGCAGGAGGCCCTTCAGGGTTTGAAATGTTCCCACAGGAAGTTGGATTAGTGTTGACTGGGTGTTCTTTTCCCTCACACTCATTTCTGCCCTCAGGCTTCAGAACCCAGAGGTTTGAGGGTGTGTATGCTTGTGCGCACACATGTGGCCATAAGCAGGGACAGACACAGGTTGTTAATTTAAAAAAGCAGTATCATGAGTATGTCAGTTTGTGAGGCAACATCATATTGCTTATTTATTTTATCAAACACACTTAAAATGAATAGACTGTGAGAGCAGAAATGAGTGACTCCTAACTACCCATCACATTTCTGAATCCTTGAGAGCTCACATAGACTGCATGTAATTTTTCTGCACTCAAGCACTATATGAGTAAGTGTCCACCCTAGTGACTGGTTTTTTTAGTATATACATTTTTTACATGTGGTTTAGGGAATATAACATGACACATAAATATTTAGAGGAAATACCTACTTATATTGTCTTCTTTCTGTGTTTCTTGCCTCTTGCCCAGATTTACAGAAATTTTCTATAGTAGTAAGCCTCCCATTATCGGTAAAACAAATCCTTATAGATATGAAGTAAAGAATTTCTCTAGTTCCATTTTGTGAGACAGAAAACTGAAAAAGTGACACAGATCTAATAGGAAAATGGCTTAGCTAGCTGTCCTTATCACAGAAGCGTTTAAAGCTCTGTAACAGTCCTTGCCAGGGTCCTACTTTTTCTTGTATCTGTGATTTAAACACACGCGCACGCACGCACACGCACACACTCTCTCTCTCTCACACACACACACACAAAAGCATTCAGATAGAACAAAAGGTTATATTTTGAATTGTGGTCTTCTTTCCCAGGATTCCTAATCCCTTTCTACAGAGACAATCACTGTTGAATGCCTTTCACTTTGTTCAGAATTCTTTTGTGCATATGCAAATGACTGTTCTTTTGGAGTAACAGCTATATTGAGGTATAATTTACACACGCACCTAATGTTGAACATGTATATAATTTTGTCTTAAAACACAAATAGGAGAACATTATATATGTTATTCTGTGTCTTTTTCTCCCCTTACTTAATTTGTCTTGAAAATCTGTCTATATTAGCACAGATAGATCTACCCTACTCATTTTAATGGCTGCGTAGTATTCTGTTGTATGGGTATAACATAATTTGTTTATAATACCTTATCGATGGACCTTATGTTGTTTGCTATTAAAAATACTGCATTGGATAATAGCTTTGTATGTGTCTTCATGAATGTATCTCTAGAGTAAGGTCCTAGAAGTGAAATTGATAGATGAGAGTATATATATTTTAAATTTTATCATATATTTATGAAGTGTCTGCCAAAAGGGTTGTACTGATGTATACCTCTTCTATATTTTTTCCTCTATGTTGCTCTGGTGACATAGTGCCTAAGGCATTTGACTGCTAACCGGAAGGCTAGCTGTTCAAATCCACCAGCCACTCCTTGGAAAGAAGATTGGGTAATCTATTTCCATAGAGATACCTCCTCAGACACCCAAGGAAGGGTCACATGAGTCGAATTGACTTGATGGCAATGCGTTGTTTTTTTTTTTTAAATGATGCTTTAGAGAAAGGAAAATTTCCTAACTTGTTAATTGCATTCTAGCAAGTTTAACCTCCATTTTTTCTCCTATTTGACTCTGTACAAGTCCAAGTTTACCTCTGTGGTATACAAGCTGTTAGTCTAAACAAGTATGTGTTAAGAATTTAGGAAAAAGATGATCAAATACACTGGCAAATTTCAGAGTGATGTGATCATTTAAAAAGTTACAATACCAGCACTGGGTGCTGTCTTGATAACACATGAAAGGGATTTAGAGAGTGAGTATCTATATGAAACTACTGCTGATCCACTGACATAGGGCTTGGGATTACAGCTCAAGAGCAGCTTGTGAGCTTTGATTAAACAGTCTCCTTGCTTTGAAACCTGATATAGTCACATTTTCCTTCAACATTCTCGTAGCTTGCTCTTGCATTAAGATTTCTTTTATAATAACAACTATCATGTGTTCTTTCCATTATTGATTGGCCATCTGTTTTGCTTCAACACTATTTATTTTGACTTGTTTATAGGTTTATAGCTTCATCTCATTCTGTGATATGAAATAATTCAATATTTTCTTTTTTTTAACCAGAGTTAAAATAAGTTGGGCCCCCTCCCCTCTTTTTGAAAGGGATATTTATCCCATGGAGTCCTGGGGAGTGCAAAGAGTTTAGTTCTAGGCTGCTGACATTGGCAGTTCGAGTCCACACAGAGATACCTTGGAAAAAAGGCCCGGTGATCTTCCCAAAACCAGGACTTGAAAATCCTATGGAGCATAGTTTTACTTTAACATGCATGGGATTACCATGAATCAGAGTTGACGTGACAACAACTGGTTAACTGGTTATTTATCCTATAGTCACTGAGGTTTACTTAAAATTTACTCTCATCAGTTCACTAAAAAATAGATAATACAAAAAGGGCATGTGGGGTGGCATCCTTCTCTGACCACGTCTGATTTCCCAAGTGGCAGACAAAATTGCCATAAGCAGCTGAAGGCTTTTCCTGTGAGGCCAGACATGTTGTCTCCCTCCAACCTTTTTGTGAATTTTGACACCAACCTTCCCTCCCACAGCACTCTGTACTTCTCTGCTGGGTTCAATAATTTGTTGCAATGGCCCCACAGAACTCACAGACAATACTCACAGTTATGGAGTTTATTAGGGAGGTAACAGGTTACAAGTTCAGATTCAGGAATGCTCAGGGTACAGTTCTTCAATCAGGACAGCCTTGCCTCTGCCATGCCCCGAGGTACGCCTTTCTTTGGTCCTTGGTCTCTCGGCCTGGCCTCTGCCCTGCTCAGGCAAGTGTTACAAAGCTCTTTTAGCTCTGCTGATAGGTGCACCTAGGTGCACTCCACTCTGCTAGCAGGCCTCCTGCCCGAAGGCACTTAGCTTTCTCGCCGTGGGCTGGCAAGCCTGCGTCTTACTCTCATGCCAGTTTCTCAGTTCTGCTGCTGCCTACGTCTCAGTCACTGTCATTTCTCTCCCATTGTTTCAGCATGAGGATCTCAGGTCCTAGGATATGCTCCACTCTTGGCTCTTCTCTGTCTTGATGATAGTGAGATCCCCCTTTTCCACCTCTAGAACGACTCGTTTTAAACCAAGAGAGGTGGCAAAACTAACCAGTCTTCACATTAGGTTTCCATACACCTTATTTGCACAGTCCCACCCCCAACAGAGGTTCTGTATATCTTCTTTACGTTATGAACAGGGTATCCAATCCCCTTGATAGGCCACACACATCTTATATTTCGTAGTTCCACCCAGTCATCTTGTGGGAGTCACAAAGACCATGGCTAGAAGAATCATACCAAGTAATTCACTGCACCATGGATACCAAGGGAGTTACTTCTTCAAAATCAATACTATTCTCTGTATGTATTAGAATCTGTGAAGCTGTTATGAAGTTGATGTTCTGTGTGAAGTGAGAGTCATAGTTCATTATGCTTTTTTTTTTTTTAATTCTGAGGTTGTTAGATTGCAATCTTGAAACACTAAAAAGAAAAAAAAAAAAATCTTTCCGTAAATCATAAGATTTGTTTTCCTTTGCTCTTAGCCTTATTGGTAGAAAGACACTTTGTAGGAAAAAGTAGGGAGAAGATTGGAAGTAAACTCAGGCATCTAGTTTTGAGAACAAGAGAAAATTATCTCCATTGCTTGTTGCCACCTAGAAGTTCTTGGCTTTGTTTCTTTCAACAATATGTGCCCAAATATGAGCATAAAGGAATGCCTACACCCAATTATGTAACTGCGGGTGGGCCTTCTGCATTTACTTGCTGGAAGTGGGGGGTGGTGAGGAGAAGCACATATTAGAGACCTTTTTTTTTTTTCTTGGTAGGGGGAGGAGATGCTTTTTGCACCAAGAAGAGTGACAATATACTAAGTCTGAACATGATTTAATCCATAAACAGTTTGAACAGTCATGTTAAGGAATTTGTTACTGTTAGGTAACTGCTCTGCCATCATAGCATAAGTGAGACATTCTTAATATACACTCTGTGATCTGCTGAAGAGCAGATGTTAAGTGACATATGTGGCTTCTTGCATCTGTGTATTGTTGTGTTTTGGAGTATAGAAGTTGTGCTTACTTTTTTTTTTGCCACTTCATGGAATCCTTGCAAGCTGCTGAGTACGTACAAGTTTCCAGCAAAGCCTGGCTCTGTGTGAGCCCAGCCATCTGCCTTGTCTGTGCATGTATCCAAGCAGTAAAGCACATCACAGCAAGTGACACTTCGGGGTAGATGGTTCCGCTATAATTTCATGATTGCCAGCCTCAAAAGTCTCTCAGTACCTTTCTATTTGTGTTACTCACTCCTTCTTCTCAGACCTAGTTCTCCTCCTGCTTTTTTCTTGGTCTTAGAAAATGATCTTGACCTTTGTTCTCAGAGAAATTGAAGCCAGAGGTGGAAGAATCTCCCTCCATCTGTATCCGTCTTAATCTGTATCCGTCCTAGCCATCTTTGCTCTTCGGCAGAGGAGTCTTCCCCTCCCGTTATCTAAAGTCTGTCTCCTTCCTGTGCTCTGGTTCACGTCTCAGCCATTGCCTCAGAAACCTTCTTTTTTTCTATGTATTCCATTTTTCCCTCTCAACCAGATCCTTTTCTTTGGATTTTATATATGCTGAGGTTTTTTCCATTAATAAAACAATAAACAGCAAAATAATTCTCCCTTACCCCATGTTTTTTCAGTTACTGTCTAATTTCATGTTTCTCCTTTAAGGCCAAACATCATTTTTTCTTGTTCCATTTATTTCCCAACCCACTCTAGTCTGGTTTCTGGCTCCATACTCCACCAAAACCTTCTTCTAGTGTCATGAGGACTTTCATGTACCTAAATCCAGTGGATATTTGTCAGGCCTCACCTTTCTTACTTCTCAGTATTTGACCATAGCTATTGACCTTTTATTCTTGAATTACCGTTTTCCTTTAGCTTCTGTGGTATATACTCCCCTGTTTTTTTGTTTTATTTTTTCCTGTTTCATGGGCTGTTCTTGCTCAGTTAGTATCTTTTGTAGATTTAGCCTCCTTCACAATGCCAGTGAATGTTGGGAGTTTTTCAAAGTTGCACGCTCAGTATTCTTTTTCCTCTCTGTTTTGTCTCATCCATGCTAGTACCATTAATGATTGTAACCACTGTTATAAAACTAAGTTCTGTGGATTTAACCTTCTGTAAAGCTCCTGACCTTGCCCATTTTTCTTATCACTGTCACATTCTTTTGCAAGTCACCATGGTATTCTATCTGGATTCTGTGGGAGTATTTTTGCCTCTTTAAATTTCTTCTTCATCTAACTCTGATCTCATCATTTGCTCTCTTGCAATCCTCCTTAATGCATTTTAATAATGTTCCATAATTCTTAGAAAAAGTCCAAAACCCTTTAAGAACTCCCTGAGATTCTGCATCATCTTGGCCCCCATCATCCAGCCTCATCTCTCACGGTTTGGCTGTTTGCTGCTAGATATTCACACACATGCTGGTCTTCACATAGTCCTGCTCCCTCCAGCTACAGAGCACATGTATGCTTCTCCCTGTCCAGACACTTTTCTACCACTTTTTCTCTTTAGCTTACTCCTGAGCTCCCTTTGAAGCTCTGAGTTCTCCCTGCGCTTTACTGGGGAAACCTCTGATTAAGTTGCATCCCCATGGTCCATATCCTTCTCCTTTGCAGCATTCAATGCAGTTGCAGTTGTGTTTACTTCTGTGGTTATTTAGATGTCTTCCTCATTCACTTGTTAAGTTTTAGTAGTGTGAGGTCTTTTACATCCTCAGTACCTGTTTAGCACATTGCCTGGCACATGATGGATGCTTTTTAAATATTAAGCAAATGAAGGAACTTGCTAGTTTATTGTCTGAAAAGAATCATTTTATAATTATTATATCAAAACACCAAGTTATAACTTCTCTCATCACATTCTGTGACTATATTCTGACACTGGTTAGAAGCCATAGACTATGGCTTTGCCTATAGAAATTAGTGAAAGAAAAGAAAAGGAGCAAAACCTAGGATGGAATATGTCTCCAAGAGTTTGAATTATTAGGACGTTTCAGTCCCCACAGCTCATTCATTGTTTTATTCATTCATTCTTAAAAAGTTCATGTGACAAGCATTATACTAGATGTCATGGATATAAACATGGATAAAGCACAGTTCCTGCCTTCAGGAAGCTCACAGTGGTGACGTGAGGCAGATGTATGCATATTTATTTAAAATGTTGTAAATGCAAAAACAAGCCTTTCAGAACAGAAAAAAATTGTTTCCTAGAGGAAGATGGTGATGGAACCAAGTCTCACAGGAAGAACATAAGTTGGCCAGGTAGTGTCATGTATACAGGTGGGGTAGGCTGTGGAGACTGCTTGAGCAAAGGAAAGAGGCAAGAAAAATCTGATGTGTTTTTGTTTCTGCAATGAAAAAATGGGCTCTGCCCTCTCTCTAGCCCCTAAAACTCATAAAAGGAAAATTTCTCAAACATGGGAAGGGGTCTCAGATGCTGGGCAGCTAATACCTAACTGTCCACATTCATTCAATAAATAATTATTGAATGCCAGAAAAATCCTAACCAAATTTATAGGCTTAAATCACTTCAATTTTTTATTTTCTGGAAAAAAATCCCCAAATTTGGGCTTTGACTATTGACACTTCTTCAGTTTCCCTGTTTAGCAATTGTCAACTTTTTGTTTCAGGATTTGATAATCTTATATCTGGACTAATGGATTTGCCTCTTAAGTAACATTTATCAGTGCTCTTTCTAATATGTTCCAATGGCAAATTTGTGTTATTTTTTTCCAGGTATTTTGACTTTGTTTCATGTTACTTTTAATTGAGTGTAATCCGTGTTTGGCATGACATAATATGGAAGCCTTAGTTAGCCCTTGTGCCAATCTTTAGATATTCGTAACTTGGTATAAATCACATTTTCCTACAGAGTCCTGTCTAATTCTCATCTATACTAATTTGTGAGAAAAGTATTTGAGGATTGGAAATTTACTTAGTTTGAGTATGTCTAGATCACAGAAATCTCTTATGCAATTTTAATGTTCAGCTAGCTTTGACTGTTTGGTGGTGATATCGTCATTCTACATATACCCATATAAAAACTCAAACCAAACCAGTTGCATGTAGTTGATCCTGACTCATGGCAAACCCATGTGTTTCAGAGCAGAACTGTGCTCCATAGGGTTTTTTTGGTTTTGATTTTTTCTGAAGGAGATTATCAGGGCTTTCTTCCAAGTTGCCTCTGGGTGGGTTCAAACTGCCAACTTTAAGTTAGTAACTCAGCATTAAACCATTTGTGCCACTCAGGAACATATTTCCATACATATACATACATATGTACCCATTTACGTGTATAAATGTCTTTTATCTGGGTAGAATGCTTTTTTAAGATGAGTATTGTATAAGAGGTAAACATTACTCTTATCCAAAATTATTTTGCATATGGCAGTAACCATTTTGTATGATAGCTTTTTGCCCTGTTATTTTTGGCAAAAATTAAGGGGACTAAACAACAACAACAACAAGCATGCACGTATATGGCTTGTACTTTTGGCCTCATTTCCAACTTCATTTTTGCCTTCATCTTTGTTTTATTACTTCTATTTAAAAATTGTTATCTTCTTACATTTTCTTTTTTTGTAAGATGTTTATAAACATTTCTGGAAAAAAATTGTGGGATATAAATCTATGTTTTTAAAAAATGCCATCCATGATGATGGAGCTATTTAGAAAAGATTACATTATCATAGAAAAAGAAAATGAATTAGAATGGCCCTTTTTCTCTAAAAAGACTAGTATACATTATTGTAGGGGCAGAGGGTTACATTATAATTTGGTAAGGTTTCAAAAGATAGGCAAATGAGAGCAGTTAATGCTCAGTTGTATAACACAGCAATCTGGTGGCAGCCTTCTGCATGCTCACAATATAGTCTGATGCTGTTGGGTAAGTCAAACTTGGGATGGAAATTAAACCTCCGTTACTGTTCTGCCACAAGAAAACATTACAGTGAAGTGAAATCTTTAGAATGAAAGAAAAAATCTTCTGTATATTGAAAATAGCTGAAATTAGTAAAGGTTTTATTGTCCCAGCGAGAATATGAAGACAGAAGAAAAGTAGACAGGATGGAGCACATGTCTCTTCTGGATGCTGTCTTCACCAAACAGAGGAACGGCAGATTGAAAGACCATTAAAATGACCAAACTGTTAGATGAACTAGTGGAGGGATAGAATTCTGAAGATTTTTAGGCTCTTACTTTTTCATAGTGACTTTTCAAGCTTCTCTTCTTTTCTTCTTTGTTATAACGGTTTTCTTTATTCACTGTACTCTTTTATGGAGGAAAACTATTTCAGCTTTTGTCCCATTAAAATGTTAAATATCATGATGAAAGAGGTGACCTATCCCAACTCGGTGTATTATACAGCTGCCTTTCTGCTGAAATTACTATGTCATTCTGAAGGAAGTTTTATGTTTTGTTCTCTTACTCAAAAACCTGGTTCTTCAATGACTTTATTCATTTCTGTCTGGGATTACTCAGTGTTTGCTTTCTTTGCTAATGCCAGGGTTCACATAACAACATGCTGTTTCTTGTTCTATGTTTTGGCAAACTCAGAAAGACTGTTTCTTATTTCTTCAACATGTGTGAACTTTATGGAAACAAAATACATTTTAATGAAAGAATTTTAGATGTTTGTTTTTGTCTATATTGTTATATGCACCTGTTTAAAATCTTAAAGTTGGCATATTCTTCAAAATGCTTCTATGTGAATAAAAACATGTTCTTTCTAGAGGTATGCCACTTAACTCCATTGTTTTCAGTAGATTTGTTGTTCCTGTAATAAGTTGAGGATCACTTTTGAGTGATCATATTGGTGGTGGTAACATTAGAGAATTTCCTAATAATGTCCTGAGGTGGCTGAATTTCAAGGTTATATTGCAAAGTATATCGAGTAGTTTGCTTTCAAAGGCTACTTTCTCATCAGGTGAAAATAACTATAGAAATTGTTGTTTACCTTTCTAAGATTAATGATATATTTTCAAAGAGTTTTTCATAGAAAGTAAACAACTTTCCAAATAGTATTCAAGATAATTTGTCTTTCATTCCTCCCATACTGCCTCTGAGCCCTCCCATTCTCTGTAGTTCCCCAAATGGTTATTTTGAGCCAATCAGAATGCTTGTGGAGGTTGTAGAGGGCCTTTGTTTATAAGTTGATAAACAGGTTCTAACTCAGTAATTTTGGGGTGGGGTGCCACTGTTTGAAATAAACTATTTTCCCATTTGTTTCTGTGTCCTTTTAATGGTTTGTTTTTGAGATTTCTGACTGGCATCTGGCCTTGAGTTAAGCTTCCAACTATTACATTTTTGCCACTTTCTATACAAGGAGTATTTGGGAAGTTGTTTCTTGGCTCATATAGATAGAATGAGCTTCAAAGTATATCCATGTTTTAGAGTGACATGTAAGTCTTACAAGTTAGAAAGGGTTGAAATTCTGTTTGTTTGTGTGTAAAACAAGTGTTTCTTTCACCATCATGTATAATTCAAATTACTAAATGAAGAAGCTCTTACTAATTCATCAGCAGACATGTATTGTCTACTATGTATATGTCACTGTACATCTCAGCAGAACAATAAAATCCAAACATTTACTAATACATGGTTCTTGCTGCTTTGGAATTGATTAGTTGGGAGAAACAAGATTTGCAGGCACGTAAAGCACTGAAAATATGAGCAGTGAAGTATATGATTATCCTGAGTGCCAAACTGAGTGGCATGGGCAGGACTATATAGAGGCCAGAGAACACAGAGAGAATAAATAGGAAGCTTAGCGAGATTAGGGTCCACAAAGGAGGTGGAATTTGATCTTTACCCTGAAGGATAAGTCAGATTAAAGAAGAGAGAATAAGAGGAAAAAATTCCAAAATGAAACTCACTGCTGTGGAGTAGGATCTGACTCATAGCGACCCCTCCTTGGGTTTCCGAGGCAGTATCACTACAGAAGTAGATTGCCCAACCTTCCTTCCAAGGAGTGGCTGCTGGGTTTGAACTGCCAGGCTTCTGGTTAGCAACCAAATGCCTTAAGCACTATGCCACCAGAGCTCCTAATAAGAGGAAAGGACACCCCAACAGTGGATGACATGGTCATGGTACTAAAAACTAAGTATTAGTGTTTAGTGTTTGTTGGATTGTAAGGATGCTGTTGGGGAAGTGGGGCTTAAATTGGTTGAATGGAATAGATATTCATATGTATTCTAAGACTAAGGGAAGTTTGTGGTCTTTGTTGAAAGTTGTATGCATTCAAATTTTTATATTTTTTTGTTCCATTTGTTTCTGGTGCACACGTTTCCGAGAGAAGTAAATAGTCTTAAATATTTGATGAAATTATCTGTATTTTATACAGGCTTAGTATTAATATTTGCAGAAGTTATTGTGTAAATAGATAACATGTAAATATAATCTTGAACTGGCACATTAGAAACTTGTAATTAATATAGTAAATTTTTTCCTAGGCCGGACCTGATAGACATGAATACTGTTGCTGTTCAAAGCAACCTTGCAAATTTAGAGCACGCTTTTTATGTAGCAGAAAAAATCGGTGTTATAAGACTTCTGGATCCGGAAGGTGAGTTGTTTTTACTCTATGTGGACCAACATGGAGTCTAATCAGAAGTAATCTGTCAACATTGTTAAATAATTAATTAATGTTGCTGCTTTTAGATGTTGATGTCTCCTCACCTGATGAAAAATCTGTAATAACTTATGTGTCATCTCTCTATGATGCATTTCCCAAAGTCCCTGAAGGTGGTGAAGGCATCAGTGCAAATGTGAGTAATGATTTTTCCATATTAAGTGCTACTGATTCAGTAATGACCAGATGAATGAATTCTTTGATAGTGTATTTTACAGTTTCTAAACTTGAAATTTTTCTATAAAGAATTTGAGTTAATGTTCTATGTAATAAAAACTGATACTTCATGCATTTCATGACATGATTTCACTGTTAATATATATCTTGAAATAATATTTGTTCTGTTTGTAAACGGACCATTCAGAATTATATGTCATTTTACAAAGAGAAGATGTAAACCCCTGAAATTTGGAGATTTTTAGCTTGCTGCTGTTTTACAACTACTTTTTTTTTTTTGGCTATCCATAGCTATACTCTTAGTTAACTTTTGAAAACACTTTTGAGTTTATTATCTCATATGATCCCTTGAGATTAGATGGCCAAATATTGTTTTCTGATTTAACAGTCCAGATGAAGGTTATGTGATTTGGCCAAATTAACAGAGTTGTTTAGAAAGTAGGGCGAGATCTCTGATGCATAGTTTTGGTCTCCTTATTAGTAATTCAGTTCAATCATGCATGTTGTAGTAGTCATGCTGACAAATATGTTTGCATTTCTGGAAATCCTGAACATATTACACATCTGGGAACAATCCATTCTCACTCTGGCTCCTCTCTTTCTACTTGCAGATAACTTTTTATTTTCTGCTTTGAAGATTTAGGAGCTCATCTTGATGAACTCCCTTTTCTACTTTCTTACTTCACCATTGTGTGCTTCTAGATCTATTTCCATTCTCTTCCCTACTTCTCTTTTTTCCCTTCAAAGGTCCTATGATCCCTGAGTAACTTGTTCCCATGTTCATCCTCCCCTTCTAAACCCTGCCGGTGATTCAGTAGTTATTCCTCTGTATTAGACCATGCTCAAGTCTCCATCTTGGAGATATGGTGTGGATGGTCTTTTCATTCTGGACCTGCTGTCTCCGTTAGTGGCTATATTATTTCTCATTCCTCTTCCTTACTCCCACTCCATTCTTAATTGATCTTTGCTATCAGTTCCTATCACTTATAGTTCCCTGTTTGATAGCTTTTGTCTCATCTTTCTACTAAAAGGAATCTCTCAGAAGTCATCAATTCAAATTTTTCATTGTTACCTCTTCTTACAGTTATAACATCTATCACAGGATAGACTAGAAGCTAAAAATGCAATATGATCTTAAAACAGGTTTTGTTTGGCCTACACGGGATTTTTAAATTATTTACCAACAAGGAATAGATATCCTTATTGTGATAATTAAAAGAGAGTGTATTTAGTGTATATTTATTCACACACAAACACACACAATACCTCACATAGGGCAATACACTTAGCAAGTGCTAATGTGACCCATATTTGGGTAGGCGAATAGGAATGTACCCAAGACCAAGGACAGATTTGGCAGAGAATAGTTTTACATATGGACTTGTGCTCCAAAATTATCCACATACATTAGAGAAGTAACAAAGAACAAGGTTGCAGTAGCTTCTCAGAGACAACCAAACACCTTGAGAGAGAGAATCACTGGGACTGCAGACTTGGGACCATAGTCTCAGGGAACATTATGCTCAGTTGGCACAACATAGTATAGTACATAAGAATCTTGTTCTATATCCTACTTTGGTGAGTAACACCTGGGGTCTTAAAAGCTTTCAAGTGGCCATCTAAGATGCAATTATTGGTTTCCTCTCATCTGGAAGAAAGAAGAGTGAAGAGAAGCAAAGTCATTTGGAAACAGTTAGTCCAAAGACATGATAGATCATGAGGACCTCAGCCTTCACAACCCTGAGACCAGAAAAAACTAGATGGTGCCCAGCTACCAATGCCAGCCACATAGAAAGGGATCAAAATTTTAAATCCTGGATAGAGTAGAAGGAAAATTGGGGAACAAAATTCAAAAACACAAAAATGACTAGAATTACTGGTCAGATAGAGACCAGTAGAACCCCTGAGACTATGGCCCCGTGTTGTCCTTTGGACCTGGAAATGTACTCACTTCCATGGATTAGCTCTCAGCCCAACAGCATGAAGACCTACAAGCAGACCACTTACCCAGGGAGATGCACTCACCTACCCTAAGGAGATGCACACCTTAGATCAGTCAACTATGAGACATAAGAGAGGTGTCATTCACATAGAGAGGAAACTAGACAAACAGGAATGTATACATAAGAAGGACACAGGGAAGGGGTAGTCACAGGGAAGGAGAGGGGCAGAGGGTTTTTTTTATGGTTGTGGATTATAATCAGGGCCGTGAAATCAAATGTGCATGAACGACTCAGGGTAAAATGAATCTGCTTTGTAAATTTGCACCCAAATCACAATAAAAATAAATAAATAAATAAAGTGACTCACACTTAGTGTGCTCAAAGATCATTTATTTTTACTCTTTTTCCCCTTTTCCTTTTTTCATTTTTGGGGTTTGACTACCTTACTGCTCTTTTACTTCTCTAAATACTACTTTTTTCCCCTCTTGATTCCTTTTTTCTTTAGACTTTATAATCTGTCTTTGACTTTCTTCTTTGCTCTCAGTCTGATAATCACTGAGTAATTATAACTCAGTCTCATAGTTGTGATTACTTCTTGTTGTTGTTATTCTCTTAACTAAAGAAGGCCTAAAATATTTATTGAATGAAAAAATACTCTAAATCGTTCTATCCCAGATGTCTTGTATAAATTCTCACCCCATATGTCTAGTCACCTGCTGGTTTATTTCATTTGGCTGTTCCACCATTATTTGAAAATTCTGGTATTTTCAAGTAAACATTACATCTTATTTCCACTACACTGGCTTGCTTCTCTCCTCCCCTACTTTTCTGTTAGTGATCTTACTCCTTGCCCATTTACTTAGGCTCAAACCATTTGAATTATCTTTGATTCTTCCTTTCCTTTACATTTAACAATCAACCATCTGCCAATTATTTTCCTTTTAGAATGTTTCTTGTGGCCAATCCTTGCTTTATTTTCTCACTACCTATTCCTGTCTCTTATTCCTTCACACCAAAGCTTACTTTCTTACAGTTTTCCATTTTTTTTCCTGTCCCAGTCAACTCTGCATACTGTTGCCAAATAAATTTTTAAAAGCTGATGCCTTTGGCTTGAAAACTTTTAGAGTCTTCATGTTGTTTGTAAGATTAAATCCAATCTAGATATTCTGATATTTAAAAATCTGTATATCTTCATCCTCTTTTCCTACCTTTTTAGCTACAATGTTCCAATATGAATGAATTGATTACTGATAACCAGAATGTTTCCATTTCTGTGCCCTGCCTCATTTGGACTCCCTTGTCTTTTTATTCACCCCCTCCCTCCAATTACTTGTGGTCATTCCACAACTGCCCAAGAACTTCCTCCCCAGTAAGTCTTTAGTGACTGTTTAGAGTCGCATATATCCATAATTTTTATCTCTACTTCTAATACATGCGCATAACAACAACACGTAATTCCTCCTTAAGTTATTTTGACACGTAATTGAATACTGCTTCATTTAGCTTAATTGTTTATATTATGTCAGTGTTTTGTCCCCCCAAATAAACAGTAACTCCCTGACAAATGATATTATGTCTTTTTTTTATTATTTATTACAACACTTATCACAGTTTTCAATCTAATAAGCACTTATGAAATAAATACTTAATTGAACATAGTAGTTGATAACCTTCTAGTTTCCTCCATTTTCAAAAAATTTGCTTAATGAGTAATTGAATCATCCCCCCAAATTGATTTCTTCTGTTTTTAAATTCCTATTTAGTTTCCTATATGTTACGTAACATTTCTGAGTTTTAGATATTCTTTGGACTTAGATGTAAAATGACTGACAGAGATGGCAACTGATCTGGTTTATGCACCCTGTTTCTTGCCTTTGAGCTCTGGCAAATACCTAAAATTGGTCACAAAATTTTTTTCCTCCTGTATTTGGATGCAGCTTCAAGCCTTTGCAAAACAATGCTTCAAGCAGCCATAATCTTTGGATCAGAATTGGGACTCAGAAGGCTAGACCTAGTGGTCAGATGTTGATAGCCTCTTTTTAAAGTTGTTTATGTTGAAAAGCTTGGGACTGTGTAGAAAGTAAGATAATGTTTCCCTGGCTTTCTCTCTCAGGTTTAAAGACATGTAAATTCACAGAATGACATCTGACTAGATTATGTTAAGATATAAATAGCATGTTTAGATTTGTACCTTTTCTGCCATTTTATTGTTGTAGGATGTTGAAGTCAAATGGATTGAATACCAGAATATGGTGAACTACCTCATCCAGTGGATTAGACACCACGTGGCCATGATGTCTGATAGAACATTTCCTAATAATCCTGTGGAACTAAAGGTCAGCATCTATTTAACTGTAGAAGTTAAATAGAATTAACTTGATCATTAAACTTTTAAAGAATGTCATAATATTTCCATTTAGTTCAAGAAAAATTGTCAAGCTTCTAGAAAGTAAACAGAAATTTGTTATCTCCCTATTACACAGAGCAAAAAGAGGTAAACATTAATAATACTTAAAACATGCTAACTATAACAGTTTTAAAGAAATTTACAGTCCCTTAGCTTCAAAGCTAAGGAGCTCTGGTGGCGTAGTGGGTAAGGCATTTGGCTGCTAACCACAAGGTCGGAGGTTCAAACCCACCAGCTGCTCTGCAGGAGGAAGATGAGGCAATCTACTTCCATAAAGATTTACAGCCTTGGAAACCCAGTGGGGGTTGCTATGAGTCAAAATTAATTCTGGCTGTGGGTTTTTTTTGTTTAGCCTCAAAGCTAAGAGATTTTAGAATTTGAGAGAGTCTCTGGAACTGATGTTGTCAAAAATTTTTTTTGGTGCATGGAAAACCCCTAGGAGCCCAAATGGCTGGGGGAGGAGGGACTCTGGGAAGCTCACACAAATGTAATAGTAGATGGGAGCGTGCCTGTCACCAAATCCTGTTTAAGTATTTGACTTCTAATATAAATGAATTCCTAGTTTAGCAAAGCATTTGCTAATACCTAAAAACTTAGGTCAGACTCTTTGAGGCGAAGATGTTATGTTGTTGTTGTTGTTGTTGTAATGGAAATATAAATGAAGATGCATACTGAAGAATAAATTGTATCGTTTTCAGTGTTTGGATTATGTAATAGTAGCCTACTTTATTTTTTTAAAAAACCTGCTATTAACACAAAATCTAATTTCTTGGAGGCTTTGTTTTCTTGATCAAACTGGAATTGTAAAAACTGTAATAAGCCAGGGTGGGTCTTGTTAGACTACTTGCTGTGTTCATGCATCTGTATGGAACATCTGTGGAACAGCTTTTATTCATATTGCCACAGGGAGTTTGTCCTTGGCATGATATTACTTGGCATCTGTTGATAAGATGCTTTTTCAGTGTTCCACAGTTGTTTGAGTGATGTCTCCCTACATGGATGTAAACCTTTCCAGGTCAGGAAAGCCTTTTTGCTTTCTGCCACCATGGGGTGTCATGGTCACTGCTTAGCATTTAGTAGCATTTAGTGCTTATTAGCTGACTGGAGCCCTGCAACATTCCATTTTGAGTTCAAAAGAATATTTAGATTTCTTATTCAAATATACTTATTTCCAAATAGATTGCTATTGTTTAGAAACTTGTACTGTTTCTGACTAATTAAGTTCCTTAAAGTTAAGTAGGAAGTTTAAGGGACCACACAGATTACTTGCTGGTGTCTAAGATATGCCATAAGACAGGAAGGAAAACATATCATCATGGAGAAGTCTCTAATAATTTAATTAACCAGCAAAACATTGAATGAAATCCTTCAGAAATATATCTACCTAAAGATTTACAACGTCTGTTAGTATGTCAGCATGAATTAGTGTGAAATGTTTAGCATACACTTATTAAATGTGGAGACATTCATAGAATTTTTCATGGTCCTTTATACAAAGTAAAGTAAATAAATTGTATCTAAGACATTCCCAACGTAATATCTACAAACTAGGCAATAATTTAATTATAAGATAACTTCTATAATAATAGCACTAGCAACCATTAGCATCCATCTTTGTTTATCTAAAAATCAGTTTTAACTTGGCCAATGAGACTTTGAAACCAAATCTTAGCCCTGCCTCTGATAAGAATTCTTTTTTCAAGGACAGAGTCTTGGAATAGAAGAGAACAGGGTTCCCCATACCACCACCTTTATGGAAAATTACATCAGATTATTTTCCCAAAAACTGAAAGCTAAAGTACAATATTTTTGTAGAATGCATATTTTAAAGGGTTTGTTTTCTTGTTTGGATGATGAGAGATTTTTAGGAGAACCATAGTGATCACTGTCATAGTTTATTATTATCCAGACGTGAGGCACATGTTAAATCAGGGCTCGTATAATATTATCAATAATTATAGGAAGTTTAGTGGTGCAGTGGTTAAAGCATTCAACTGCTAATCAAAAGGTAGGTGGTTTGAACTCACCAGCCACTCTCTGGAAGAAAGATGAGGCAGTCTACTTCCATAAAGATTTATAGCCTTGGAAGCACTATGGGGGCAATTCTACTCTGTTCTGTAGGGTCAAATTTATGAGAGGAATACCATTGAATACATACAGCACAAGGACATTGCAATGACATTATAAGATAATGAAAACAACTTTGAGGTTTGGCCCTTAGTTTATTTTCTCTTTTTATTTCAGGCACTTTATAACCAGTATTTACAATTTAAAGAAACAGAAATTCCACCAAAGGAGATGGAAAAATCAAAAATTAAACGCCTGTATAAACTCTTAGAGGTAAGAGTTAATCAAAAATTTCTTTCTGTATTCTTCTGTATTGTAAAAAACATAATCTTTGTTATACTTTGTGTCTTTGCTTCACATGAAATATTTTGCTTTTCCAAGATTTGGATAGAATTTGGACGCATCAAACTCCTTCAAGGTTATCATCCAAACGACATAGAAAAAGAGTGGGGAAAACTCATTATTGCCATGCTTGAGAGGGAGAAAGCACTTCGCCCAGAAGTAGAAAGGTAGGCGGGGCATGGGAGGGTGGAAATGGGGAAAACTCTCTCTGTTCCTGTGGAAAACATTTTTAAGTTTTGGAGCCAGACAGACCTAGTATCACAATTTACCTTTTCCACTTACTGGCTGTGTGAGTTTACATAACTCACTCAGTCTTTCTGATTTTCCATTTCCTTATCTATGCACTCTTCCAAGAGATTTGAGAAATAAATCAGTGAGGTGTAATGTACATAAAGTGCTTGGGTATGTGTTGTGTGTGTTGGTTTGTGAAGTCTAATCTTATTCTGTGTTCAGAATTTTTAAAGCCAATGAAAATTGTCCTTGAGAATTTTGAAAACGCTTTAAGTCAACAGGGCCTGGATCTAGAGCTCATTTACCAAGAATTAATGTATTTTGTTTTTTGTTATACTTTTGGCTATGGCTTTCTTTACATGCAGCTGTGGAAACCAAAATCTAGTACGACCCCATTTAAAGGATAGTGGGATGGTGTCTGGAAGACACTCAGAAAATGTCAGTTTGACTTCTCTTTCTGCCCCACTTCCACAAATGCATTTGTCCTACTGGCTCTTTATAATTGTTTCTCCCACAACACCCAGTTGCCTAGGAAGGTACTACTTAGTCCTTAGGAAACATTTGTTGGATAAATTTGTCTGTTTTAGTGCTTATCTCACAGCCTGATTTGTGGTATGCAGGAATTGTGATCTGTGTTCCTCATTCACTGTGAGCTCTGTAGGGGTAGGGGCTGGGTCTTTTAGTGTAAGGCCTGTGTGGCCAGCCACTTCCCCAAACTGGTGTCATACCACACCCTCCTTGCTGGCTGTAGTGCACCCACGCTGGCGGACTCTCAGGGGCTCTGATATGCCAAAGTCCCGCCCTGTGTCGTACGCAGAATCTGCACAGTCTGTTCCTTTGGCAGAGAAGTCTATTTCGTCTTCAGATCTCAGTTCCAGTGTTACATCCTCTAAAAACTTCCCATGATCTCCCAGACTAGTTCAAATGCCTAGGTTATGTATGTTCATATTTACCTGTATCGTTTCTTCATAGCATTTATCTCAGCTGTAATTTTATGTTTATTTGTGTGATCATTTGCTTAATCACTGCCCATTCCACAGATAGAATTTCTAAACTCTTGTTTTTGTGATTCTTTGTTCTACCAGTGCTTAATACATTGTACATGATATATATGCTCAGTATATTCCTGTTATTTGTGCACTACATGGTGCCTTAAACATTACTGGAACATGAAATAACGTGTTGGAGATAGAAGAAAGCAAGCCTAACTTGTTGTTCCTTTAGCAGTTAAATTATTGATTACACTTTTGTTAAAGCATAACATTGCGTCTCTATAGCCGGATTGTTGGAATCTTTGAGTGGTGCCTATGATTAAGGCACTCAGCTGATAAATGAAAGGTTGGAGGTTTGAGTCCATCTAGAGGTGTCTTGAAAGAAAGACCTGGCAGCCTACTTCCAAAACATCAGCCGTTGAAAACCCTATGGAGCACAGTTCTATTCTGATACATACGGGGTCATCATGAGTTGGAATCGGCTCGACAGCAACTGGTTTTGGTTTAGCTGGATCATTAGAACTAAGACAAGCTTGCAATACTCAGGATGGAACTTCTTTGGAGGAGGTAATTTTGGGTGATTCAGATGTGATGCTAAGCTAATCATCTAAAGTAATGGGAAAGTATTCCAGAGAAAGTTTATGGAGTAAATTTTTAGTCATCAGAATAGTAGCTGGATTTTAATAAATGTTAATAGAAGGATGCAGTGGTTAAGATTTCCGGGCCCAAGAGCCAGCCAATCTTGCACTAAAATTATTAGCTCCTCAGTTTGCTAGCTGTAATCTTAGACAGGTTCTTTAATCTCTCTAAGCCTCAATTTCCTCATTTGTGAACAAGATGTAATAGTACCTACCACATTTGGTGGTTATGAATATGACATGAGATAACATATGAGAAGTGATTAGATACTTTCCTGACACATAATAATTTTTTTATAAATGTTAGATACAGTTATTATTAATTTAAGCTTTTCTGTTTGCTAGCTATATTTTACATTCACTCAAATTTCCCCTTTCTTGCCTATTGAAAAGAATAATATCCACCCTTTGAGTAGAGAAGCAATAGTTTGGCTTTGTATCTTTGGGCATAGGAAAATATATAGGAGCTTAGTTGGGTGTCTTCATTTTTCTTGATACAACAAGTTTTTTGACACTAACTGTAATTGCAGATATTGTAGGTAATTGCAAATATTACCTGTGTGGCAAGGGAATTTGAAAAAGACAAATGGGAAAGAGCCAATGTTGTTATGCCATGTAATACCCTTGTTTCACAGAGTTGATGTTCAGTTCCTTTAAAATATAGATTTCTAAAAGATTAGAATCAGGGCTACAGTTCCAGAATGAAGCAGAAATTGCTGGCTGTATACTTGAATGTGAGAACCTTTTACACGAGCATGTTACAGGTGTACAGATTTTTATTGATAGAAAATATTACCAGGCAGAAAGGAAAAGCAAGCAAGGACAAGTTAAATTTACAAACATTGCAGCTATATTCTACTTAACACTTTGGCTTTAAAAAAATACAAGCAATTACCATATGGTTAGAAATAAGGTTACTGAGAGTATGTTATATAAAGAAAGGCAAATTACTACTTTTCCAGTTAATTTAACCTAATAAACAAGTAACAAATGTACTTTGTTTCTCATCAGAGTCACTGGTTATTAGCATCAGTTAAATGCCAGCTTTTAGCCTCATGTTATTCAGTGCAACCTGGCCCTTTATAATAGTCAGGGTATGATCAAATATTTGGGTTCTTTTAGCTGATGATTGGTATTACCAGGATAATTTTTTCAAGTAGTACCTGGGCCTCTGTGAGGCATCACAGTTGTTTTTTAGGTGGTTGCAGTTGGATGACTCTTGGTGAAAATATTTGGCATATCTTCTTTAGTGACGCCCCAATCAAGGCCCTTTGTCCGTACATGTAGGGTTTTAATGCAAGCTACAAAAGGCAAACCTCAGCTAGCAAAGCTGTGGCTTTAGGCGAGATTCTTTTGAATAGCTATCAGCATATTATTTGCTGCATGTTGAATATGCATGTTGAAGCATATTTAAGGAGCCATTAAAGTTGTTAACATTCAGTTGCCATCTTTCACCATTAGATATTGTGCCTTTTGCAGACCTTCTACTTTTTAGCCTGTGTTCAATGGTTGAAGAAAGAACATCATTTCAGGAATAAAAATGCATAGTAGTAGTTATAGTTACCACAGCAGTGATTCTGTGTTTAGTAATACTACTAGCACCCGAACCAGTCTTGATTCAAATGAAAATTTTCTCTCAGTTAATTGTGGTCCAACGCTGATCAACTCCTGCATTAGCTTCGGCAATGAATCCCTTAATGGACACAGGTATTGAGTCAATAGTGTGGGATTGTGTTTTTCTTTCATTGGGCAGTGTTTTACAGGACTGGTGAACTCTAACTTCAGAGAGAGGTTTTATTTTATTTTGTTCCTTGTTTTAGGTTGGAAATGTTGCAGCAAATTGCCAGCCGAGTTCAGAGGGACAGTGTTATTTGTGAAGACAAACTGATACTTGCCCGAAATGCTCTTCAGTCTGTAAGTTAATTTTAGGAGCCATTGGGATTGTGATAGAGGGGTCACTGTGCATTGGGTGAACTAAAACTTTTGTATAATATTTGGTTAATTCTTCTTTTCTGAAATTTAAAGTTTGTTAAAGATTACAGCTGGTGTTTGCTCTCTTGAGGGACAATGAGCAAAGTGAAAACAAAGAAACCTCAACTGAGCTTCTGTTCCGATATTTGGAATTTTATATTTGAAATTAATTTTGCAGCATGTTTCACAGAGTTATTATTCAGGGTTTTTTTTTTTTTAAATACAGGATTCTAAAAGATTAGAATCAGGGCTACAGTTCCAGAATGAAGCAGAAATTGCTGGATATATACTTGAATGTGAGAATCTTTTACGCCAGCATGTAATTGATGTACAGATTCTTATTGATGGAAAATATTACCAGTCAGATCAGTTAGTACAAAGGTAAGAGTGCTAAGTATGAATACTTTAGTATGCTTTAGTGTATGCTTTAGTGTAACCATTTGGTATTTCTTCTTCAGAGATCAGTAATAGAAAAAAAAAATTATACATAAAATGTATAATATTGTAATAACCAATATACTTACATATAAAATGTTCATATGTGACATTTGAACAAGAGAAAGTATAAGAAATATGCCGTTTATATTATACTTTATCCCTTTTAACTTCATTTTCAGGGTAGCAAAACTCCGTGATGAAATCATGGCCTTAAGGAATGAATGTTCTTCAGTGTACAGTAAAGGACGCCTGCTAACGACAGAACAGACGAAGCTCATGATATCAGGAATCACTCAAAGTTTAAACTCAGGATTTGCACAGACCTTAAATCCCAGTCTGAACTCAGGGCTGACCCAGAGTTTAACTCCCTCCTTGACCTCTTCTAGTGTGACCTCAGGCCTGTCCTCAGGCCTGACTTCCCACCTGACTCCATCAGTCACTCCAGCTTATACACCTGCTTTCTCATCAGGATTAGTTCCAAATTTCAGCTCAGGAGTAGAGGCAAATTCATTGCAAACTCTCAAGTTGATGCAGATCCGAAAACCCCTTCTAAAGTCTTCTTTGTTGGATCAAAATTTAACAGAAGAAGAAGTAAACATGAAATTTGTTCAGGATCTTTTGAATTGGGTGGATGAAATGCAGGTAAAAGATGATTATTTACCTGATAGTGTCAGGCTTTATTGCTATCTATTTCTTTCTGAACCTGATGTTTTGTTGTTTAAAGGTTCAGCTGGACCGTACTGAATGGGGATCAGATTTGCCAAGTGTTGAAAGCCATTTAGAAAACCATAAAAATGTTCACCGAGCTATTGAAGAATTTGAATCCAGTCTTAAAGAAGCTAAACTCAGTGAGGTGAGTTTAAAATCTGTATACATTTTATTTTAGTTTTCCATTGTTTTGCTTTTAAAGATCCTGTAAGTCGATATTAGATCCACTAAATGTGAGTTAGAATTTCTTAAGATTCCTAACCTCAGTATTTTTTTATCCTGTGTTTTCTATAGATCCAGATGACAGCACCTCTTAAACTAACTTATGCAGAGAAGTTGCACAGATTAGAGAGTCAGTATGCAAAACTCTTGGTAAGTTTTTTAACCTGGTGTTTCTCTTATCTCTATATGGCAAAGATACGATTCTTATAATAATTTTCCTTCTGAAGAATACATCCAGAAATCAAGAACGACACCTTGATACACTCCATAATTTTGTAACTCGGGCAACTAATGAACTGATTTGGTTGAATGAAAAAGAAGAAGAGGAAGTTGCTTTTGACTGGAGTGAAAGAAATACTAACATAGCTCGGAAAAAAGATTACCATGCAGTAAGTACAAGCTTTGTAATTTGAAACCTAAAGTTGTAATTCATGTTTAGATCTTCTTCTCACATGCTTCTTTTTTTTCTTTCTTAAATAAGGAACTAATGAGAGAACTTGATCAGAAGGAGGAAAATATTAAATCAGTTCAGGACATAGCAGAGCAGCTACTTCTGGAAAACCATCCAGCCCGGTTAACTATTGAGGTAAGGCAGAAGGTTTAGCAGTTGTGATTGAATTAAACACTGACATTTGATTATTGCTCTTCACATTTTTTTATTGCTGATAAATAGAAAAATATAAACTATGAACATTTAATAGCAATATGCCTAATTTCAAAAATAACAATTCTGGCAAATCATTCTGATTCTTGCCTTTGGTTTATTGCTCTCTAGTTTGTCACTCATCACTTGGAATAAAGTGACCTGTGACTGAGGAGTAGATGTGTTATTGTAAAGACAAAAGGCTTTGCTTTTACAAATTTGACATTTTACTTGTTGCTGCCTGTGTGACTTTGGCAAATTACATGATCTCACTAATCCTCATTTTTCTGCCAAAAGTGGAGAAAACTGTTTCTAACCAATAGGGTTGTGGTGACAATGAGAAAAAGCAATGGATGCTTACCACTTAATACAGTATTTGATATATAGTATGCTGTTAGGAAGTAGTAGCTATTAGTATTTTGTTTAATAATTTTATTTATAACCTGTTTTTGTAGGTGTGTTGAGACATTGTCCTGGCATGGCCTCATAGTGCAGACTGCATATTTCAAACAAAAAAAGAAAAGGCAAAAAACCCAAAGTCATTGCCATTGAATTAATTCTGACATAAGGCGACCCCATATGTTACAGAGTATAACTGTTCCATAGAGTTTTCTGGGCTATAATCTTTATGGAAGCAGATTGCCAAACCTTTCTTACACAGTTCCACTGGGTGGGTTATCCGTGTGTCTACCAACCTTTAGGTTAGTAGATGATTGCACATTGTTTGTACCATGCAGGAACCTCTTATTTTTGAACCGTATTTCAAATATAGCAGTAAAGAATTGGCAAGGAACTCCTCAGACCACCCATCTGGTGGTGGTGAGTTTAGTTTTTTGGCCTGATATATAGAGTAGATAGAGTTGATGACTTTCTAAATGTGAAAAGGGGCAGGGATTTATGAGGCTGAGGAGTAGCAACATGGGCAGATGAGATATATTGCCAGAGGGCACAGCTTGAAAGGTGACATGCTTTAAACTATCACCTAGAAAAGGAATTTGATAATCTTTGCTCATGAGAGTCATCATGACACAAAAGATTAATACAATCCTAGGCCTCATGAAGAATGTTATCTATGACCTTCTTTTGTGTAACATATGACTTTACATCTAGAAAATTTGAGTATGAACCTGATTACTTTTTTGTAGAAATGTTGTTAATTTTAGTTATAGCTAAAGACTTCTAAACCAAACCAAACCCATTGCCATCAAGTCTGTTCCAACTCACAGTGACCTCCATGGGGCTTTCAAGATAGTAAATCTCTACAGAAGTAGATT
The DNA here is from genome assembly GCF_000298275.1 of Orycteropus afer afer. Classification (NCBI taxonomy): domain Eukaryota; kingdom Metazoa; phylum Chordata; class Mammalia; order Tubulidentata; family Orycteropodidae; genus Orycteropus; species Orycteropus afer. The sequence goes on from NW_006921727.1 coordinate 4,433,386, forward strand.
GCCTGGTCTTCCTTCCGTGGAGTGGCTGGTGGGTTTGAACTGCCAGCCTTCTGGTTAGCAGTCAAATGCCTTAGGCACTGCACCACCAGAACTTTCTAAAGTTTCTAGAGGGGTAAAATAAAATCTTATTCATCTTTATGATCCTCTTGGCTCTATCTAGTATTTTGTGTGGATACGTGGATAATATTTAGTTAATTATCAACACTATTTCATCTTTTATAATAAAGAAACTAATAATCTAACAGGAGCTCTGGTAGTGTAGTGTCTAAGGCACTTGACTCCTAAACAGAAGGCTGGCAGTTCAAATCCACCAGCCACTCCTTGGAAAGAAGGTTGGGCAGTCTACTTCTGTAGTGACACTGCCTCAGAAACCCAAGGAGGGGTCGCTATGAGCGGGATCCAACTCCATGGCAGTGTGTTTGGTTTGGTTTGGTAATAATCTAACAATGCACAATAATGTCTTTTATTGCCAATCTACTCAAAGTAGTTTAATTTTAGAGAGTCGGTAATGTGATTATGAAATGTTGCCGGATTTCCAGTGCTGCATTGTACATTCCACACAGAAGGCATGCCTGAGCATAACATAACAGGAATGAGTTTTTCTAAACCCAGGAGAAAAGTTACAGATCTTTCTTAAGATAATCATTAAAGCTTCTGGAGTGCCTGCCTCCTGTAGGAAGTCAGTGAGTTTCACATGAAATGTAAAAAGGTGTTTGTTTAATTTTTACAATAATTTTGAATTCATGAATGATAGAATTTGTATTAAATAAAAATGCAAGTAAACAAGTATCTTTGTTATATGTATGTAGTAGATACTAAAAATTACATTGGTATGGGAGCATACTCTTCTCTTACTGTTCTTATACCCTGTCCCCAAAATCCTTTCTTGGCAAAAAAGTATTTTTTCCCCCTCCTTGAAGAGCTTCTGGCCTAGTTTTAGATACAAAAACAAAGAGGGAAACTATAGAACTACATATTTCTGTGTTAGAAGGTGTATTTTATGATCTGTTGTTGTTGTTGTTATATGCCGTTGAGTTGTCTCTGACTCAAAACGATGCTTCCTTGGGTTTCTGAGGCAGTATCACTATGGAAGTAAATCACCCAATCTTCCTTCCAAGGAGTGGCTGGTGGGTTTGAACTGCCAACCTTCTGGTTAGCAGCCAAGTGCCTTAGGCACTATGCCACCAGAGCTCCCATTTTTATGATCTAATAATACAAAAATTCAGAGAAAGGAAAGATGAAGGGAAAGTCTTATGTAAGAAAGTATATTGAAGATTCCATAAAATAGATATAAGGGTTGGGATAGGATGGATTAGAGAGTTGGTTTTCTAAATAAGAGGGACTGCTGCATCCATTTTAAATTTTAAGTACTTTTATCATGTAAAACTAGCCAGAGTCATATATTTTAAGAGGAAATTTAAAGAAATTAGAAAGATTTTAAATCTCAAGGAAGTCAACTGAACTAATTTGAAAGTTCATACTTAAACTTTAGGACTGGATTTATGTAAGCGAGACCTCTCAGATTTGATTTCTACTCTGATTTTGAACTCTTATTTGGTTAACATAGTCTTACCCTCTGTTCTTTAAAAACATCAAAAGCATCATTGTATGCATACCTCCTTACTCTCCAGCTAGTTATGATGGCTGTGTTTTCTTTTTTAGGCCTACAGAGCAGCAATGCAGACGCAGTGGGGCTGGATCTTACAGCTTTGCCAGTGTGTGGAGCAGCACGTAAAGGAGAACATTGCATATTTTGAGGTATGTGAGTAAAATTGCCATTTCAGTGGATTATTTTGTGATGTTGCTTGTCTTGCAGAAAATGTCTTCAAGATTTAATAATAATGTACATTAACATGAATTTAATGTGGTGTGAGATAAACTGAAGTGTTTTCTTTGTAGGATGTAAAGGTTAATTTCATATCCCATTGGATACATTGAAGCATTCTGTTTGGGAAGAAATACTCTAAAAACACCTTAAAATGTCAGAAAATCTTTATGAATGTGTTTATTATTAAGGAAATGTTTTCATTATGAATAAGTCAGTCAATCAAACAAGTCATTTTTGGTCAAGGAAGGATGTGATTGTTAGTTATCTTGTGCTTTTACTCTGTTCTCATATATGAGGGATACACACAGTGTTATGACATCTGAACTTGACAACTCTGTGCTTTACTGACACAGGTTTTGTGTTTCCCTAGTTTTTCAGTGATGCCAAAGAAGCTACTGATTACTTACGGAATCTAAAAGATGCCATTCAGCGGAAGTACAGTTGTGATAGATCAAGCAGCGTTCACAAGCTCGAAGACCTTGTTCAGGAGTCAATGGTATAGTCCAAAAACCTATGCATTTCATCAGTGATGTGTAACAGTGATTATATTAGTGTTTTGCTCTGGTAGCATAGTGACTTAGGCACTTGACTGCTAACCAGAAGGCAGGCGGTTCAAACCCACCAGCCACTCCTCGGAAGGAAGGTTGGGCAATCCTATTTCCGTAGTGATACTGCCTCAGAAACCCAAGGAGGGGTCGCTATGAGTCGGGGCCGACTCGACGGCAAACAACAACAACAACTATATTATTATATATACAGAACTTTATTCATTGGTCCTTTTGATAATTCCACTTCATTCAGTCAATCATTTAAATACTCAGTTTTTGTATTTTTGGTAAACAATACAACAGAAGTGTTGATATCTTCCTTGATATTTTAAGTGGTGGTATTCTATTCTTTGTGTTCATTCATTCATTCTGCAGATGCTTGTTAAGCCCTTTCTATATGCCAGGCACCATTTTAGGTGTTGGAAATATAGAACAAAAGAACTAAGAATTCCTGCTCTAGTGGTATTTATGTGATTTTTTTTGGGGGGGGGGAGAATTAGACAATAAACATGATAAATAAGTAAAAAAAAAAAAATACAGTATGTTAAATACTTGTAGATGCTAAAGAGATAACCAAAAAACAAGGGAAAGAGGAAGTTTGAGAAGCAGGTGGAGAGGGGTTGAAAGTTTAGACTGGCTAGTTAGGGAAAAAGGAGCTCTGGTGAGGCAGTTTTGAACCCACCAGCCTCTGCATGGGAGAAAGATGAGGCAGTCTACTTCCGTAAAGATTTACAGCTTGAGAAACCCTATGGGGCAGTTATACTCTGTCCTAAAGGTCACTATGAGTCAGAATCAACCCGATGGCAGTGGGTTTGGCTTGGTTTTAGTCAGGGAAACCTTCTCTGACCAGTTTTCATTTGTATAAAGCCCTGAAGGAATGGAGGGTATAGGTCTTGTGTGCTTTAAAATCCATCTTCATTATTACTCAGGAAGAGAAAGAAGAACTTTTGCAGTATAAGAGCACAGTAGCAAGCCTGATGGGGAGAGCAAAAACAATAGTTCAGCTGAAGCCAAGGAATCCTGACTGTCCACTCAAAACTTCTATTCCAATCAAAGCTATCTGCGACTACAGACAAATTGAGGTACTTGTAACTCCTAGAAACAAAGCAATTTCTGTCATTATTCATAAATTTTTTTAAAAAAGGGATCATATTTCTTATTAGTGGTAAAAAGTTTTTCCACCTCAAAAAATAAAACACACAAAAAATTACAAGATTGGGTATGGAAAAAAATTAACAGTGTCTTAATTTAGTTATTCTGTTCTTCATTTGAAACCAGATAACAATTTTCAAAGATGACGAATGTGTACTGGCAAATAACTGTCATCGTGCTAAATGGAAGGTCATTAGTCCAACTGGGAATGAGGCAATGGTGCCATCTGTGTGTTTCACAGTTCCTCCACCAAACAAAGAAGCAGTTGACTTTGCAAACAGGTTTGTATGTGGTAGCTAAAAGCATACAGCTGGTTTGGGGTGGCTTCTTTTAAGTACTTGGTTTCCAAGGTGGTTCAGAGGCACATTGGAAGAAAGGCTTGGCAACCTACGTCTGAAATATCATAGTCATTAAAAGCTCTGTGGGACACACTTCTACTCTGACACGTGTGGAATCACCATGAGTTAGTGTCGATTCAAAGGCAACTCGTTTTCAGGATTGAAGATACAGTAAATAATTTGACCCACAAGATCTGTCCGGAGGCCATAGCAAATATGGGATGTTGTTACATATTTTCAGAGGGACTGAAAATACTTAATCTGTGTTTTCTTTCACATTTTCAGAATCGAACAACAGTATCAAAATGTCCTGACTCTCTGGCATGAGTCTCACATAAACATGAAGAGTGTGGTATCTTGGCATTATCTCATCAATGAAATTGACAGAATCCGAGCTAGCAATGTGGCTTCAGTAAGTATGTAGCTACACTTCAACCCACTAGGGTTGTCATGAGTGGGGTAGAGTTTGTGTCTTCTCTAGAAGAGGATGGATCCACGTTAATTTTCATTCATTCAATAGATATTTTATATATATATATATATACCTGCCATAAATGACACTTTGTGAGAATTGGGGGAAATCTGTAGATCACGGATTTTATTCAGTGCTTGCATTCTGGTAGGGACATAAGACATAGTATTTGACATGCAGGGATATGTATAGTTTGGTTTCACTTACTGATTTTTATGGATTTGATTTTTCTCATCTTTTAAAGCCTAAAATTATTAATGAAAACTAATTCCCAATGATTCTTCTATTTATAACTTTTATATAAACTAACATATGCCATGAAACCAAATTGAGATCTGTGTCATTTAAACTTGAATCTTAGGACTATAATCACTTAACTACATGGATCTTTGGCCTTCTCTAGATAAAGACAATGTTACCTGGTGAACATCAGCCAGTTCTGAGTAACCTACAGTCTCGTTTTGAAGACTTCCTGGAAGATAGCCAGGAATCCCAAGTATTTTCAGGCTCAGATATAACACAACTGGAAAAGGAGGTTAATGTATGTAAGCAGTATTACCAAGAGCTTCTTAAATCTGCAGAAAGAGGTAATGCATATGAATTCCTGCTTTTTCTTCCTTTAGGTATTTAGTACAGCCCATGTTCTGCTCTCAGTGGGAATCTCAGTCTTAGGTGTATTATATCACTCAGCGTAGACACAACTGATACATTAACATAGACACATTAAATGCGTTTTTCAGGTGGGATCATGCAAGGAAGGATTCTTTTATTCCAAACTGATCAATTAATGAAAAGTTGTGCCATCAAATAATATGGCAAATAAGGAATCCTTACCACATATACATTTCCAACATTATTACGCTTTTGCAGTGTAATACTCAAAATGATGATCCTTAGGTTTCATAAAGATTTACTCATTTTCCAATATATCAAATTTGGATTTTATACAGGGGTTAAAGCAAAAGATTTGTCTAGTTAACTTTCATTAAGTATAAATTTTATTCTGAATTCTATTGATGTTACTTAGAATGTTTTATTAACAAAATTCTCTTTTAAATCTTAAACATTAACACATTTTTTATCTACCTTTCATTTTTAAGGATTTTATATTTGATTTTTATAATTACTCTGAAAGTAATAAAAGTTCACATCAATGGGAACACAAAATAGACCAATATAAAACTTTTCTTATGTATCATAAATCAGAAATTGGTACTTCAAACAGCATTAGGGAAATCTTATTAACAGTTCATTAAATTGTAATATCCACAGTTTTAAGGTTTATGTCATGAGAATGGGATTGTGGTGATAACAGCTAACATGAGTTTGGGTAACTGTTTCGGTCATTGTAAGACTGCCAGATTAAAACATGATCAAGAGCATACAGGAGATAGAAAAGGAGATAGTTTCTAAACATTATGTTTACTTTCTCAGAGGAGCAAGAAGAATCAGTTTATAATCTCTACATCTCTGAAGTTCGAAACATTAGACTTAGATTAGAGAACTGTGAAGATCGGTTGATCAGACAGATCCGAACTCCACTGGAAAGAGATGATTTGCATGAAAGTGTATTCAGGATTACAGAGCAGGAGGTGAGATTTACAAATTTGTTGGGAAAAAATTAAGATAAATTACTCTCTTAATGACCTTAAGGGTCCCCTGGGTGGCACAAATGGTTAAGCTCTTGGCTACTAACCAGAGGGTTGGTGGTTCAAGTCCACCCAGAGCTACCTCAGAAGAAGGGTCTGGCAATCTGCTTCTGAAAGATTATAGCCATTGAAAACCCTGTGGAACACAGCTCTAATCTGAAACTCATGAGGTCACCATGAGTTAGAATTGACTCAATGGCAACTATTCTGGTTTAGTGACCTTAACTGTCAACTCCTAAGACATGCTCCACTTGCACAGTTGTCACTTTGTTTTGTTTTTTAATTTTTTGTATTGTGATTTGGGTGAAAGTTTACAGAGCAAATTCCTTTTCTATATAGCAGTTCATACACATTTTGTTTCATGCAGTTGACTGCAGTCCCCACAATGTAACAGTTCTCTTCCCATATCCTCCCTGTAGTAACCTTTTCCTTCCTTCCTATCCATTCCTGCCCCCTGAGATATCTCCCTTACACAGTGGTCAATTTAGAAGGTCTGATTATTTATCGCTGATTGGAAACAATGATTCTGTAATTCAAATGTTATGCCTCTGACTCAGGTAAACACAGGTAGTGGACCCTCCTATCTCTTGTGATGGAGGCTATGTTGGTTTCTCACAAGTGATGGTCATTATGTGTCAATCATCTGCACTGTTAGATATTTGGGCTTACAGAGATGAATGGGCAGTAAGGAAATTATTAATTATAAAACTGAATCCCATGATTTAGTTTTCTATGATGAAGAAGTGAAGAATATATAATTTTCATGCCAATGATCATAATGTAAAATGTGTGTTTTTAAATTGTTGTAAGAAAGAAGATCCATCTGGGATGTTAACCTGTTATCTATATTTTTCTTCATTTTAAAGAAACTAAAGAAAGAGTTGGAGAGACTTAAAGATGATTTGGGAACAATCACAAATAAATGTGAAGAATTTTTCTGTCAAGCGGCAACCTCTCCATCAGTTCCTACGTTACGTTCTGAGCTCAATGTGGTCATTCAGAACATGAACCAAGTCTATTCTATGTCTTCCACCTACATAGATAAGTATGTAACTGCTGTTAATTTTTGAAAGGTTCATTCTTATTAATATAACCATTAAATTTTATTTTGCCTTAATAAGAAATATGTTAAGTATTTCTATAGAAATATACTTAAAGGAAATATTCCTCAGAGATAGGGTCCACTAAATTATCTTCCTACATTTTGCCTGTAGTTTTAGTAGCTCAGATGTTGTAACCTACAGAATATTCCACGCAAGTGTGGGCTAAACATGATTTGAAAGAAGGCCATCTTATGTTGAAATCCCTTGCTAAATTCTGCTTGTGGGCAGGGCATGGATTGGGACACATGTCTATTAAGACGAGTGTTTCTAGTGAAGAACATGCTAATACTATGTCATAATCATGCTTCAGGAATAAATGCATTAAATAAATCATTTCTTAATACGAGGCTATTGTTTTATTTTCCCCTTTTTTTTAGGTTGAAAACTGTTAATTTGGTGTTAAAAAATACTCAAGCTGCAGAAGCCCTTGTAAAGCTCTATGAAACTAAACTGTGTGAAGAAGAAGCAGTTATAGCTGACAAGAATAATATTGAAAATCTAATAAGTACTTTAAAGGTTGAGTCTTACTTTGGTTATTTTTAAAAATCATATAGTAAAAGTGTTTTTCTGACACATAGCTCAGCTCTTCAAATGTCAAGCATTAAGTATGTGCTTTTCAAAGTATTTATATTTGCTCTATTTTATGTTTCTGTAGTATCACAGTTACCTATAAATATGTTTTCAGAGAGTTCTTAATGTTGAAGTTTGTACCTTTTGATAACTGTTTATGATCAGTTCATGTTGTTAGCAGTAGGAGTTGAAACTGACATTAAATTCTTTATAATAGATTCACTTGCTAAAAAGAGGCAGTTATGTTAAAAAATCAAGGAGCTAAGTATAGTTAATCTAAGAAAAGAAAAAGTTGGAAATTGTACTCATTTCTATTTACATTTCTACATGTAAAACACTGAGAAACTATTCATTGCAAACTAAGTGGGAACTTATCTCAGTGATATTTAATGCATATATTCATTTTTTAACACTGAGATTTGGTAGGTATTTCTTAAAATAATAAAAAAGACTTGTTTTGCTTAAGGTAGCATTGCTTATGTAACATTTTATTTATTCTGATGATAGGCCAACTGTATAGAATAGTTTTTTTTTTAATGTTAAATATTGGCAATTTTATATGATTCAACTGTGAATATATTTTTATTTATGAAAGACATTCTCTTTTCTTTATGTGATTTTATACCAAATATATTGTAGAGTTAGGTAAATTATCTGTTTACCCAGTGATTGGTTGACACATTTTTATAACTGTTAACCATTAATGTGTTTTAGCGATGGCGATCTGAAGTAGATGAAAAGAGAGAGGTATTCCATGCTCTGGAGGATGAGTTGCAGAAGGCTAAAGCCATCAGTGATGAAATGTTTAAAACATATAAAGAGCGAGACCTTGATTTTGACTGGCACAAAGAAAAAGCAGATCAGTTAGTGGAAAGATGGCAAAATGTTCATGTTCAGATTGACAACAGGTTAGTATACTTTTTGTGCAGTTTTAGCACAGATTTAATCTCTGTGTAGACAGGGTAAATGTAATTTTTTATTTCTACTTCCATAGTTAATTATGTTAATTTTAAGAACTCTCCCTCATTATATTTCTTTCTTATATAGTGATGGTCTTCACCAAGACATTCAACTTCAAAATATGTATTTTTCAATTCTGTGTCATTAAAACTTTGGATCTATTCTGGTATTTGTATAGTTAGTTTATTTGCTTTTTTGGAAGGAAAAGCAATTTAATCTAATTACTACGAACTTCATATATTACTTCAAATAACTGTGACTTAGTAGGAGCATGGCCATGCATTTTATAAGCCAGCCATAGAGCAATCTATACTATACGTATGAGATACAAAGAAATTGATATAACCTGATGTTCGTTATAACCGAAGATAAAGTGAAAATTATTCACCCAGAGATTAAAATTAAAAACAACAAAGAAATGGGATGGTTTGGGGGTTCATCTGAAAAGAAACGGAATAATGTCTTTTCTTACTCATTTTTGTGTTTATGTTAATAAAAATAAAATACTTTTATGATACAATGTCATACTTGAGAAATAAAATTAGGTTTAAATATATAATATCTCTTTGTGAAATACATGAAAAATAGTTTTAATGTAGGAGTTTTAAAATCATAGACACTTAGGTATTTAATCATAACTTACTGATTTACTGAACTACCTTGTCGTTATTTCAAGTTGAACTTCCATTTGATGCAAGCCTTGGCTATTCAGGACATGCTGACTAGTAATAATTAAGGTTAACTTTATAGTTTTTCTGCTTTTTCACTTTAAGCTCTTGCACTTGCCCCTAGAATAATCAGTACCACTAAGTTGCATAAATTGGATCCCAGGGCAAAATGTTTATATTATTCAACCCAATGTCAGTATGGAGCAACCTTGAATTCTCTATACATACTCCTATTGCTGTGCTTAATGCATTGTAGTGCAATTATTTTGCCTCTTCCCTCATCTCTACACCCTCCACCTTCCTATTGGACTGTTGGAAATTATGATTATTCTTTATTATTCTCTAGGTTACGAGACTTAGAAGGCATTGGCAAATCTCTGAAGTGCTACAGAGACACCTATCACCCTTTAGATGATTGGATCCAGCAAGTTGAAACTACTCAGAGAAAGATTCAGGAAAATCAGCCTGAAAATAGTAAAACTCTAGCCACACAGTTGAATCAACAGAAGGTATGTAACAGCAATTCCTTGTATTAAGGGTGTGTCTGCATTTGGTCACAAGCCTATCTTTATTAGTCATTACCTTCCCATATTAAAAGAAAAAGTCAGCAAGGTGGGGAGTAAATCACAGATATTAAAGTCCTGCAACCCAAATCTACATAGTCATTTATTTTGATTTCTTAGAAGTTAATTTTGAAAGCATTGGGAATAAGGAACAATTTTCAAATTTCTGATGATCATTTAATTATAGGTATGAAAATCTCTTCGATACTTTGCTGTCTACAATAGTTTTGTGGGACCTTAAATAAATAAAAATGCTTAGTAGTAGAAAATTGACAGAGTTGAATGCCTTGAGATTTGTATTCCATCTTTAGAAGCCAGTAAGTTATAGCCCTGTTTTGATCTGGAGTTTTTCGAGGGCCAAGGACTTCAAGTCTGCTATTGTATAATTCCTATGAAGTTTAGTAATTTCTGCTTTAGCAGCCCCATGAGAATGGCTTAATCTGTATGTTTGTCATGTACCCATAAGGCAAATTAAATATTCACTTCAAAGGACTAAGAAGCTATACTATTAAATGATGTAGATATTTCTTAGTTCTACTGAGCATCTCAAGTGGGTAGTAGTATAGCATAGAATTCCTTATCTTTTATCTGCTGAACGGTGTATTTATAGATGCTGGTGTCTGAAATAGAAATGAAACACAGCAAAATGGATGAATGCCAAAAATATGCAGAACACTATTCAACTACAGTGAAGGTAAGAAGGTTGGAGTATTTGTATTACATTAACATTCAGGTTTGTGATTCTGCTGTGTATTTTTAAAGCATTTCCAAGTCTTATGTCTGTGTTAAAAGTAAAAGAGAGAATCTTCATTTGAACCTTTTTTGACATTTAATCTATAATTCTATGAAAAATCTGAGTCATATGGCGGCCCCTTATTCCTTCATTCATTCTCCCCTCCACCTTCCCTGCTCCTCAGACCTAGACAATCCAGAATAAATACATAATTCTGAAGTTGGTCTGGTCTCCATTCACTTTTTCCTTTCTCTCTCTCTCTCTCTTTTTTCCCCTCTCTTAACATTGCTAGAGAATACCATGGAAGAATTTCTGATTTTTAACTTAGGAAGCATTTCTCAAACTTTTTGAACTCTTTGTTAATGACTTCTCAGCTTCAGCCTTCCAGATGTATAGTTTCATTGTCTAGTTAGGGAAAAGGAGGCTGACTATAATTAGAAAGTTGTAAGAAATGTTTCCATGAACTTCCAAATAGATTTGGAAACTTTTTTTTTTAAATCATTCTAAATGTTTCTGATTTTATCACTTCCTTGGAAACATCTCCAGGCTTGGATAGATTCCTGAAAATGTAATTTTGTAGTACTTTCTTTGGAGTTATTTAGTGAAACTAGGCTAGGCTCCAGTTCTCTGTGTTGAATCACTGTAGGACCAAGTTTTAGTGCTTTGCTTGAATTAATTCAATCTTATTGATTCCTTTATACAGGACTATGAATTACAAACAATGACCTACCGAGCCATGGTAGATTCACAACAAAAATCTCCAGTAAAACGCCGAAGAATGCAGAGCTCAGCAGATCTCATTATTCAAGAGGTAATAAAAGTATGAGAGACAGAGAGAGAGACAGAGAGAGATAAGAAGTGGGGAAGGAACTGGAAAGGGAAGGAGAAAAGAAGACAGTGAAAAACTCCTATTATAATCTTTATTCAAAATCAGGTATTAATGGCAGAGGAAAATTTATGTACTTCTCGATTAAATTTAGAAGATATTTGTTACTTAATATGGTTTGCACAACAATAATAAACTCATTCCTATCTAGTTACCATTTGTAATTGGAGAGTTGTGTGTTTTATTGCCTCAAAGCCTAGTTAATATTATAATTATTACTTAAAGTTCATTTAACTCATCAAGGCAACTGCAAATTATATTGTCATTATTTACTTGTAGTTCATGGACCTAAGGACCCGTTACACTGCTCTGGTCACCCTCATGACACAATATATTAAATTTGCTGGTGATTCATTGAAGAGGCTGGAAGAGGAGGAGGTAATCATTAACTATGAACAGCTAACTAAAAAAGGAACCAAATATAAGCAGAAACTATAATATGGTTTGGGAAATTAAAAAAAAGTTAATGTAATAAAAGTACAAAATTACATTTTGTAATTTATATAGCTGATATGCAAGTAATTTTTTAATTATAAAATTACAGTGAAAAAAGAGTAGAAGACCAGGTTTTTTTTTTTTCTTTAAAGGTTCTCCAAAAAATTTTAACTTCAGTGCTCTAGTATGATAAGTTAGTGTCTTAATTAAATGGTTTTATTTAAATTATAAAATGTTGACAGAACTACTCAGCTTTTAGTCAGCATTTGTTCTTTGAAGCATAAGTTATAGTTAATGCTATGATGATACCTCCATAAGTATTACAAAAAGACATTTGTTTTATGCACTTTTTAATTCATTCACATCTTCAAAGAATTAAAACATGAAAGCAGTTGACTTAGAAGTAGCAGGTGTTTGTATAGAACAGTGCTACTTTTTGAGAACTATGGAATATTTTTGTTTGTTTGGGATTAGTTTTTGTTTTTGCCAAAAAGGAATGGAATATAAGGGGAAATTTCTTTTAGTGACCATTCTTATTTGGAGGACTTCCACAGCCTTAGTTTTGCACTTTTTAAAATTATATTTTGAAAAAGGAATAGTAAAGAGTTACTTATAAAAATATGGTGTCATGAAATGGTAATGTACTTAATCTTGAAGCGATTATACTATGCTTATTCTCTTGAAATTCTTTCTATTCCTAATCCCAGAACAGACAAAAATAGTAAGCTACATTCTAAAGTAAATAAATCATGAGATGTTTGCCATTTTGAATTGGGATATTGTTGAAATTGTGAAGATGATTTTACTGAGTGTAACTCTATTCATGTAATGAAAGAACCAAAACAGTAGCAAATTTTTAATAGATCTCACTTTCTTAGTTTCTAAAAATGTGACTGCTTTTGTAAACTATTTTAGTCTGTTCAAACATTTTTCTGCAACTAAACGTTAACAAAGCTAATTGCAAAACTTTATAATCAGCTTCCTTTGTGTTCACAAAGGAAGGGAACCAGAATATTTGTGACCATCCTAATAATTGACATACTTCTTCTTTATGAAGGAAAATTCTTTTTTTTCCTCTACATTTTAGTTGTACATTTAATGGTTAATTGTAACACGAATTAATTAAAAATCTCTTTTCTTTGTTATAGTGCATAGCTGATCTTACATCTGTGAGGCACTTTGCTCAGTTTATCTGATAAAGCTGAATTAGAGGTTGACAGAACCAGAAGATATTTCAAAAGACTTAAAATATTTATAAATTATGCTTGTCTTTCTTTAATGCCAAAGATGTTGAATTAAAAATCGCAGCAGTATAGCTTATGAATGAACATGCAAAGAAAGCAATTTTAAAATTAGATAGATAAGAAATAAAATAAAACATTCCTGATTAAAAATTTGCCACTTAAGGATCATATGAATGGGATGTCTTATAAAAGATAATGTAGCTCAGCTTTCTGACTCAAAACAGTAGTTCTTCTGGGTCTGAGGCTGGGAGGATACCCTGTGAGAAAGCTTGCCCTGAGAGCAGAATTTTTATAATAATAAGCATGAGAAATCATGGAAAGATGAAAGTTAAATTCAAAAGGTAATACCAGATTAGTTAAGAGAAATGTTAGTAGAGTATGTTAATTGATGTTGGAAGTAATATATTGTCCAGTCAATACTGAGAGCAAAATACATTAAATATTAATTTCAGAGATTAAAGGGGACAGTGTGTTTGTTTGGGGAACATTTAGGGAAAACGTGGAGAAATTATTCCTATATAAATAAGTTTGAGATCTATAAGAAAGCAAGTAAAGCAAGAGGATTAAATTATTTCTAATAGTTTTCTAATATTTTATAAAAAATTCAGGGTTATCCAGACAATGTGAGATTATTAATAAACTAAACTAATAAACTAAAACTAAAGTAAAAACTAAAACTAAGTAATTGAGGGTTCAATAAGAGTATTTGCTCTGTGGAATATATATATATATATATATATATATATATATAAGGAGCTCTGGCGATGTCATGGTTAAGGCATTTGACTGCTAACCAAAAGGTTGGCAGTTTAAACCCACCAGCTGTTCTTCAGAAGACAGATGAGGCATTCTACTTCTGTAAAGATTTACAGCCTTGGAAACCCAATGGAGGGTCACTGTGAGTCAGAATCCAGAATCGCTTCAATGGCAGTGACTGGTTTTCGTTTCACACACAAACACACACAAATAAACCAAACCAAACTCACTGTTGAGTTGATTCCGACTCATAGAGACCCCTCCTTGGGTTTCCAAAGCAGTATCTCTTTGGAAGTAGATTGCCCAGTCTTCCTTCCAAGGAGTGGCTGGTGGGTTTGAACCATCAGCCTTCTGGTTAGCAGTCAGGTGCCTCAGGGACTATGTCACCAGAGCTGCTGTGTGTGTGTGTGTGTGTGTGTGTGTATGGTTTTTGTTTATACATACATACATACATACATATATATATATATATATCTTTATATACATATATACATACATATCTGTATATATTTTGTTTATACATACATATATATATATATATATATATATATAATCTCAGAACATGACCAAGAAAAAAATAAAGACTCAAAACTTTTTAGCAAAAGCTAAGTTTCATAAAGAAAACTTGATAAAGAACTGGAGATATAAGACCCTCTTGGAAATGATCTACTTGTAAAATATTGCAAACTTGGTATTTAAACAGGTAAAATGTTGCAGTGTCAGAGCTGGTCCTGATGAAGAAAATAGGGACTGTGATGAGATTTGTTTCTACATGAATTCTTGGTAAAAACCATACGTGGGTTAGGAAAGAGAAAAGCTGAAATGCTTGTAACACTTACTGGGAATCCAGCATTTAGAGGATGCTAAATAAGATGAATGGACCATAATGTGAATGAAATTCTTAAAATTCTACAGTGCTTCTGAATTTAAAAAAAAACAACAACTGTTTTTTAGAATAATTTCTTTACTCCCAGTTAAATTGTTCTAATAGTGATGATTTTGAGTTGCTCATATGAAACTAATAGCACTATGGTATTAATAAAAATTATATTGAATTAAAAATAACCATGTAGTCAGGATAATGTGTATTCCTCCCAGCTGAGACTAATTCTATCAATAGATTTTTTTAAAAAAATTCTTATATTTCATTCTGTACACTCGGGCTCAGTCCCTAAATATATTTAATAAAGCATTTCTGTTTAACACATAATTTTTATTTATGGAGTATCTAAAGGTACTTGTCACAGTGGATTCCTGTGAGGCAATACAACAACAAAATCTGTGAGTATGTGCAAGAAGCACATCTTTTCTAAAAACATCAGGGACTGTAGCTGCCTTTGCATTAGCAATTCTGTTATGATATGGCAACTCCAAGCAAGTAAGGAAGTTGAGTTTAGAAGTACAAGTTTTCATGTGAATTTCCTTCTTTCCTATGTTAAGTACTGTTTTAGGATTTGGCGTTCTGTTCCAAAGTTCTGTATTTTGTTTCTTTAACCACAAAACAATGGGGCATAAATATCATCTTTAATTTCATTGGGCCAAGTACTGGAAACCAAATTCTTTAGTATCATATGGTTCCTGTATGTTGTATACTCTCCTTAGCTTAGCTAAGTGGCGTGAGAGAGTAGAAAGAGCATTATTGTGAGAGTGTTAGTTCCTGCTTTATCACTAACCCATTTGTGTGGGTTTGCACCTCAATTTCTTCATCTGTAAAAGGTTAGGGTCATGCTTTATGTTTTGTAAAGTTCCTTCTTGATGTGAAATCCTGAGTTTGCTAATTTTAAAATAAAATTATTCCCGAGAGACCAAAAAAAAAAGATTCTTTGGTTCAAAAAACCTGTCATGAAGGGTTTTTTTTTTTGTCTTCTGCTGACTTTCTGAAGCTTCCTCTCAGAAGAAGGTGGTGGTGGTGGTGCTAGTGCTTGTTCTACATTTGGGTTCACTTGGTTTTGTAAGTAGTTTTATGAACATTGCATCAGATTTTGTAAGATAAATTTGAATAGAACAGATTTGACACTTTCAAAACATCTCTTGTAGATTAAAAGGTGTAAGGAGACTTCTGAACATGGGGCATACTCAGATCTGCTTCAGCGTCAGAAGGCAACAATGATTGAGAATAGCAAACTTACAGGAAAGATAAGTGAATTGGAAAAAATGATAGCTGAACTGAAGAAACAAAAGTCTCAAGTAGAGGAAGAACTTCCAAAGGTCAAGGAGGCTGCAGAAAACGAACTGAGAAAGCAGCAGAGGAATGTAGAAGACATTGCTCTGCAGAAAATAAGAGCTGAAAATGAAGCCAAGACGTACCGTAGGGAACTTGAAACCATTGTGAGAGAGAAGGAGTCTGCAGAGCGGGAGTTGGAGCGGCTGAGGCAGCTCACATTGGAGGCTGAGTCCAAAAGAGCGGCTGTGGAAGAAAACCTCTTCAATTTCCGGAATCAGTTACAGGAAAACACTTTTACAAGGAGAACACTGGAAGATCATCTTAAAAAAAAAGATTCAAGTCTCAATGACTTGGAGCAAGAAAAAAGTAAGTTAATAGATGAATTAAAAAGAAAGAAAGACAACGAGGAAGAACTCTTGAAGCTGATAAAGCAAATGGAAAAAGACCTTGCATTTCAAAAACAGATAGCAGAGAAACAGTTGAAAGAAAAACAGAAAATTGAATTGGAAGCAAGAAGAAAAATAACTGAAATCCAGTATTCATGTAGAGAAAATACATTGCCAACTAGTGCAGGTCTTCAGACAGAGAATGACAAACATAAAGCACAAGAACTCAAACAGCAGGTAGATGAACTAATGGTCGCCAACAGAAAGGCTGAAAAAGACATGAGAGAGCTGAAGTACCAACTTAATGCCCTTCAGCTTGAGAAGACGTCATCTGAGGAAAAGGCTAGTTTGCTAAAAGAAAAACTGGATGAAACCAATAGTACACTAAAGTGCCTTAAATTGGAGTTGGAAAGGAAGGATCAGGTAGAGCAGGGGTATTCTCAACAGCTCAGAGAACTTAGTAGACAGTTGACTCAAACTACAGATAAAGCTGAAGAGGTCATGCAAGAAGCTAATGACCTTAAGAAGATAAAGCACAGTTATCAGGTAGAATTAGAATCTCTCCATCAGGAAAAAGGTAAACTACAAAGAGAAGTAGACAGACTTACTAGGACACACGCTATAACTGAGAAAAATATTCAACATTTAAATTCACAAATCAATTCTTTTCAGGATGAGAAGGATATTTCTAATGAAAGAGCACGATTCTGCCAGAGAAAATCAGATCATCTAAAAGAACAATTTGAGAAAAGCCATGAGCAGTTGCTTCAAAATATTAGAGCTGAAAAAGAAAACAGTGATAAAATCCAAAAACTTAATGAAGAATTGGAGAAAAGTAATACATGCGCAGAAATGCTAAAACAAAAAGTAGATGAGCTTACTAGGCAGAATAATGAAACCAAATTAATGATGCAGAGAATTCAGGCTGAATCAGAGAATGTAGTTTTAGAGAAACAAGCTATCCAGCAAAGATGTGAAACGCTGAAAATTCAGGCAGATGGTTTTAAAGAGCAGCTACGCAACACAAATGAACACTTGCATAAGCAGACAAAAACAGAACAGGATTTCCACAGGAAAATTAAATGCCTAGAAGATGACCTGGCCAAAAGTCAAAATTTAGTTAGTGAATTTAAGCAAAAGTGTGACAAGCAGAACATTATCATACGGAATACTGAGAAAGAGGTTAGAAACCTGAATGCTGAGCTGAATGCTTCCAAAGAGGAAAAGCGGCTCGGAGAGCAGAAAGCACAGCAACAGGAAGCACAGGTGCAAGAGTTAAATAACAGGTTGAAAAGGGTTCAAAACGAACTACACCTGAAGACCATCGAGGAGCAGATGACACACAGAAAGATGGTTCTGTTCCAGGAAGAATCTGATAAATTCAAACATTCAGCAGAGGAGTTTCGGAAAAAGATGGAAAAATTAATGGACTCCAAAGTCATCACTGAAAATGACATTTCAGGCATTAAACATGACTTTGTGTCACTTCAGCAAGAAAATTGCAGGGCTCAAGAGAATGCTAAGGTTTGTGAAACAAATATTAAAGAACTTGAAAGACAGCTTCAACAGTATCGTGAGCAAATGCAAAAAGGGCCGAATGTGGAAGGTAATCATTACCAGAAATGTCAGAAACTTGAGGATGAGCTGATGTCCCAGAAACATGAAGTTGAAAACCTGAAGCAAAAAATGGATCAGCAGATAAAGGAGCATGAACATCAATTGATTTTGCTCCAGTGTGACATCCAAAAAAAGAACACGGCCAAAGACTGTACCTTCAAGCCAGAGTTTGAGATGACAGTGGAGTGTCAGCACTCTGGAGAACTCTCCTCTAGGAACGTGGGGCAACTCCACTCAAGGGCCAGATCACCTCTGTTGAGATGGACCCCAGAACCACGGCAACTGGAAGAAAAATGGCAACATCAGGTTGTCGAACAAACACCAAAAGAAGTCCAGAAAAGCCAGCAGTGTTACTCTGAGTATTTTTCTCAAACAAGCACTGAATTACAGATAACTTTTGATGAGACAAATCCTATTACAAGACTATCAGAAATAGAGAAGATAAGAGATCAAGCTCTGCACAATTCCAGACTACCTGTTAGGTATCAAGATGACAAATGTGAAATGGAATTGGTGAAGCTTTTGGCGCCATTAGAGGTATAATATATGTTCTGAGACTTTATCAGATACCTCATGTCAGGTTTCCTCTTCTTTTGTTTCCTTTCATTCCTTGAGTAATTTTCTTTTTTTTTTTAAATCTGTCTTGAGTGTGTCTGGCTATAATTTTGACAAAAGAAATAATCCTGTAATTATTTTTAGTATCTTGCGTGAATCTTCAATATAAATTACTATTTAATTTTTAAATGATTGAGATTAAACACAGAGATAATGGATATTCTGTTATATCTGTTGGAATTTATACAGAAAAAACATGACCATAACAAAGCTAGAAAAACCACGTAGTTAACTTTAATTTCTAATGTGTTCTGTGGCCAAATTTCATCTCAGTCTTCTTAAAACATACCACTGTAATGCCTTGTTATCTAAAGTAAGCTTCAGAGTCTCAAAATAATATTACTTATTTCTGAACTCTCCTAGGTTTGAAAATTTTCCTTTGTTTTGCCCTCTGTGTTATTATAGAAGTTATGTTTGAATTGAGAATGTGTAAAGTGACATAATATTCTTTAGGTAACTTTTAATGTCTTATAAATTCCTATTACAGATAGCTAAGAACAAGCAGTATGATATACATGCGGAAGTTACAACATTAAAACAAGATAAGAACCCAGTTCTCAGTGCTGAAGAATGGATGCTTGAAGGGTCCAGAGCATCTGGTGGAGTCAAGAGAGATTTTCTTAAGAAAGGCTTAGAACCAGAGACTTTCCAGAATTTTGATGGAAGCCATGCATGTTCAGTTAGGGATGATGAATTTAAATTTCAAGGGCTCCAGCACACTGTGACTGCGAGGCAGTTGGTTGAAGCTAAGCTTCTGGACATGAGAACGATTGAGCAGTTGCGACTTGGTCTTAAGACTGTTGAAGAAGTTCAGAAAACTCTTAGCAAGTATTTGACAAAATCCACCTCAATTGCAGGGCTTTACCTAGAATCCACTAAAGAAAAGATTTCATTTGCCTCAGCAGCCAAGAAATTCATAATTGACAAAATGATGGCATTAGCATTTTTAGAAGCTCAGGCTGCAACAGGTTTTATAATCGATCCCATTTCAGGTCAGACATATTCTGTTGAAGATGCAGTCCTTAAAGGAGTTATTGACCCTGAATTCAAAATTAGGCTCCTTGAGGCAGAGAAAGCATCCCGGGGATATTCATATTCTTCTAAGACATTGTCAGTGTTTCAAGCTATGGAGAACAGAATGCTTGACAGACAAAAAGGTAAACATATCTTGGAGGCCCAGATTGCCAGCGGGGGTGTCATTGACCCTGTGAGAGGCATCCGAGTGCCTCCAGAAATTGCTCTGCAGCAGGGCTTGTTAAATAATGCTATTTTACAATTTTTACATGAGCCATCAAGCAACACAAGAGTATTTCCTAATCCTAATAACAAGCAAGCCCTGTATTACTCAGAATTACTACGAATGTGTGTATTTGATGTAGATTGCCAGTGCTTTCTGTTTCCATTTGGAGAGAGGAACATTTCCAATCTCAATGTAGAGAAAACTCATAAAATTTCTGTAGTAGATGTTAAAACAGGAGCAGAACTGACTGCGTATGAGGCTTTTCAGAGAAACCTAATAGAAAAAAGTACATACCTTGAGCTTTCAGGGCAGCAGTATCAGTGGAAAGAAGCCACATTTTTTGAATCCTATGGGCATCCTTCTCGTATGCTGACTGATACTATAACAGGATTGCAGTTCAATATTAACGAGGCTATAGAGCAGGGAATAATTGACAAAGCCTTGGTCAAGAAGTATCAGGAAGGCCTCATCACACTTACAGAACTTGCTGATTCTCTGATGAGCCGGTTAGTTCCCAAGAAGGATTTGCATAGTCCTGTTGCAGGGTACTGGCTGACTGCTAGTGGGGAAAGGATCTCTCTACTGAAGGCTTCCCGTAGAAATTTGATTGACCGGATTACTGCTCTCAGATGCCTTGAAGCCCAAATCAGTACTGGAGGGATAATTGATCCCCTTACTGGCAAAAAGCATCGGGTGGCTGAAGCTTTGCACAGAGGCCTGGTTGATGAGGGCTTTGCCCAGCAGCTGCGACAGTGTGAATTAGTAATCACAGGGATTGGCCATCCGGTCACTAACAAAGTGATGTCCGTGGTGGAAGCTGTGAATGCAAATATTATAAGTAAGGATATGGGAATCCGATGCTTGGAATTTCAGTACTTGACAGGGGGGCTGATAGAGCCACAGGTTCACTCCCGGTTGTCAATTGAAGAGGCTCTTCAAGTAGGTATTATAGATGTCCACATTGCTATGAAACTCAAAGATCAAAAGTCATATGCCAGAAATATAATATGCCCCCAAACAAAAAGAAAATTGACATATAAAGAAGCCTTAGAAAAAGCTGATTTTGATTTCCACACAGGGCTTAAATTCTTAGAAGTGTCTGAACCCTTGATGACAGGAATTTCTAGCCTCTACTATTCATCATAATAGGACAGCTGTCCTACTTTTTAAATTTCTTTGCTGTCTAGTTCCACCATCTGTCCAAAGCATGACTGTATTGATTAATCACATAGTCTAGTGATTGTGTAACATCCTTAAAATACTATTTTTTTCTTGAGAGTAGGAAACAGCTGACTGCTCCAAATAAAAAATAATTCTTAAAAATAGCAAAAGATGACTCTAAAAGTGGTTCCATTTAGCTTTGAGAATAGCTTTTTTAATCTTGCCCACATTGAAAATGAAAAGGTTTTCCCTAGAATATGGGATAACATTGAAGAGCTCCACTGAATTCACAGCCTCATTTCTGCAAACTCTCTCCATCTCTGAGTAGGTCCAGCCTGATGTTAGGGTTCTCACTTATCAAATGATACATTGAACTCACTGAAAGGGGACTTCCCAAAGCATCTGGAATTGAAGAGAAAGATGTCAGTTTGTTCCCAGTGCTATAAGGCTTCACATTGCCTTGAAAAATTAAAAAGTTTTTAAGTCTTTCTGTATATAGTGAACCGCTTTACTTATTAAAATGTTTACCAGCATTTCTCATTTCTAGTTAAGTCTTTGGAATTAAAGTTAACGTTATGAATGTATTACGTGCTGGCGAAGGGGAAAGGATTTTTCCTCCCCCGCTATGTAATTTTTATGTGTGCAGACATTCTCTATTTGCTCAGCTTTACATTATCTGATATTTTCTCAAGACAATCATAATTGTAATGCTAATGCAAAGGCAGCAATTCAAAGATCTAGTGCTTCATGAATAAAGTAGAGTGTACTTGTCATACTTATGGAACAGCTGGGAGGTTAGCCTGATCATTAAAGAATGTTTGTCACAGCTTGCTTTGCCACCATAAACATTTTGGAAGTTCATCTGCTATGTGACATGATACACGTGGTTAAGTGAATGAATAAAATGTCTCAGTAACCTGTGTAATGAAAACAACATTTTTACGTTCTTTTCTGTGGAGAGGTCAGCTTAATAGTTCCGTCATTTACTGGACTATATGTTTTTTTTTACCACTCACACCTGTCAGAAGTCACTGGAAGAAGAAAAGAAAGAGCATGTTGAAAAAGCCAAAGAATTGCAGAAATGGGTATCAAATATCAGCAAGACTTTGAGAGATGGAGAGAAAGCTGGAAAATCTCTCTTCTCTAAGCAAAAGGTATTCACTGAGGTCCTGCTCCGTAATAATAATAGCTAGTAATTACTGAGTTGATAGACTCTGCTTGGCACTATGTTCTTTACATTAATTTCCCCCATTTTTATAGGCAATTATCATGAGGATCAGAGAGGTTAAGTAACTTGCCCAAGGAAACAAAGCTAGTATGTGCTATATAACAAGGTATTTGATTCCAAAACCTGAACTCTAAAGTAGACTAATATGTGTACTGCTGCTTCTTATAGTTAGATGTACTTCTTGTTTATTATGATGAGAATTGCTGAAGAGTTGAGTCCTTCTGTTTTGTGCCCAGAGTAAATCCATGTACTCTCATACCATAAAGGTACATACTCTCTCTCTCTCTCTTATTAAATTGAAAAACAAAAACAACAATTTTTATTTACTGCTTTTTCCACCTTACATTTCCAAAAAAAGTTTCACTGGACTTGAGGAAGCAACAGGTGAAAGAAGTTTTAATTACGCAAATATGAAAATCATCAAAGAGAGGTACATACCAGGTAGATTTGATGAAAGCTCAAACTGCTTTGCAATAGTTACTACTTGTCACCAAGTTAAATTTCAGTTTATGTTGTGTAAGAGGCTTACAATAGTTAGACAAATAATAACTTTACACAGCAAAACCTAATTATATTTGGTTAGCCTGGTGCTTCGGATCACTCACGGGGAAGATGTTTGGAACTGTGACTATAAAGTGCTCAATATTCATTATATCATGCACACTAGTATTTTCTGACAGAGGCTACGTTTTAGCTCTTACTACCTCCTAAAACCAAGCTACGATATAAAACATCTGCTACATCTTTTTTTTTTTTCCCCTCATAGCTTAGGTGAATTCACAGGTGATGGTACTCATTTTTCTGCTTCTTTATGTCATCCCTGTGAGCTTACTATGTGCATTAATATACACATAAACATATGGCATATGTCTATGAAATATTTTAAAGGTGCAAATACTATGTTCAATGTCTCACCATTGGTTAATTTGTTGAGATGTCCAAAAAACATTTTATACATGTTTTTATCTGAATTTTAGAATCCTATAGCAGAGATGTGAAACACCATCTTACAAACATCTAATGTCTGAAAAGCTAAATATAGTAAAAGAACTTGTTTCAAGATTGTTATCATAAAACATAAAAAACAGTTTTAAGAATGATGCAAATAAAAATTATGGTATTAACATTTTTGAGTATGACTTTTTTGAGTAATTTTGTGGGTCTTTTCTATTTCATAAAGAAGCATTCTTCATTTAATCACTGAATTTCTAAATTCTTTGCCTTACCTGAGTGAATTCTTCTTTTCACCCTGTACCCCAACCACTTAGCATTAATTAGTTGGATGACTGCAGCTTGTGGGATATTAGTGCGCCATGCAGTCTACTAAACTGTACCACTTGATGTTCTCAGAACATTGGTAATGAAGGTATAAATTCCGGTATTGCTGCTATGTTTTTAAAAATATATTTACACTGAGATATAATCAGCACTTTTCTAAAAAATAAAAATACTTTCTCTACACTGTCCTACATTATCCTGCCTGAGATTTGGAAATTTTACGCACTCTCTGGTAGCGTAGTGCCTAAGGCATTTGACTGCTAACCAGAAGGCTGGAGGTTCAAACCCACCAGCCACTCCTCGGAAGGCAGGTTGGGCAATCTACTTCCATCTCGGAAACCCAAGGAGGGGGTCGCTATGAGTAGGGTCCAACTCGACGGCAGTAAGTCATCTTCATGTTTAGCTTCATTTTCTAGTTACGCATTCGATTACAGCTCATTTACTTGGAATCATTTAAAGCTTTTTGTTGAGCTGATTAAATAGGGAAAAGCTTCAGCATCTTGTCTAATTTTGCCTGTTACATGAGACAAATGTACTTTGAGAGATTTATAGGCCTCGCTATGTATTTGAAAAGTTATTCAATGGAAATAAAGCAGGATTAGCTCATTGTCTTATATATAATGTGGAAAAAATATAAAACTGAAATCACTTGCATTTTCATTAAGAACAAACAACCTTCAAAGTATTTTCTGTAAATATTTAGTTTAAAATACCATCTTCCTGTCCCTTTGAAGAACAAGTTTCTCCTGAGAAACATAAATTACATAACCTTTTGTACCTTATCCTTCTCTAGTTGTAAATTCCACAAAACAGTAGTAGATTAGTTTTGGACCCAGTAGACATAAAATTTTTAAAAAATGTAGTTCATGGCCTAAATTAGGAAATCTCTGAGAGCACTTGATCTATTTGTTAAAGGAAATTAAGATGATTTAATGTAAGTAATAAATCAGAAATCAGTATTGGTCTCATGATTACTTATGACCATGAAAAATAGATTATAAATAGAATACACAGGAAGAAAACATACCTTTTCATTAGTTCCTTGTTCCCACTCATTTCTGCTCACTTAAGTTCCAAAGTAGATACTGAAAAGTGGTAACACTGAGAGATTAGGAGAAAGTGCTACAACCTTTTGCTTTTCCCCAAACAGATCATTTTAGTTCTCTGACGATTAAGGTGATTTTTGCCAAGTGTGATTCTTGGCAACGAAAATTATTATTCTTGATCTGCAGACTTACAGATAAATACTTCTACCATATTTGTTGTTGTTTTCAAAAGGAGTATTATATGTAGGAGGTAAGGGGAAAGAAGATACTCTTGAATAGTGTTCCACAATCAAGTATTGTTTTGAATACTAAAATGTACAAGGATGTCAGAGTAGAGTGCTAAACCACTGGCCACCTATGATGTTGGGCTGGGACAAATGCAAGAACCGTACAGTATTACTATTTCCTCATGAAAGCAATGACATTTTAGATAGGTGGCTTTCGATCATCATGCATCTAAGTGCAGCACTCTTCTTAGCCAGCATTATGCACTGATAATAAATGGTTATTGACCTGAATCGCCCAGAAAGTAGACTTTTTACTTGATTACTTAAAAAAAAAAAATTGTTTAGTCTTGTGAAGGAAAAGTCTGACTGTTTATTTACCTTATAGATTTCCAGTGAGGAAGTGGTAACCAAGAAGGAACAATTATCTGAAGCACTTCAAACCCTGCAGTTATTTTTGGCTAAACATGGTGACAGGTATGTTGTTCATTAGCTCTTCTACTCAAGGCAGCAAAGTGGTCTTAAAAACCTTCAACAAAACAGAAGGTGGTAAATTTTAATTGAGATGTTTTTAAATTGGACCCAATTGAATGCACCCACAATTTAGTTATTACTGTAACAACAAACAATTATTAATTTTAGTCTTTACCACAGCTCTGCAATGTACATGTTATCTGTATTTGCTGATAATGGAAACAGATTCATGGCAGTTAAGAATCCCTATGATGTCTTAATTCTCAGTAACACTCTTTCAGACTTTTTAAAGTGCATATGTGTAAATATGTTCCTTTTTTTTTTTAAGCTGAGCCCTATGGCAACACGATTTCTTATATACTGATCTTACATTTTGCAGCAGTGCACTTCATACATTTAGCCAGTAAATTAGGGAAGGAATCCACTCTTTTCTGAAACCCTTTTTGGATATCCTCTTTGTGATTGTTCCATAATGACTTTGTATTTTACCTTGTTGTTGCTGTTATGTGCCGTCGAGTCGGCCCCGACTCATAGCGACCCCTCCTTGGGTTTCCGAGGCAGTATCACTACGGAAGTAGGATTGCCCAACCTTCCTTCCGAGGAGTGACTTAGAAAACTAAATTGATTTCCTTATGTCTTTCCTTCCTCTTTATTTGGCCTTCAGCTTAAACAGGTTTCATTTAGAGTAATGGTGCCACACTGTTGCTTTTCGACATTGGAAAAAACAGTGGAATCTTTCCCTCTGTCAGAGAGCAATAATTACTGTTTTGGAAATTTGTATTTGCTACAGAGGTACTAATGTATCAGTTTATACCCTTTTCTCCAGTTCCTCTCTCAGGCGTGGAAAGGATTTCTGCATGCTTTCTACCATCCTTAATTTTTACATACAATCATTTTAAGCCCAGAGCAATTTGCATGTTGGTGGTGGTGTTATGTGTCGTGGAGTGGGACCGATTCATAGCGACCCCTCCTTGGGTTTCCGAGGCAGTATCACTACGGAAGCAAATTGCCCAACCTTCCTTCCGAGGAGTGGCTGATGGGTTTGATCTGGTTAGAAGTCAAGTGCCTTAGGCACTATGCTACCAGAGCTCCCAGCAATTGCATAGGTGGTCATATTTTATTTTATGGCTATGTACTTCAGAAAGTCAGAGCCTAATATATCACCTCTATCACTTGAAGACTTGTATTTTCTCTTTTCATACTTTCTGGTTATTTTAGAATGACAGATGAAGAACGAAATGAATTGGAAAAGCAAGTGAAATCTCTTCAAGAAGGTTATAATTTATTATTCAGTGAATCTCTGAAACAACTACATGAAGCAAAAACCTCAGGAGATATAAATGTAGAAGACAAGGTAATATTTATTTAAGACATGAGGAATTTTCAAGATTCTTAGTTTTATTCCACGGTTGTGGGAATAAAATTGAACGACCGTGGGTTTTGTACACGGAAAAAACATGAATGGAGTGTATTTAAATGCTTGAAGATTTCAGCATTGTTTATTAAATGCAGTCTTACACATGCTGGTCATCAGTTTCTGTGACATCTTAATACTCTCTGCTTGCATGGTAAAAGAAAGAATCATTCATTTTTCTAACTCTTCTCTTTAAAAGCCATTCTTCTACTGCTGTATGAAGTGTTTTATATACAAACATGATGTTATAAAATAGCCTGTGGATCATCTCTGTAGGTGGCATTGGAACCTTTGTTTGATTTATAGAGATGCCCATGAGACTAGCTTGAGTAATGCAAGACCATATGTTATAGTGAAGTGATCATAACAGCTTCTTAAAATATATCAGAAATCACTTAAAATCTGGCCTGAACTTAAACTTTTAAAATCCAATACAAAATAGTATTCAAAAAGTTATGTTTACTTTTAATTCCTTTACTCCCAGAAATATTTTCTACATAATTTTGTTGTAGTTTGGGGGTATGTAATAATTTTTTCTGGTTCCTTAAGTTTTTGATTATCTTTGAAAAATGTCTGTATGCTGTAAACATCAGTAGCATGGGGTTTGATACACTGCCTCACGTCTATAGACTCTAATCTCACCCAGTTGCAGATAGCATGAATTGCCTTCTAGGTATGTGTTCTGTTTTCTCACTCTCATCATCTACTCTTGTTGTGTCCTCACTAACCTTGTTAATGTACACAGTATTAAGTTTTCAATTCACAGATGCATGTTGTTTTCAAAGCTTTTGTTACATCTTGTGCTGTTGAATAGATCACTGACATAGATCACTTGCGCATTTGAGCTGCCTAACATTCACAGCATTGCTGCACTCTGGTAAGTAGAGGATTTTTAAGTCAGTGTGTATTTACAAACACGCAAAATAAGTTACATGAAACTCTGCTACCCTTGTATAGGTGGCTGACCTGAGATTTTTGCGTTTTCCTTTCAGCTGGATAAAGTGATTGCAGGTACCATTGATCAGACAACTGGAGAAGTCCTTTCAGTCTTTCAGGCGGTTTCAAGAGGCCTCATTGACTATGAAACAGGAATCAGGTTGCTTGAGACACAGCTAATGATTTCTGGTTTAATTTCACCAGAATTAAGAAAGTGCTTTGACCTCAAAGATGCCAAAAGTCATGGCCTTATTGATGAACAAATTTTGTGCCAACTCCAAGAACTAAATAAAGCTAAGGAAATTATTTCTGCTGTGTCGTCTACCACAATTCCACTGCTGGATGCTCTAGCACAAGGTGTGCTATCCGAAGCCATGGCCATCAGAGTTCTTGAGATACTGCTTTCCACAGGCTTTCTGGTTATTCCAGCCACAGGAGAACAGTTAACTTTACAAAAGGCTTTCCAACAGAACTTGATTTCCTCGGCATTATTTTCTAAAGTCCTGGAAAGGCAAAATATGTGCAAAGATCTAATTGACCCCTGCACTTCTGAGAAGGTGTCTTTAATAGATATGGTACAAAGAAGTGTTCTACAGGAAAACACCAGGATGCGACTTCTACCTGTGCGATCACAAGAAGGTGGCAGAATCACATTAAAATGTGGAAGAAACATAAGCATTTTAAGGGCATTTCATGAAGGTCTCATAGACCGTGAAACCATGTTTAGATTATTAGGTGCACAGCTTCTTTCTGGAGGTCTTATTGATTGCAACTCTGGTCAAAGGATGACTGTTGAAGAAGCTACAGCAGAAGGAGTAATTGACAGAGACACAGCCAACAACATTCTCACATATCAGGTTCAGACAGGTGGAATCATTCAGTCAAACCCTGGTAAACGTTTAAGTGTAGATGAGGCAGTCCAGTGTGATTTAATAACTTCCAGCAGTGCTCTTTTGATACTGGAGGCTCAGCGAGGCTATGTTGGACTCATTTGGCCCCACTCTGGTGAAATATTTCCCACATCTTCCTCCTTGCAGCAAGGATTGATTACAAATGAATTGGCATACAAAATCCTGAGTGGTAGGCAGAAAATAGCTGCTCTTTATATTCCAGAAACTTCTCAAGTCATCGATTTGGATGTTGCTAAACACCTAGGGATTATAGATAATAACACAGCATCGATTTTAAAAAGCATAGTACTGCCTGATAAAATGCCAGATTTGCAAGACTCAGAAGCTTCTTGTAAAAATGCTAAACGATGGCTCTCCTTTTGTAAATTCCAACCATCTATGGTCCATGATTATAGTCAGGAAGAGGATGTTTTTGATGGAGTAGAGCCAGTGGCAACTCAGAGCTCAGAACAGACTAAAAAATTATTCCTGTCTTATTTGATGATAAATAGCTATATGGATGCAAATACAGGGCAGAGGCTTTTGATGTATGATGGAGACTTGGATGAGGCTATTGGTATATTACTGGAAGGCTGTAGTGCAGAATATGATGACACACCCACAAAAGAATGTCATGATTTAAGACCCTCTAGTGTATTTCTTAATAATGCTCCAAGTAAAGAAAATAAAGAAAAATATGAAAGTCCAGCTCCACCAAGTAGTTTTGATAAATGTCATTGCAGAGAACCTGAATGTGATGAAACCACTGAAAATAAAAAGCACTCCATGAGTGAAGAGCTTCATGAAGTAGAAAATAATGTTAACAGTAGTGAATTTTATCAGTCAGAAAGCCTGACAAATATAGCAATTGATCATAAAGTTAGCAGCTCATCCAGTGTGTGTGTTCCAAATCTCATATCACATATAACACAACCTGAATTTGCAGAAGTTAGCATGCTTAGACATGACTCTGGAAATGTACTTAAAAACTGTGAAAATCAAAATCAAGTTGAAACAAATGAACATGCAATTGAATGGTGTCATTCTAAAAACACTCATAACTTTGAAAGTGATTTGATAAATTCTAATATGAAATCAAACGTTAATAGATTGTGTGACCTGAATGAAACAGAGAATGAAGATAATGCAAAAAGGAATTCAACACTCTTTGACTACTCACCCAGGCTAAGTGCCCTCTTAAGTCATGATAAGTTGAGGAATGATCGAGAAAGTTTTAAAGGCATCTGCACCCCAAAGAGCAATGGAAATGAATGTGGAGCCTCTACATTGCCGAGTAGTGACCAAACTGTGGTATTGGGTCAGAAAGTGGAAACAAAATTTCAAGATCAGTTTTTAGGAATTGCAGCTATAAACATCAGTTTACCAGAAGAGCACTCTGGACAAGAATCCTTGAATAATGACTGTAGTAATCTTAAGGTAGAACACCAGAGTGATAAATACATTT
Organism: Orycteropus afer afer; assembly: GCF_000298275.1. NCBI lineage: Eukaryota > Metazoa > Chordata > Mammalia > Tubulidentata > Orycteropodidae > Orycteropus > Orycteropus afer. Next base: position 4,463,429 of record NW_006921727.1, read on the forward strand.
CAGATACTTATGATGAGGATGGAAAAATGCATGCAGCTTTTCTGCAGAAATCTGAAGACAAACAAGATCAGTCTGAAATGGAAGAGTACTCTTGTGTCATGACTCCAAAGGGAGGTATTGACAAGGCCAGTGCATCTCACATTTGTGATACTCCATTGCTTGAAGAAACTGTCAGTGCTGGTGACTCTGAAACATCACTATTGAATGATCAGGAGAGTGACACAGAAACAGACACTAATAGTGATGAGGATTTTTATGATACTCCCTTATTTGAAGATGATGACCATGATTCTCTGCTTCTTGAAGGTGATGATTGTGATTGTCTGCAAGCTGAGGACTATGACACACTGCAAGAGGAAAATGATGAGTCTTTTCCTCTTGGAGATATTTTTTATGATGCCTCAAAGGAAAATGAAAATCTCATGTTTACACAGCAGGGTCTAGTTAGTAGCTTAAGTGTGAGGGAAAAAGCAGAGCCGCTTCAAGATTTTCCCATATGTATTGAGAAAGCTGAATTAGATGCTGGCAAAAGAATATATTTAAATCCAGTTGCCTTAGACAAGGTCAATGGACAGTTGCTGGAAACCATATCGAAAAACACAAATAACTTTGAAGGTGATGAATCTGACTCATTGATTGATTATGAATGTTTTGAAGGAAAAGAGAGCTTCAATGCTTCATTTAAATTTGATGACAATGGGAGTTGGAGAGGAAGAAAAGAATGTGACACTGGAAAAGAATATAAACCTGAAATTGATTATTTAGATTCTGTGCAAAATGAAGAAAGTTGTGAGGATTACATATGTGACAGTAATGATCAGGATGACAGCAGTGATGATGATGATGGTGATGGTGATAAAGGTGAAGGAGGAAGAGATGAGTATGAAAATCCTCTCTTCCAAGAAGAAATTGAAAGTATGGCTATCCAGTTGTGTGCTACCAAAATTGGGAAGGAAAACAGTGATGAAAATGAAAGTATTAATGAAATCATCTTCCTGGATAAAATGAATAATTATAGTTATTTAGAAAAACAGCAAAGTGAAAATATTTTATGCGTAGAATCAACTAGTAAAAGTAGCTTAGTTACTGAAAGAGGCATCCATCCAGAATCTGCAGCTGAGACAGTTAGAAAAAGCAAAGAACATCTGTTAAATTATGAAATGGCACGTAAGGGTATATTGGTGCCTACCATTAAAGACAGTGAATCAGAAAAAACCTTTGGTCCTGTGGACACATTACATAATTCAAGTATCAGTTCAACTTCTGATTTGGATGATGATGTAGTGAGCACAAAGTTTAAGTTGATTCAAGGAGCAGAATCTATGGACTCTGTGAATGGTGAAGATCAATATTTTGGAACTGTGACACCTAAAGTTGATTCGTCTTTTGATAAAATCATTTATTCTGAGCCTGATTTAATAGGAAAACCTGCTGAGGAAAGCCATTTCTTATCTATATCTGTAACTGACAAAGATCATCAAAGAAATGGACGAGAAGAAAATGGAACATCAATTCAGAACATATGCTCAGATAAAGGGGAAGTGCTTATGGAAAGTCTCAAACTTCTGCCTAATAAAGGGAAAAGGGAGAGTCTTGATTTAGGCGATAGTCAGTTTCCACTTCCACAAACCACAAACAATGAAGAGCATAATAAGAAAGGAAGCCTTAAAAAAGTGACTGTAAGTCTTGAAGATGAACTAAAGAATCTACAAAGAGTGGTCAGTAAAAGTCCTGTTCAATTTGAGAATCTTGAAGAAATATTTGACACACCAGTTTCCAAAGTGATTGGTGACTCCACTATTTTGTCTGAAGGGAATACAAGTATTAAAGATCTGTTTACTGATGAACCTGATAAAGAACCTGATCTATTTACTCATTTAAAACATTGTGGTAAAAACATAAAAACAAAAGATGTACTGAAACCAAATGCAGATACTTGTCATTATCCTGGTAAAAAAAATGACATAGAAGACGGGCTAAACATCACTCAACAAACTGAATTGAATTTGGATATCCCTACCTGTGTTTTAATAGCTGCCTCTCCCATGAAAGAACACTTAAAATTAGGAATTAAAAATGCAAAAGAAAAGGCAGCTCTTACCCAAGAAGGCTCTCTTAGGAATGAGATGGTTCAAGGTAATGATGTTTGTACTAAAGAAACTGTCTCAGAACAAGAAACAGAAATTCTTTGGTTCACACCAGAAAATAATGAAACCACACTTGAAGTCTTACCTCTTAGAGATGTGGAAGACCTGCAGAAAAATACTGACTTTGTGCAGCCAGAACTCTGTACAAATAGAGTAAGAAATAATGCCAGTGATACTTCAGACACTGACTGCTCATTCCTAGAAATTAAAAGTAAGAAAGGAATAATTGAGCAACAGCCATCAAAAGAAGAAGGCTTGTCCTTAGGACCCCAAGAAAAGGAGGTGCTGATGCCTGAGTTATCTCAGATATTGGTGGAGGACGTAAGGGAAATCTTGAAAAGCAGATGGAAAGAAGGTCATCCTCAAGAGGCTGGAGCCTATGTAGATACTAAAGTTTTAATTCAAAACTTAATTAAAAAGATTAGCACATCCCAGTTGGTAAAGAAAGAATCTAGTATGTCCAGTGACTCTGAAATCAGTGACTATACTGGAGTTTCTCACCTTAATAATGTATCAGAACTGAAAGCTGAAGGTAGAGGTGGTCTTTTCTGTATTGGAAATCTACAATCTGAACTTCTCTTTGATATACTAAGGCAAAATCAGTCTAGCCAAAAACTTACAGAAGCATTTGAAGTGATGAAAGAATTAACTCAGATGGAATGCTGTCTAAAGAAAAGAGGTATTATATTCAAAGAACCTCCACTGCAACTGGACAATATTTTCTATAAGCTGCTTACTGATGGATATTCACAGAAACTAGAAGAGGTTGGAAACGTAAATGAAAAATCATCTACTGAGATGGTGGATGAAAAGCCACACATACTTGGTGATCTTAAAACCAAAGAAGGAAACCACTTTTCTCTTAAGGTAGAGAATGTGAAAGAAATTGGACTAGAAGACTCTGCAGTGTGTGCATCAGCATTGCCAACGGATGAGAAGCTTGAAGAGTTATACAATGATTCCCCAGATCATTTGGAATGTATTTCATCAGGGTCAAAAGAAATGACTTTTGGAGAAAACTCAGTGGAACAAGTAAGTTGACCTATACGTTTTATACGGAAATGGCTGCATGAAACATTTGGGAATATTCTCATACATCTTATTTGCTTTAAAAATCTGCATAAAAGCTATTGAATTGAAATTGTTCAAATTTATTTTCAGTTTTCCAGTCAGTTACAACAGTGTTTACAGCACACTGAAAAAATGCATGAGTATTTGGCTTTGCTTCAAGATATGAAACCTCCCTTATTCCACCAGGAGTCTCTGGATAACAACAATCTTGAAGCTTTGAAAAACCAAGTAAAACAATTAGAGGTAAGACTTTTCTGCTGCCTGTTTATGGGTGGTAGTCAGCTGATGGCTAGATTTGGAAAAATAAGGAGAGCCCTTTATTATTATCTTTTGAGCATTAGTTATATTTGCATTTTTCACAAAGTAGTAAATAGATATGGGATATGTTTCTTTGCAGACATTTGAATCGGGATTGGCTCCAATTGCTGTTATTTTAAGAAAAGACATGAAGTTGGCAGAAGAGTTCCTGAAGTCTCTTCCGAGTAACTTTCCCAGAGGGCATCGTCAAGAATTGAGTGTCAGCCACAGAAGTTTGCATACTGCCTTGTCTTCCCTCAGCGATGTGTCTTCAGAAAGGATGGAACAGATTATGCTTGCAATTGACTCTGAAATGGTAGGCATAAAAATGTTTCACACCAAGTCAAAACTGATTTTTGAGGATTATTTGATTGTTTAGTCATAAAATGAAGTATTTTGTTTTCAGACTGTTAAGTCTTTAAAACAGAATCATTATTTGTAGGAATATGACATTTTGGGGACCAACAGAAATGAACACACAATTTTATTTTCTAGTCCAAACTAGCTATTTCCCATGAAGAATTTCTACATAAGCTTAAGTCATTTTCAGATTGGATATCAGAGAAGAGCAAATCTGTGAAGGGTATTGAAATAAAGAATATTGGAGATACTGAACTGAAGAAGAGTTTGAAGTTTCTCAAGGCAAGTATCAAAATAGATATGACAAAGTACATTTGAAGACCTATGGACTTAATGTAAAATTTTAGAAAAAATAGGACTTCACTAAGGCAATAAAAGATTATTAACCTTCCTTTGTTTGTCAGAGATGTTTATTCAAAAAATAATTGTCATTTTATGGATACCATTTTGAGGCTATCCTGATTACCTTGTCAAATCCTTACTACCCTTTACATTTTGATATTTGTATTTGTGTTTACATTAGTCAAGGAGCCCTGGTGGCACAGTGGTTGAAGCTCAGCTACTAACCAAAACGTTGGCAGTTCAAACCCACCAGCCGCTCTGTACAAGAAGGATGTGGCAGTCTACCTCTGTAAAGATTTATAGCCTTGGGAACCCTATGGGGAAGTTCTACTCTGCCCTATAAGGTCGCTTTGAGTTGGAATCGACTTGATGGCAGTGAGGTTTTTTTTATGGTTACGTTAGTCACCTTTAGCATGCTTTTTTTTTTTCAGAGTCCTTAATTTGAACAATATGCATTATGAATGGTGGTTAGACTTCTGGCCTAGGGGTCAGAAAACTGAAATTCTTGGTAGCCCACTCAATTCATGTTTCAAATTCCACACACTCTCATTTGTATGCTGACAGAATTACATGAATAATACTTTGATCTCACTGTCTGAATGTGCATACATACAGTGTTGTGCTTAATGTACATAAGTTGAACCTTTACCTTTTATCAGAGTTACATTTTAATTTGTGATGTAGCAGACGAGGTTCAGATATTGCTAGAGAGGTTATTTATATTTTTATGTAATATCAATTGCCATAGTGTTTAGGGAGCTCTGGTAGCATAGTGGCTAAGACACTTGCCTGCTAACCAGACGGCTGGCAGTTCAAACCCACCAGCCGCTCCTCGGAAGGAAGGTTGGGCAATCCTACTTCCGTAGTGATACTGCCTTGGAAACCCAAGGAGGGGTCGCTATGAGTCGGGGCCGGCTCGACAGCATATAACAGCAACAACAACATAGTGTTTGAGTAATTTTATCATTATCATCTATTACTAGATGATAGATTTTTGACTAAGTGAATAATGAAAAAGTATCATTAAAACTTTGAGTCCCTGATGAAAGAGGTCTGTTTTAAAAATAAATATTATAGTTAAACTTTATTATTTTTTCAAATACTGCTATTATCATGGCTTAACTCTCTGTTGGTAACTCGCACTGCTTTGTTCACAGAATGTATTAAAAGACCTTGGACATACCAAAATGCAGCTGGAGACTACTGCCTTTGATGTGCAGTTCTTCATTTCCGAATATGCACAAGATCTGTCTCCCAACCAAAGCAGACAGCTGCTGAGGCTCTTAAATACAACTCAGAAGAGTTTTCTTGATGTACAGGAATCAGCAACGACCCAGGTGGAACGTTTAGAGACTCAGTTACAGCTAGAACAAGATCTTGATGATCAGAAGGTTTGCCTTTCTTTGTGGAGTTGGAATTCTTGGTTTTTAGTCTTCAGTATGAAACTTTAATGTAGATACCCAGGGATTATGGCAAGATAGGAATGATTTTCTGGAAAGGCAATTAATGGACAGGTACCATGTAAAGATCCTAAAATATATAACAATATTGTTTTTCATAATGGTGCTATGACTTCACTAGTTTTAATTTTCATGACTCCCTAAAACTTAGCCTTTTCAGGAGAGAGTCTTGATTTTTTTTTCTAGGAGTATAAAATATCAAGATGCACTCAGAAATTTTAAGGGATGTATTGATGAAGATATGGCTAAAGATGTTAAGGATGTTTTTTCCCTCCAGAGGCAGTATTATACAGCAGTTTAGATCATGGGCTATGGAACCAAGTTGCTGATTTTAGATCCTAGCTGCACCACTCACTAGTTGTATGACCTTGCACAAGTCACTTAACCTCATTTTTCTCATTAGTAAATTGGAAAAAACTAGTGCTTACCTGGTAGTGGTGTGAACATTTGATGACAGAAGGCATATAAAACACCACCTTGCCTGGAATATGTTAAGCTCTTAGTAAACTTTGCCTATGGCTGTAAGATGTGTAACTACTGTATATATTTAGGGAAATAAAAGATGTAAATCTCTTAGAAAGATTTAATGAATTTTATAAGAGTGCTGCCCTATTGACAATAATGAGCCAAGGGGTGGGAATATCTGTAGAATTAGACACCATGAGTAGGTGAAAATACTGCATGCAGGGCTTTCTTACTATCTCTTAAAGCACCCAGGCATTGCCTCTAGCATGATAACCTATATGCACATATCAATTATGTTAATAGGCAAATCACAACTAACTTCTGTTTTGATATCCTTTTGCAGAATTAATTGTGTGTGTCACAGGTTTCAAGAGCTTAAGAAAATGGGATGTTATCTTCCTGTCGGTCAGAAGTTCCATCTCTCACACATATGCATGGCCAGTATTCTGTTGAGCAGGCACAATCTCTTTCCTTGTATATGAGATGTTCTCTTACTTTCTGTCTCACTTTGCTCTGTTTGTACCCCACTGCTATCATGTTTACAGCATACTTGTAAAAGCTTATTTAGAAGAAACTTGCAAAGTATGTTCTAATAAGGAGCTGTCACAATAGCAATTTCATCACCACCCATTTAAAGATGCTTTGGTTTTGCTCCACTGTAGATTGTGGCAGAGTGTCAGCAGGAGTACAAAGAAAAACTCCAAGGGATATGTGACCTCCTGACTCAAACTGAAAACCGTCTGATTGGCCACCAAGAGTCCTTCGTGATTGGAGATGGCACAGTTGAGTTGAAGAAGTACCAGTCTAAGCAAGAGGTAGAATTTGGTTTTGTATCAACAGCTTTATGGTGATGTTAGATTTTATTACTACTGTGTGGAAAGCAATTAGGATTCCTGAAAAATATCAGTCATTTTAGCTCTTAGAGGCAAGGCGTACCTAGCTACCCTCAGGCCTGATAATGATTATTGGATTTTCAACTTCTAGCAGGCCAGCTTATTTTCTTGACTGCTTTTTGGTGTGATACTAAGTGGAGTAGGTATGAAGGAGATATGATAATGGAAATACTTTGATGAATTAAACTTAGAATCCATTTAAGGCAACTTCTTATTGCACAATCAGGAAATTGTACTGTTAGTTCAAGTTCTTTCTCACTCTTTCTTAGTGCCTTCTTTTTCCTTCTCTCTATCTTATCCCTATTCATAAAAACCCAAACCCCACATCCATAGAGTCAATTCCTACTCATAATGACCCTGTAGGACAGAGAAGAACTGCCCCATAGGGTTTCCAAAGCTGTAAATCTTTACAAAAACATACTGCCTTATCTTTCTTCCATGATGTGGCTGATGGCCGCATCTCTTAGCCTTTTGGTTAGTAGCCAAAGGCATTTTTTTTTTTTTTTTTTAATTTTAGTTGTGATTTGTAAAGTTTACAGAGCAAATTTATTTTCCATACAGTAGTTCATACACATTTTGTCTCATGACATTGACTGCAGATGTGACAGCTCTCTTCCCACTTCTTCCCCACAGTTACCTCTTCCCTGTGTCCTTCCCTTTCATACACCCCTGCCCCCCGAGTGGTCTTCTATGTTCATACACTACCTTTCTGTTCCATCATGATTGATTTCTCCAAGGAGTATGTCTACCTGAACTAAATGTTTAGCCCATGTGCATTTGGCTGGAAGCCACAGGAGTGAGTTTAATTCTAGACGTGAAGTGCAGGTAGGGGCCATAGTCTCGGATTTACGAGGCTCTATCAGACCAGCAAACCTGGTCTTTTTTTCCCCCGTGATTTTGAGTTTTGTTCCACATTGTTCTCCCAGTCTCTCCAGGATCTCCTGCACAGATCCCTCTCCGAGTGGTTGACAGTGGTAGCTGGGCACCATCTAGTTCTTCTGGTCTCATGGTCATATAGGCTGAGGATCGCATGGTCTGCCAGTCCATTGAACTAATTGTTTCCATGCATCTTTGGTTTTCTTCATTCTTCTCTGCTCTGGATGAGGAGAGACCCATCGTTGCATCTGGATGGCTGCTTGCAAGCTTTTAAGATTTCAGTCACTACTCACCAAAGTAGGATGTGGAACAGTGTTTTTGTGTAGTATGTTATGCCAATTGAGCTTGATGTCCCTTGTGACTATGGTCCCAACCCCACAAGTCCAACTACTTGCTCCCTCCGGGTAGCTGACTGTGGCCAAGAAGTCACCACAACCTTGTCCCTTGTCAGCTCTGCTGTATACCTGGACTTTGTTACCGAACATACAAATATGCTTGTAGAAACATCGTCTGTCAACCCTATACATGGTCATGGGCACACTCCCCCCTGCGAAGCAAACCTGATCATTCAGCCTATCCACCCATCTATCCACCTGTAGATCAGTGTTTGCCATCACTGACAACGCAGTACTATTTATACAAAAGGATTCATCTTTGTTGTCATATCTCCCATGTGCCTCTCTATGTCTTCCTCTTCATCATTGCCACTGTGTTGATCACTCACATTTGGTGCATTGCTCTTCTCTTCACCCAAATCAATACTTGTCTCTACCTATCTAGCAGTATCCTCCCCCCACCAAGTAACCAACAAAGAAAGTTTCATTCCATATATAAATCTTCCCTTAACTTTTTACAATAATGGATTAATACAATATTTGTCCTTCTGTGATTGACTTATTTCACTCAGCATAAGGTCCTCCAAGTTCATCCACATTATGCAGTGTTTTGCAGATTGTACGCTATTCTTTAGGGTTGCATAATATTCCATTGTGTGTATGTACCATAGTTTGGCTATCCATTCTTCTGTTGATGGGCACCTAATTTGTTTCTGTCTTTTGGCTATGGTAAATAGTGCTGCAGTGAACGTTGTGTGCACATATCTTTTCTTGTCCTGGCTTTCACTTTAAGATATGTACCTAGTAATGGGATTGCTGGGTCAAATGGTATTTCTATTTCCAAATTTTTAAGGAATCAACATACTACTTTCCATAGTGGTTATATTATCTTACAGTGCCACTAGCAGCGTATGAGATCCCAATCTCTCCACATCTTCGCCAGCATTTGTTATTTTCTATCTTGTTGAACTTTATTGTTACTGCTGGGGCAAGATGGTATCTCATTGTTGTTTTGATTTGCATCTCTGTACTTAATGGCAGTGAGTTTGTTTTTGGTTTTTGGAATGGCTAATGATCGTGAACATTTCTTCATATGTTTATTGGCCGCCTGAATATCCTCTTTGGTGAAATGGCTATTCACGTATTCTGCCCATTTTTTAATTGGATCGTTTGTCTTTTTGATGTTGAGGTTTTGGAGTTTTCTATAAATTTTAGAGATAAGTTCCTTGTCAGTATGTCATTGCCGAATGTTTTTTTCCCAATCTGTAGGTTCTCTTTTTATAGCAGCTGAATGCTTTAACCACTGTGCCACCATAGCTCATCCTATTCATTAATGGAAAGTAAAAAAAGAAAAAAGAAAAGAATATATTTTGGTGGCAGGAGAAAGAACATTCTCATTGAAACTAGATAGTTCTTGGTTCAAATCCTGGGCTGTACATATTTTTAGCTTTAAAACTTTGTCTGAGCCTCAGTTTTTCATTAGTCATACTTCCATTGCTATATTATCATAAGAGTTAAGTAAATATTGTGACTAACATAATTCATGTCATGATAATAACTCAGTATTTCTTTCAGTGCAAATACTTTTCACAAATTTGAGGCGCTTAAAATAAAATACTCATTTTGAGTATTAAAGCTCAGGCATAGTACAATATAAAGACAAAATATACCCTGTAAAGGAGGAACCAAACCAAAACCAAACCCACTGCCATCAAGTCGATTTCAATTCATAGTAACTCTTTAGGACAGAGCAGAAGTGCCTCATAGGGTTCCAAGGCTGTAAATCTTTATGGAAGCAGAACTGCATCATCTTTCTCCCACAAAGTGTCTGGTGGGTTCAGACCGCTGACCTTTTTGGTTAGCAGCTGAATGCTTTAACCACTATGCCACCAGAGCTGCCTTAGCAAAGGGGGAAAGAAAGAGGAAAAATTATATAAAGAAAGCTACAACTAGAGCAAGGATCTTAATCTTGAGCTTCATAGCAGTGAGGGCAAAGAGATAAACATTATAGAGTTCTGGTTGTTTAGAAGAAAAAAAAGTATTTTCATTCACTGGGAAAACTATTTTTTTTGTCCTGAGTAAGGTCCTCTGTTGGTACAGTGCCTAAGACATTGTGGTCTGCCTGTTCACCAAAGCTGGCGGTTCAAATCTACCAGCCACTCCATGGAAAGAGGATAGGGCAATCTACTTCTGTAAAGATTTAACACCTTGGAAACTCAATGGGGGTCGCTATGAGTTGAAATCAATTCAATGGCAGTGAGTGTGGTTTGGTTTTTTGAGTAGATAAATATAAAAAAATTAATGTTTAGAGGCAGAATAAAGAAGATTACCATTACCATGTAAAAACTTTTGTAAATGTGTTCATGTATATATTTTTAAAAAGTCTGATGTGTGCAAATTTGTTTAGATTATATACTGATTACTTCAGTGTTTTCCATATTTTAAAACTATATTCATTTGTCACATGAAAGTGAAACACAACATAAAAATCTTGTGCCTTTTTTCAGTGGTGTTTGAGATTTCAAATGATAGTAAACGTGATTGAAATATCTAACTCAAATTACATGTTGTCTATGCTTTTTCAAACTGTGCATGCTAGACTCTCCTTTCCTACTCACACCCTCTATTAGAATTACAACTCTGGAAGAAGTAAGTAGCTAATGTTTAGTCAAATATTTTTCTTTTGTCTTATAAGGAATTACAAAAAGATATCCAAGGAAGTGCACAAGCACTGGCAGAAATAGTGAAAAACACAGAGAACTTCTTGAAGGATAACGGGGATAAGCTGTCACAAGACGATAAGGCTTTGATTGAACAGAAACTTAATGAAGCTAAAATAAAGTGTGAACAGCTTAATGTAAAGGCAGAGCAGTCGAAGAAGGAGCTGGATAAAGTTGTGAAGACAGCAATCAAGGAAGAAACAGAAAAGGTCTGTATTCAAATATGTGGTACACTATTGCGGTGGCTGCAACCATGGGCTCAGGTATAGCAAGGACTGTGAAGCTGGTGCAGGACCAGGCAGTGTTTTGTTCTGTTGTATGTAGAGTCGCTATGAATCAGAGGTGTCTCGACAGCACCTGACAACAACAACAACAACAACAATTGCTTTGTTAAATATGAGTAGTGTAATAACTACTTGATTGAATAAGTGATGTCATGTTTTAGTAAACAGTGTTAGACTAAAGACTTCTTGGTGGTGGTGGTGTTATATGCCGTCGAGTCAGACCCAACTCATAGCGACCCCTCCTTGGGTTTCCGAGGCAGTATCACTACGGAAGTAGATTGCCCAACCTTCCTTCCAAGGAGTGGCTGGTGGATTTGAACTGCCAGCCTTCTGGTTAGCAGTCAAGTGTCTTAGGCACTACGCTACCAGAGCTCCCTAGACTAAGGACTAGAATTCTGGATTTCCAGGTATAATTAACAAATACTACAAAAAGTTTGAAGAGTTGAATTTAACTTTTTCCTTGAAATTATTTAAAGTGGGGTTGCAAGATTTTTTACTGGTGAAATGTGTGTGACTCATTATCAGTTATAATTTTGGAATATATTTTTAAGAACAATGAAAACTTCACAGTAATCGCCTATTGCTTTGACGTGTAGTTTCAGTGTGTTCCTTGTTCAGTGTTTAACATGTCAGTATCCCAAACTTATTTAAAATGATCTACATATTTACTCTTGTTATGTCATAATACTAATGATTCTGCATGTATTCAGAATGTAAATTTTCCCTGCCCAGGTTGCAGCTGTGAAGCAGTTAGAAGAGAGCAAAACCAAAATAGAAAACCTTTTGGACTGGTTGTCAAATATTGACAAAGACTCAGAAAGGGCAGGGACAAAACACAAACAGATCATTGAACAGAATGGGATGCATTTTCAAGAATGTGATGGCAAGTCAGTGATTGGAGAAGAGGATGAAGTTAATGGTAACCTGTTGGAAACTGATGTTGATGGGCAAGTTGGAACCATGGAGGAGAATCTCAACCAGCAATATCAGAAAGTCAAGGTGTGTTGTTTTAAACATGAGTATTTTTAAATTCTATTTCCAGATAAGTGAAGATAGCATGTGAGTTATATTTTCAAAGTTTAATGACCAGACAGTAAAACAAAGTCCTGTTATCCAGGTACATCCTTATGCCAAATAGAAATTATTACTATGAGAGTGCTGTGCAAGTAAAAAAAACAATGAGAAATAAAGCAGAAGGTGGGAAGCAGAACTATTAGAAATCAAGATAAGAGTTTGCATTTATAGAGCAATTGCAGTGGGCCAGGCGCTTTTCTAAGCCCTTGCCAGCTATTAAATCGTTTAGTCCTCACAACTACTTTATAGGGTAACTTCTTTTATTATTCCCATTTTCGAGATGAGGAAACTGAGACCTATAGAAGTGAAATAACTTGCCCAGGGTTACACATATAATAAATGATAAAATTTGGATTTAAAACTAGGTGATATCTTCAGTCACTCTGCTAAGTTCTTATCCATGTATATTGACTAATTTTCTAAGCAATCTTGAGCTCCCTCAAATCTTCTATGAGTTCCATTGATCTATAGAGTCAAGGCTATTATTGAAAAGAGATATAAAATCCCTTCTAAAAATCTACTACATGGTGGACATTAAAGCTGGTAGCAATACTACTATAGGAGCAAAGATAACTTTTGAAAAACCATATTTAAAATATCACATAATTGATCATTTTGTTTCAAAGTTAGATTTTTGTGGTCAGATGACAGCTTTAGAAATTTTGAGGTTCTGTTCTGTGAAGTTTAAACAGGAAGAAGAGTGGAAGCATTTAGCATGTCACAATTTCAAGGGCTGTGATAGGACTTTATTGTAATTACCTCTAGAATGAAACATCTAATGAATTCCTGAAAGGACCTAATGAATCAGTTATAAGGAATCTAGAAAGGTTGCTAACTTGATCAAGTGAAAAACACTAGTGAGTGCATTTAAGAGAGGGATGTCAAGAGACAAAAGCTGTACAACAAAAACTGTAGTCACAAGATAACATTTCTTATCTTTTCACCTCTAAAACATAGGGATCTGAAAGTATTGTAGAAATTCCTAGTCTTCTGTTAGAGTGGAGAGATGGCCAAAAGCCCTGAGTCAGGGGTTCTGTTTCTAGTTCTCTCTAGTTGTGACACATTTGTTGGGCCCAGTCACTACTCCATCAGTCTCTGTTTGCTCATTTGTAAAAGGAAGGGGATGGATTAGATAATTCATACAGTATTCTGTCTATCCAACCTAATTGAATGCTACCACTATGTGCAAAGACCTACTTGAGATTAATGTGTGAATCTAATTAAAATATCAAAGACATAGTCTGTGGGAGAAAAATTATTTATTCAAAAATATTTATCTTGTTTCCACTGTTTGGCAGGCATTGTTACAGACAGTAAGGATACAAATAAATATTAATGAGTCTGTTTTCAGCTGACTAATTGCGATCAGACTTGAAAGTGAACCATCTTACAGCAGTGCTTCTCAACCCTTTTCACATCATAGCATATGTTCACTCTTACTCAGTTCCATATGCCCTGTTCTAGATTCTTGGGATACCCCAGTGAGCAGAACAAAGTCCCTTTACTATTGTTGCGTATATATTAGGGGGTTAGATGATAGGCAGACGATAAATAACTAAGTTATATGGTATGTTAGAATGTCTTAAGTGCTATGGGAAAAAAGAAAAGTTGGATAAGGCTGGTGAATGCTGGGTAGTGGGAGTTGTTGTTAGGTGTCATTGAGTTGGCTCTGACTCATAGTGATCCTCTGTAGACAGAATGAAACACAGTCAGCTCTGTTTGAGCCCGTTGTCGTAGCCACTGTATCAATCCATCTCCTTAAAGGTCTTCCTCTTTTTGCCATCCCTCTATTTTACCAAGCATGGTGTCCTTCTTCAGGGACTGGTCCTCATAGCATATTCAAGGTATGTGAGACAAAGTCTGTCCATCCTTGCTTTTATGCAGCATTCTGGCTGTACTTCTTCCAAGGCAGATTTCTTCTTTTGGCAGTCTGTGGTACATTGAATGTTCTTTGCCAAAACCATAGTTTAAATTTATCAATTCTTCTCCATTCTTCCTTATCCATTGTTCAGCTTTCACATCCACATGGGGTTATTGAAAATACCATGGCTTGGGTCAGATGCACCTTGGTCCTCAAGGTAACATCTTTCCTTTTTAACACTTTAAAGAGGTCTTTTGCAGCATATTTGCCCAATGCAATATGTTGATTTCTTGACTTCCACTTCCAAGAATGGTGATTGTGGAGCCACATAAAATGAACTCCTTAATAATGTCAATCTTTTCTTTGTTATCGTGATGTTGCTTTTTGGTATAATTATGAGGATTTTTGTTTTCAGTATGCTAAGGCGTAATCCATCATCAGTAAATGCTTCAAGTACTCTTCACTTTCATCATGGAAGGTTGTGTCATTTGCAGATGTCAGATTGTATATAATGAGTCTTCCTCTCATACTGATGCCATGTTCTTCTTCATATATAGTCTAGCTTCTTAAGGCACACAGACTAAATAAGTATGGTGAAAGGATACAACCCTGACGTCCACCTTTCCTAATTTTAAACCATGCAGTATCCCTTGTTCTGTTTGAACAACTGTCTCTTGGTTCTGTGTTCAAGTTCCACATCATCACAATTAAATGTTCTAGAATTCCCATTATTCACTGTGTTACCCATAATTCATTATGATCAACACATTTGAATGCCTTTTTATAGTCACTAAAACTATTGAATGCCAGGCGGTAGGAGGGACAGTGTTAAATAAGATAGAGTAGCCCACGTTGAAAAGATTTGTGCAAAGATGGGGGATCAGCCAGGCAGGTATTTGAGAGAAGGAGTTTCCAAACAATGAGTACAACTGGAGAAAGTGTCATTAGGTACCTAGCAAGCTCAGTATGGGGATAGGAATGGCCAATTGGCTGTAGCACCTGGATTGTAGTGGGAGAGAGAACAGGAAGAAAGAACTCTGAGGGTAATGGGTCAGGCCATTTGGCTCCCTGTAAGCCATTGTAAGAAATGTAAAAAATTGCCCCAAAGGATAATATGTACGGCATATTGAGATGAGTAGAAAAAGCTGCTCTGGATTGGAAGGAAAAGAACTCATGACATTCAAGGACCACCTGGCTGCCCTGAAGGGTAAGGTGATCAGTAGCTCACCTGCTCGGAAGCTACCTTAAAGGCCTTCAGAGTGGAGGCTCTGCAGGCTCCTGTGCTGTTTTCTGTGTATCTGATCTCGTGTACTCCTTATAGCAAAACTATGAACACGTGTAAGGGTTATTGTCTCCTTTTTCCATGTACAGGAAATTGAGGCCCAGTGAAGCTAAGTACCTCCAGTATTTAGTACTAGTGTATCTGTTCCTCTTAACCTTCTTTGGGCTCCTCTGAATGTACATTGTTCTTGCTTAATTATTGTCACGTTTTTTCATAGGTTTAAAATTAAAAACCAAACTCACTGTCATCGAGTCAGATCCAACTCATAGCGACCCCTCCTTGGGTTTCCAAGATGGTATCGCTATGGAAGTAGATTGCCCCATCTTCCTTCAGAGGAGTGGCTGGTGGACTTAAACCACCAGCCTTCTGGTTAGCAGTCAAATGCCTAGTGCCTATGCTACCAGAGCTCCGGGTTTAAAATTGTAAATTCTTTTTTTCTACTTAAATGTCTTTTCAGAATCATTTAATACAACAATATTCTACTTATTTGCACAATAATTTGGTAAAGATATTAGTGAGCCCTTCAGGATGGTTGTAAGGAAGTAGTGAATAAAATGAGATTAGACTATAGGTATTTAACATTGGAATAAACATCTATCACATTTTTCCCAGACTTCTCAATAACAGCACTTGTCCTATGTTACTGTCTAGGAACTTTCTAGGGAAAGCTGGAAATTACCTTAAAAATAAGAGTGCTCAAAATGCTGCTTTTCTGTTCTGAAATTCACCAATAAAATGGAAGTTTTGTACATCTATTGCAAATTGTAGCTCTATGGGTTGTTTAAGCCTATTGGTCATGGAGTAACGAGGAGTTCCCCATAACCTCAGTTTAACCCTGTTGCTGCTTTAACGTTATGGTCACTTTTTTTTTCCACATAGGCCCAGCATGAGAAGATCGTCTCTCAGCACCAAGCAGTCATCATAGCCACTCAGTCCGCACAAGCCTTGCTTGAGAAACAGGGTCACTATCTCTCCCCTGAGGAAAAAGAGAAACTGCAGAAGAACATGAAAGAACTGAAAGTGCATTATGAAACTGCACTGGCTGAATCAGAGAAGACAATGAAGCTAACACACTCTCTGCAGGAAGAATTGGAAAAGTTTGATGCTGACTATAGTGAGTTTGAACACTGGCTGCGGCAGTCAGAACAAGAACTTGAAAACCTGGAGGCAGGGGCAGATGACTTTAGTGGCTTAATGACCAAACTGAAGAGGCAGAAGAGTTTCTCAGAAGATGTTATTTCTCACAAAGGTGACTTGAGGTATATCACCATTTCTGGAAACAGAGTATTAGAAGCTGCCAAATCTTGTAGCAAGAAAGATGGCAGCAAGGTTGACAAGGATGATATTGACACTTCTGCAACCCACAAAGAGGTACAGAGCAAATTGGATCATGCTACTGATCGGTTCAGATCTCTCTACTCCAAGGTAATTTTATATTTGTTTTTTAAGGGGAAGGTCAATATGTGATTGTAATTTTCACTTTGTCCTCAACATTTGTTTTGGAATTAGGAGCAAGAAACCTAAAAACTGAAGCAGAAAAAAAAAAAAAAAAGCCTACCATTAGTCATATTAGTCTGCTTTACTTCTGAAAAATTCATTTAAAATTTAGGAACCTGAAGTTATTTAGTTAGTTAGTTTTGTTAGAATAATTTTCAGTTAGCTTTAGTTCTAAAACTCTCTAACAACATAGTGTACGGTTTGACCACCAGATGGCATTTATGTATTAGCTTTTAGCCACAAGGCTTGCTAATGTGTGCAACCTCACAAGTTTGAGAACTTGATGTTTGATCTCAGGTGATTCTCTTCACGAATACTCCAAATGTTTCTTTTACAGATACATTTCATCAGTGTATTGTTTTAATACTTAATAGCAGACTGTTTCAGCCTCTCTTGTTCCTGTGGACCAGTAAAAGAGATTTGTTTTTAAAATAACAACAACAAAAACTTAAGAAAAACAATTCACTATTGGTAATACAGGAAATGTGTGAGAGCCAGAACTCAATAGAGCTGCCTTGTTTTTCTGGGTTTTGCAAGTTTTCTGCCTTTGACAGGCTGCAGTCTTATCACTTTTCTTTTTCTGTTTTAGTAGAAAATGTTTGAGCTTTCCTTCCCTGACAGCTTTCTGCCTTATACAGTTTCTAGCTTTTACAGGTTTTACTGTATAAGTTGAGCAAGAACAGACTTATACCAAGTTGTATAGAGATTTGAAGAGCTTCCTTGGCTCTTGGTCTTTGCTTCATTCTAATTTGGACTGTTTGCCCTTCTGTGTGAAACCAATGAAACAAAGACACACAACTTACTAAGCACCTTGAAAACCTTCACTTTAAGTATATATAAATGCACAAGGTTTATAAATCCCAGTGAGAACGTGCCCTGGTAGATCTGCCTCCTCTGATGATTGATAACCTTTATTCTGGGTCAAGATTCAGTCATAGTGCATATGCTTTTTTATTGGTATAAGGCTAGAATGATCTCATTTTTATGAATACTTTTTTGCCCTTTCAGAGCAAGAGTCTTCACACACACACAAAAAGAAAACCTTTATTCCTACAGAGTTTTCACTGATGTTAGTTGAAGACTTGTCTTTTCCAAGTTATATAGCTATTAGGCCCTAAAGTTATTTTGTCAGATATAAAAATAGTGAGTTATAATCCTACCCCTTTTTTCTTTTGATTATTTAGTGCAGTGTCCTGGGGAATAATCTTAAAGACCTGGTGGATAAATATCAACACTATGAAGATGCTTCATGTGGACTACTTTCTGGGCTCCAGGCTTGTGAGGCTACAGCAAGCAAACACTTATCTGAACCCATTGCTGTGGACCCCAAAAACCTACAAAGGCAATTAGAAGAGACGAAGGTAAGTAAGTGAAAGAGAGAGAGAGAAAGAGATGGGGGGGGATCTAAACCCTTCTGTAGTCTTACCAAAAGGCTTCTATTTCCCAGTATATTTTGATAGTTCTACCTAGGGTAGGGGGCAAATGGGGAAAGTATACTTCACCTTAGAATGAGTTACGACCCTATTTCTCCTCAGCTTATTCATTTTTAGTTTTATCCAGTTACTTAATTGGTTTCATCTTGCTGTTATGATCCCTTACCTGTATCCCTCATCCCCAAACAAAACCCAATATAAAGGTCTGGGTCCCATTCTTGAGTAAGATTTGGTAGTTGGGATAGAATATTACCCCTAAAAACATACTTATTCATCAAAGGAAAAGATAGTTTCATACTTTAGTCTTAAGGATAGTTGTTAAAATTTGAGTTGCCTGGGGCTATGGGGGTGGGAGGGAAGCAAATTTGTGAAAGATTCATCTTCTAACTCTATCAACCTTCATTTGAGCCTCTCCCATCCTCCTCCCCTGCTCTGTTTCAACATTTAATACCATATATAATGTGATACTTATTTATCTTGTTCATTGTCTTTCTCTTCCATTGACATTAATCTCCACAAGGGCAGGTATTTTTGTCTTTTTTACTCACTGCTATATCCCCATTACCTAGAACAGAACCTGACCAAAAGCACTTAAGAACTATTTTGTAAGAGGGCAGAGTTGAAACAAAGAAGAGATATCACTGCCCCATTTGAGGGTTCTGAGGATGTAGTAGACATCAGTTACGACCTAGCATTGTTCGGAAAAAGTCTACCTGCTATTTCAGAAATAGAAGCTTGATGTGGGCATTGCATAATTGTGAAGGTCTCAGCCTTACTAACAATGGCAGAGAAAGTCTCTATTCTGTTTTCTTAAATTTGAAGCATAATTTAAAATTCCAATATAAGGGAAGATACTTTTGAAAACATTTTGTTCATTTTTAGTCTAATAATTTTTTAGGGTAGAAGTTTCATTTCATAAATATTTTCTTGATAGCAGGTGGGTAACAATAGCTTGAGGAGCTCTTGTGGTGTAGTGGGTAAGTGCTCAGCTGCAAAAAGGCTGGCAGTGCAAACACACCAGCCTCTCCATGCGAGAAAGATGTAGCAGTTTGCTTCTATAAAGATTACAGCCTTGGAAACCATATGGTTCTTACTTTGTCCTATAGGGTCACTATGAGTTGGAATTGATTTGACAGCAATGGGTTTGGTTTGGTTTGATGAACAGTAACTATCGCTGCCATAGATAGAAAGTAAACACAGTCTTGCTAGTTAAACAACTGCCTTACAGAATTTAGTTACATCTATTACAGTGTCATTAATAATTTTTGTGCTGTTAACACAAAAACAGGTATTTTACCTGGGTGAGTTTAAAGATAGGTATTGTCTGGGACTGGCAGCTTCTGGCTAGAAGGAAGCTAAGTCATGCCCTGCAGTGAAACATGCCAGGTGAAGGCCAAGACAGAGAAAAGGCCTTGAAAAGGAATGGAAGCATCAGATGAGAGGAGCATGGAGGAGAGTGGGAAGAGGATGGGGAAGGTACTGCGTGCATCTTGAGCGTTTACCCAGCCCTGCATTGGGCCCTGGGGAGAGGTCCTGGGCAGATAGGCATCCTCAGATTGCTGCAGCCTCTCCAGGGCTTGTCTCCTTCTTTCTAATGTGCTTTTTCAGCCCTGGGTTTTTTGTTTTCTGTTTTTCACAAGCATGGGAACATACCTGTATTAAGCTTTCAGGTCTCACTTGTCCAAGGACAGTGATGGGGGCAGAGGAGCTGTATGACTGTAAGGCCATTATTTGGGGAGGAAATGCCACAGTTTAATGTGATTAAGACTGCCTATATTAAGGTTGGGCAATCCTACTTTCGTAGTGATACTGCCTCGGAAACCCAAGGAGGGGTCGCTATGAGTCGGGGCCGACTTGACGGCAAATAACAACAACAACAAATATTAGAGTTAGAATCAATGTAACAGCAACTGAAGCAACATTACATTTAATTAGGAAGTTAAGTATTTTTAATATAAGAAAGTATATAAAGTATGAATAATAAATTTTAAGATAGATTCACATTAGAAAATGGTTAGATCCCATATGAAATTAATGTTTATGTACCAAACTCACTGCCGTCGAATCTGTTTGACTCATAGTGACATCCCTTGGGTTTCCAAAGTGGTATCTCTACAGAAGTAGATTGCTCAGTCTTCCTTCTGAGGAGTGGCTGGTGGGTTTGAACTGCCAGCCTTCTGGTTAGCAGTCAAATGCCTTAGGCACCATGCCACCAGAGCTCACATTATGTAACTAGGAAAAAAGAAAAAAAGAATGCTACAGCTTTTTCATTAAACAGATCCACAGATTACTTTTAAAAGAAGGGAGGAAAACTTACTAGTATATGCTACAGAAGGAGACTCTTCCAGTCCCAAAGCAGGCAGAGAAACATAAAAAGGACAGAACTCAAAGGAGAATGAATTCTAATTAAGCCCCAGAATAATTTTTAAAATTAAATGTGGAATTAAAATTGTTCCTGGCATATGCACACATTTTCTTGGCAGATGATCTCAGGATGTAGTAAAGATCAATTTTTATGAGGATTAGGTAGTCTCCATTTTCTTCATTTTTATTAACAACAGTTTATAATTATTTTAACAATATTTCTTTTTTTTCTTTTAGGAAACAAGGTGTGTTGGTTTATTTTAATTTGTATTGTGATTTGGGTGAAAGTTTGCAGATCATATTCATTTTTCACACACCAGTTCATACACATTTTGTTTCATGGCATTGTGACATTGACTACAATCCCCACAATGTAACAGCTCTCTTGCCACTTCCTCCCTGTAACCATCTCTTCCCTGTATCCCTCTCTCCTAAGCATTCCTTTTCTCTGAGCTGTCTCCCTGTGCAAAAACCATCCTTCTGATCTCCCATGATTGATTGTTCTAAGTGTAACTACCTGGCCTAAATGTTCACCCTAAATGCCTGTTTATTGTTTGGCTGGTTCAATTCCAGGCCTGAAGACTAGGGGCCATAGTCTTGGGGGTTTTACCAGTCTTTATCAGACCAGTGAGCCTTTTTTTTTTTTTTTTTAATGTTTTGAGCTTTGTTCCCCTTTTTTTTTCTCCACACTATCCAGGATCTCGTGCTCTGATCCCTTGCTGAGTGGTTGACAGTGAGAGCCAGGCACTATCTAGTTCTTCTAGCCTCATGATCGTATAGGCTGAGGTTTGCATGGTTCACTACTCCCTTGGACAAATGATTTCTATGCATCTTTGGTTTCCTCATTCTTCTTTGTTCCAGATGAGGAAAGACCAGTTGTTGCATCTAGATTGCCACTTGCAAGTCACTACTCACCAAACTAAGATGTAGAACAGTGTTTTTGTGTTGTATGTTATGCCAATTGAGCTTGATGTCCCCTGTGACCATGGTCTTGAGCCAACAGGTCCAACAATTCACTCTATCAGGGTGGTTGGCTATGGTTAAGAAGTTATCACAACTTTGCTCCGTTAATTCTATTTATATGGACATTCTTATAATACATACAAATACATATATAGAAATACTGTCTGCCAACCTTATATATATGGTCATGGGTATATTCCTTTTTGCCTAGACATACCTGATCATTCAGCCAATCTACCTATGTCTCTTACTGTAGATTAAAGTTTGTTATTACTGAAAATGCATATTGTATATGTAAAAGTGTTTATCTTTGTTATCTGTAGCTTTTGTTCACCTCTCTGTGTCTTCCTTTTCCTTAGTTATTTTAACAATATTTCTTTTAACAGTGATATAAACATAAGGGTACTACAAAAAAAAGTTTCTTTCACATTTAACATAGTGACTTCTACTTAAATTCTCTTGTATAATAATTGTAATTTTTAGGCATTCAATTGGTTCATTTGACCTATTTCTGTCTACAGTTTTTTGTTACTAGCATTATTATTCAAAGACCTGTTAGCTGTGTAGTCAGCCTTCAGATACCTCTCGGCTATAATAATACTCTTCAAGATCCCCTTCAAAGGAAATTAATGGGAAAATATATATATATTTTCCAAGTTTAGCCTCCTAAGAGGCTCAGAAGATGTGGTTCAAGGGACAGTTTAGTGACCTGGTTTTGGCACTAGGCCTAGGGTCAGATCACATTAACCAACAGTGTCAATCAGGCTCACACTGATCTCTGGGATAGTAGTGGTAAGTCAAGAAGCTTTGTGAACTGGAACAAGTGCCCATAGCTTTATAAACTTCATCTATATCTAGTCCCAGAGTTCTTAGGTCATATAAATGGTTAATGTGCTTGGATACTAACCAAAAAGTTGGAGGTTTGAATTCACCTAGAGGGACTTTGGGAGAAAAGCCTGATGATCTACTTCCAAAAAAATCAACTATTAAAAACCCTATGGACCACAGTTGGAGTAGGCTCAACAGCAACTGGGAAAAATATATGTGATTTTTTGTGTGTGTGTGTGTGAGAGAGAGAGAGAGAGAGAGAGAGTGTGTGTGTGTGTGTGTGTGTGTGTCTAGGTATCTGGTTCAGACAAGGAGACCAAGGTCATAATCCTACAGTGCACTTTTTTCATGTTTTAATTTCCTTGAAATCATTCAAAACAATATGAGTAAAACATTTGAGTTTGTAATTTTGTTCCAAAAAAGTACTGTAAACCAAACCAAACTCACTGCCATTGAGTTGGTTCTGACTCATAGCAACCCCTCCTTGGTTTTCTGAGGCAGTATCTCTATGGAATTAGATTACCCAGTCTTCCTTCTGAGGAGTGGCTAGTGAGTTTAAACCACCAGCCTTCTGGTTAGCAGTCAAATGCTTTAAGCACTACGCCACCAGAGTTAAATGCCTTAGGCACTTTGCCACCAGAGCGCTACTTGCTAGATACTAAAAACTACACTTTCTTGAATGTGATTATGGAGAGCAAAGGTGTGGGACATTTTGAAGAGAAGAGGTGAAGAAGAGATGTTTCTTTTGTAATTCATTTTTCAGTTTTAAGATGAGAGGCAGGACCATCTTTGGTATTGGAAGTTTTTATATAACTATGTTTTCTTATTTATATTAATTCAATAAAAAGGTATGTGGTAGGCCCATTACTAGGTTCTCTGAGGATGCAAAAATGTTATATACTCTGTCTTTTCCCTTGGGAGCTCAATGTCCTTTGGAAAAAAAAAAGGAGAAGTTCTGTTAATTTTATTTCATCTTCTACTAACCATGTCCCTGTAGTAGCCTAGCTTTCATTCTGGTTATAAGTAAAGGTCCTTTGATAAAGAATTTCTTAAACTTTCTGTAACTAAACTTACGGGAAATTTTCCCAAAGATATCTACTCTGAGGTGGATTATGTGGCCTCTTGCAACAACTGTTGTGTCTGGTATTTACCACACACCCCTAATTAGCTATAATTTTGTGAGCCTTTGACATACGTATGAACTACCTGTGTGTTATTACAGTTTCTTAAATTCTCAAAATGAGATGAGGCAACATTTACCATTGTTGTTGTTGTTATGTGCCGTCGAGTTGGCCCCGACTCATAGCGACCCCTCCTTGGGTTTCCGAGGCAGTATCACTACGGAAGTAGGATTGCCCAACCTTCCTTCCGAGGAGTGGCTGGTGGGTTTGAACCGCTAGCCTTCTGGTTAGCAGTCAAGTGCTTTAGCCACTATGCTACCAGAGCTCCTACATTTACCATTAGCTTTCGTTATTTATTTTAGTTTAAAATAATGACTGAAATAGAAGAAGATCTTTGCATTTTGTTTTCAACTACTTATTTATTCATCCACTTGTTTATTCTAGAAAACTTTTTAGAGCCTACTATGTGCTAGGCAGATAAACTCAATAATATTCATGGGGTATTTATGAGAATTCCTGGGAGAGCACATAACAAGGATGGGAAGAGAGTTAGGGAAGGCTTCCAAGCTGAATATTAAAGATGGATCAGAGCCAATCAGTATGATGCCAGGGGATTGATGGCATAAAGTTGCATGAGAATGTTGGCATGGAGAGGTGTGTTAAGGCATTGGGTCTAGAATGAGCAAAGTCATTGGGCTGAGAAATCACTGGCTTGTTGGATTATGGAACAAGAAGTAGAGAAAGATGAGACTAAAGATAGAATTAGGGAATCGATTTTAGTCAATGTATTATAGCATGCTCAAGTCTTAGCCTTTGTTTTGAAGGCAATGGGAAGGTACTAAAAGATTTTAAAAGGGAGTGATGTGGTTATATGTTTTAGATAGAACACATTGGAGGCTATATCAGGGATGCAATTACAGGCAGGAAAACATTTAGGAGTCTTTTTCAGTAATCTTAGTGAGATATCAGAAGAATAGTTTTGATGCATTGAACAGCATTGACCAAAAACCAGGTGAGTTGTGAGATGACCTCAAGGACATCATATGTGAAGAAAGCAAAAAGTTGTTAAAAAGATGGGAAAGAAAGAAAAGACAAAATGGATGTCAGAAGAGACTCTAAAAACTTGCTCTTGAATGAAGAGAACTAGAGCAAGTGGAAGAAATGTTGAAGTAAAAGACCTGAACAGATGATCTCAAAGGGCAGTTCAAGAAGACACAGTAAAGTATTATACTGAAATGTGTAAAGACCTGGAGTTAGAAAATCAAAAGAGAAGAACACACTTGGCATTTCTCAAGCTGAAAGAACTGAAGAAGAAATTCAGCTCAAGTTGCAATATTGAAGGATTCCATGGCAAAATATTGAACAATGCAAGAAGCATCAAATGATGGAAGGAGGAATACATGGAGTCATTGTACCAAAAAGAATTGGTTGATGTTCAACCATTTTAGGAAGTAGCATATAATCAAGAATGAATGGTATTAAAGGAGGAAGTCTAAGCTGCACTGAAGGAATTGGTGAGAAACAAGGCTCCAGGATTGACTGAG
The DNA here is from genome assembly GCF_000298275.1 of Orycteropus afer afer. NCBI lineage: Eukaryota > Metazoa > Chordata > Mammalia > Tubulidentata > Orycteropodidae > Orycteropus > Orycteropus afer. Next base: position 4,488,646 of record NW_006921727.1, read on the forward strand.
TACCCACTGACATTTTTCAACACTCACTCATTTATGCCAAGGAGTTTTGGAAGATAGCTACCCAGCCAATTGACTGGAAAAGATTGATATTTGTGCCCATTCCAAAGGGAGGTGATCCAACAGAAGTGGGAATTAATGAGCAATATTATTAATGTCACATGCAAGTAAACTTTTGCTGAAAATATTTCAAAAAAGGTAATAGCTATACCTAGAAGGTCAAGAGAGGACGTGGAATGAGGGATACCATTGCTGATGGCAGATGGATCTTGGCTGAGAGCAGAAACTTCCAGAAAGATGTTTACCAGTGTTTTATTGACTGTGCAGAGGCATTCAACTGTGTAGATCGTAACAAATTATAGATAGCATTGTGAAGAATGGGAATTCCAGAACACTTAATTGTGCTCATGAGGAAGGAACTGTACATAGACCAAGAGGCAGTTGTTCAAACAGAACAAGGGGATACTGCATGGTTTAAAATCAGGCAAGGTGTGTGTCAGGGTTTTACCCTTTCACCATACTTACTTAATTGGTATGCTGAGCAAATAATTCAAAAAGTTGGACTATATGAAGAATGCACCATCAGGATTGGAGGAAGACTCATTAACAACCTGTAGTATGGAGATGCAACAGCCTTGCTTGCTGAAATTGAAGAAAGTTTGAAGTACTTATTGATGAAGGTCAAAGACTACAGCCTTCAGTATGGATTACACCTCAGCATAAAGAAAACAAAAATCCTTCGAACTGGACCACTCACCAACATCATGATAAATGGAGAAAAGATTGAAGTTGTCAAGAATTTCATTTTACTTGGATCCACAATCAGTGCCCATGGAAGCAGCAGTCAAGGAACTTCATGACATATTGCATTGAGCAAATCTGCAGCAAAAGACCTCTTTTTTTTTTTAATGT
>NW_006921727.1:4490719-4492192 GCF_000298275.1 Orycteropus afer afer
AACGAACAAATGTGTCTTGAAAGAAGTACAGCTGGAATGTTCCTTAGAAGCAAGAATGGCCAGATTTCATTTCATGTACTCCAGGAGCTAGACTGTGGAGAAGGATATCATGCTTGGTAAAGTACAGGGTCAGCGAAAAAGGGGAAGACTCTCAATGAAATGGCTTGACACAGAGGCTGCAACAATGGGCTCAAGCACAGCAATGATTGTGAGAATGGAGCAGGACTTGGCATTGTTTTTGTTCTGTTGTACATAGGATCACTATGAGTTGAAACTGAGTTGATGTTATGTAACAGCAGCAACAGTGAGATGTTATCCTGCAATGGTCTTTACATGCAGGACAGAGAACTGATTAAAGAAATAGGTAGCAGGAAAAAAAAAAAAAAAATTCAAGGCTTAATGTTTGATTTACATGTGTAAAGGAGGGTCAAGAGAGCAGATGGAGTCTAGGTAGAGCTTCAGGTTTACAACTTGCAATGAGCTTACAGTTTCAGGAGTGGGAGTACAGGTGTAGGGAAGGAGGTGATAAGTTTAGATTTCAGCTTGTTGAACTTGAGGTGACCATGTACCATCCAGATGGGAACATTCAAGAGGCAATTAGAAACCTGGGCCCATATCCAGGGATGAATTCATCCACAGTTGGGCTTAGGGAATTTGAATTTGAAATCCAAATGTGAATCTAGAAGAGGAGCTAAAGTACCTTGAGTGAAATCAAAGACAAGTTTAGGGCCTACATCATCGGTCTGTCTGTCTGGGTAGAGATTTGTCAGAGGAGTTAGGAATACAGGACTGAATTTCTGGAAGACGTCCTATCCCTACCTCTTTTCTCTTCTGTCCCTCTAGGCTCTGCATCTGCTCACTTAGAGATCTGCAAGGGCCTCTATTCAGCAAATTCAGGGACCAATTTGTGCTTTTTTTAAGTCTATTCTAAAGCAGCTAATGCTGTTAATAACCTTTTCCACTTTCTTTCTTCTTTTAAGTTTCAGTGAGGGAATTATTATGGTCATTTTTCCACCTCCATGATCACATTCATTCTTTTTTCTCTCCCCATCATTTAAAGTGAGTACTAATCTCCCTGATCCTTTATGGTCCTCTTCCCTGGTGTTTCTGTGCTTTTGACTTTAGCTGTCTCACCATATATCTTGACTTCCAGTTCTTCATATTTACTTCCAACTTCTGGAATGTGTAGAACCTACTTCATTTCCAGCTTTGCTATTTCTCTCTTTATGAAGGTCCTAAACATCAGCGAAAGGGATTAGGTGAGGAGGGGAAACTCAGGGACGCCCAAAGAAGCAGGCCAGAAGACCAGGAGAAAGAGGATTAAAAGACAGGAAGCCAGACAGAGGAACAGTCAGCCACATTGACCCAGGTGGGGGGAATACGAAAGGTCTCCAACAGCAGGACAAACTTGTCTGTCGGTTTGTCCTACTGTGGTGACATGTAGACGTGAGTTTTGAGGCTGAGCCTCTGGTG
>NW_006921727.1:4495140-4497859 GCF_000298275.1 Orycteropus afer afer
GATGATGGGCTCGAGTATAGCATGGATTGTGGGGCTGGCGCGGGATCAGGCAGTGTTTCGTTCTGCTGTGCATGGGGTCGCTATGAGTCGGAAATGACTCGACGGCACTTAACAACAACAACAACAACAACAACAACAAACATACTTTGAAGTCATACATTTATTATATTCCAAAAGTTGCTTCATATTTGTTTATGAATTCTCTTAATTGCCTACACTCAAAAATTTTGGAGACTTCTCTCCCCTTGTTTCTGCATGCCCTTTCTTCCTGCTCTCTTGAGCAGTACTGTCCAATAGAACATTCTGTAATAATGAAAAATGTTCTATAATCTGCCTGTCCTTTGTGGTAGCCATTAAACCACACGTGGCTATTTAGAACTCAAAGTGTGGCTAGTGCAAATGAGGAATTGAATGCTTAGTTTAATTTTAATTTATTTAAATTTAAAAAGCCACATAAGGCTGCCAGAGGGGGCAGCACAGCTTTAGATAATCACTTCTTAAACCTTATGGAATCTCCTTAATTCTTCTCTTATATATAACCTGTTCTACTTCCCCAATGCAGACAGGCTGTCATTATTTTGTTACTATTGAATTTGCCCCTTAACTGGGATCACTGCTTCCTTTCTTCTCCATGTAATTCATCTCACACAGTACTACAAATTTAACCTTCATAGAGAGCAGCTCATTCCTTTACTCAAAAGCCTTGAAAAGCTCCCCATTTCTACAGTATGGAAACTCCTTAGCCTGACATTTGAAGTCCGACATTCTAACATCTGGCCATCATCTGCCTTTCCAGCCTTATTTCTGATTATCTACCCATACCTATCCTCCAGCTGGATGGAACTATCCCCTTTGCTTTGTGATTTTTCCTTTGTGCCTTCTGGTTTTTATTTTCCCTGTAGGGAATGTCTCTCCATTTCTGCATAGCCACATTAACACTTTCTTCAGGGCCCATCTCAAAGCCACCATCATTGAGGAGCTCTGGTGACATAGTGCCTAAGGCATTTGACTGCTAACCAGAAGGCTGGCAGTTCAGACCCACCAAGCACTCCTCTGCAGGAAGGTTGGGCCAATCTACTTGTGTAGTGATACTGCTTTGGAAACCAAAGGAGGGGTCGCTATGAGGTGGCCCCAATTTCTCTCCGTAGTTATTCCTCTTCTCAACTTCCCATAGCATTTTTTCTTCTTCACCTTTGACGCTTATCACTTGCTGCCATAGATTATGAGATCTCTGTGGGTAAGCTTCATGTCTGTCTTATTTTTATGTTTTCCCAAAATGTACCAACTTTCTTTTTGGAGTTGTAAGATGATCAATAGCTTTGGTTGAATGAACAGAAATAAATATGACAGTATTGAGTTAGGGTCTAAATGAAATGGAAGTCCTTAATTAATCTCCTTACTTAGAGTCAGAAGTGGTCCCAAAGTCTGTTTGGTTTTTGTTACTGTTTATTTATTTTTGTTTGCTTTCTTTTGCTGTTTGGTGGTAGTGATGGTAGTGTTGTTCAACAGAGCATTGAAGTAGGGGCTAAAGGGGGAACTCATGCTCAGGTGAGAGAGATGCAGGGCCAGGAATCAGGCAAATTATTGTGAATGTTTGCTGGGGGGCTTATCAAGACTGAATTTGTATTATCCTGACTGGCTGAGGCTTTTGCTAATAATGTTTTTTATAACTGTCCTTATTCTGAGAATTAATGATAAAAAGTTGACAGTTCAAACCCACCAGCCACTCCTCAGAAGGAAGGTTGGGCAATCTACTTCCCTGGTGATACTGCCTCAGAAACCCAAGGAGGGGTCGCTGTGAGTCAGATCTGACTCGATGGCAGTGAGTTTGGGTTTTATTTTTGTTTTGGCTGAGGCTTTTGCTAACAACGTTTTACTAACTGTCCTTATTCTGAGAATTCTAGAGTAAGTTTATAATGATGAAAAGTTTGCTCCATCCATTTTAGTTTCATCTTATTGTAAGCAATTTCTTTTCCATATGGAAATCTATCATTTAGTTCTGAGTATAACTGAAAAGGATTTAATCCTACAGGTACTGCAAGGACAGATATCTGGTCAGCAGATTGCTGTCGAGAAACTGAAGAAAACAGCTGAAGTGCTTTTAGATGCCAGAGGATCTTTACTGCCAGCCAAGAATGATATCCAGAAAACACTGGGTAAGATACTCATTTTCTTCTTTCTTGTCACAGATGAATTCTAAATCACAGAATTCTAATAGTTATAGAGAAAATGTCTACTAGTGTATATTTGTGGTATTTATTTTTTCCCTGTGCAATGATGGTTTTCAATCTGGGACAAGGCATGACTTCTTTGGTAGCTGTATTAGAATCTTGGGGGAAGGACCAGTATAGTTTGAAAAGGATGTATTCACATATTAATTTGTGTTTAGAAAATGGAACAAAATTCTTTATCTGTATACCACAGGAAGTAGAACTTTACAAAATTCTTCTGATTTATTGAAGAGGTTGAGAGATGCTGCTTTGAGACAGCATCCCCACTTCTCCATTTTCTAGAAGCAGTCTTTGAATGGCCTCACAGAGTTCCAATTACTCCAGTTCTTGGAGTATGTAATCATAATGGTGCTTTTGTGTCCTCTTGCATTGGTTTGATACATTTCTTGAGAGATGAGCTATTGTACTTTATTCCTTGTGTTCGTCTGTCTACCCACAGGATTTTGTTTATATTGAATGTCCAGTAGATTAACAATAAATGTTGTTAT
>NW_006921727.1:4498045-4621664 GCF_000298275.1 Orycteropus afer afer
TCCTTCTGAGGAGTGGCTGGTGGGTTTGAACCGCCAGCCTTCTGGTTAGCAGTCAAGTGCTTTAGCCACTATGCTACCAGAGCTCCTAAAATGACAGGTTTTATATATATATATATTTGCTTTGACTTTGTCATTTTTCATAATTCTTAATGGGTGGTTTGGAGTTCATGTATATTTCTATTATTGAATTAAAAAAAATTCCACAGAAGATGAGTAGACATATGTTTCAGCACAAACAGAGCATGAATTAAACTCTTGAGTAGCAATTTTAGATGAAAGGAAGGATGAAGCTTTGCTCTTCTAAGAGACTAAATATGTAGAAAGAAAACTCTTAATTATTCTTACAGTCATTCAAACTTTTTAAACCCTGCAACCCTAACAGTAAATAATTTTTTAACATGCACCCCAGGTAAGCACCTGTATTTACAAATTGTATACATGTATTACTATATTGTCATATTGTACATATTCTAATTATAAAACACAAACATTTAAAAATTCGTGATAAAAACATGAATGGAAGTTTTAATGTTTTGTTCCTATAATCCCAAGGAACTCTCTTGTACATCCCACCTTGAAGACTGTTGCTTTAAAGTTTTGAGCACAGCAATTGGGGGTAGAAAGAAAAACTATCTTTTATGTGTTTCTGTTGTTTGAAGATAGGAGTTCTGGTGGCATAGTGCCTAAGGCATTTGACTGCTAACCGGAAGGCTAGCAGTTCAAACCCACCAGCCACTCCTCAGAAGGAAGGTTGGGCAATCTACTTCCGTAGTGATACCGTCTCACAAGCCCCAAGGAGGGGTTGCTGTGAGTAAGATCTGAGGCAGTTTGATATTTTTCCCATTGCTGTCTAAGGATACATAATTTCATTTTTATTTGGTTAAAATTCATATATCATATTATGTTAAGACTTTAAAAGCTATCTTTTCCATAACCTTCTAGGAATATCTAAAAATATATTTAAGGTATAGAAGAATTAGATATCTAAGATCTATTTGACTTTTGAGAAACTATCAACCACATTAAAAAAAAATCTTACAGTATATTTTTGTATCTTTTCCTAAAATAATTTTTATATTACTGAAATCAAGAATGTATTTCACTGACAACATTTTATCACTAAGAAGTGCAGAAATATACGATAACATTCAAAATACATTAATTAATTGTAATACAGCTGACCTTGCTTGGGAAATCACTCACTGTAGCTAGATACAATGTTGATGTTACTTACCCTTCTGATGCACAGAGTTGCCTGACAGAGAGGCAGCTTACCTGCCAATTAGAATATCTGCATTCAGAGTATCTACTCTGTAACTTTCAAATTAGAACTCATACTTGAGCTTGCTACTTGTTTTCTCTGCTTGTTGCATTTACCAAAAAACCCAAACTGACTGTCATCAAGTCAATTCTGACTCATTGTGACTCCCTTTGGGGTCACAATTTACCTTTAGGTGGTAAATCTTCACGGAAGTAGATTGCCCAGTCTTTCTTCTGCAGAGTGGCTGGTGGATTTGAACCAACAGCCTTCTGATGAGCAGTCAAATGCCTTAGGCACTGTACAACCAGAGCTCCTTTGTGGCATCTTGGTGTGTATTAAATCCTGCCTCCTTCCCCTTTCAGCATTCATTCTTATGGTTCTCATTGTATCTTAGTGACAGGAGCCCAATTGTCTCTTTAGATCATTTCAATTCACTCTCACTTCAGGGAACATTTGTCAAACTATTTTCTCATGATGTCATATTAGAACACTCAAAGATATGCTATCTTATTTATATGGATTATGTTTCATGAGGCAAGCCTAAGCCTGTAAGATATTTCTTTGATATAGAGGTGTTTCAGATCAAAATTTTATTCTACTGAGCAGTGTACAGGGTAGTTGACTAAAGCATTCAGAAATAAGTAAAATATATTTGAAATTCTTGGACAGTGAGTGATAAATTAAACTCATAATTAAAAACAAATTGTTTTCCACAGAGAGACCATTGTTCTTTGAAGTTATCATTATGTCTGAAATAGAGAATAGAAGAATTTTAAAATTCACAGCTTTACATCCAAGTGAAAACTAGGCCAGAAAGGTTTATTTATTAATTTTTTTAAAATCATCTTAAATATTTAACATTGAAAGTAAACTTTATCTCATGTGAGATGGGTTAACCTAATTTTTCTTATTTTTATTTTTTGTCTATTATTCAACTTTTAAAATAAATTCAATTTATGTATGTTTTAGAAATAATCTCAACCTTCTCTGTTTTAAATGGATTTTTTTTTTTTTTTTATTAGGATTTGGGTGAAGATTTACAGAGTAAATTCACTTTTCATACAGCAGTTCACATATACTTTGTCTCATGTCATTGACCAAAATTTACAATGCAGCAGCTCCCCTCCCACTTCCTCCCCATAGTTACCTCCTCCCAGTGTCCATCCCTTCATACTCTTCGAGAGGCCCATTGTCTGCCAACCCTGTATATGATCTTGGATACACTCTCCATTTAGACATACATAATTGTTTAGCTTGTTCACCCATCTATCCGTCCCTATACCCATGTTTGCTTTCATTAACAACTCAGTATTGTATTTACAAAGGGGTTCATATTTGTTGTTTGTACTGCCCATGTAACTCTCTCTGTCTTTCTCATCCTCAATGCTGCCATATTGGTCACTCACATTTGGTACATTGCCCTTCTCTTCACCCAAATCAATATTTCTCTCTATCTATCTAACAGCATTCCCTCCCCTTCCCTCCCACCCCTGGTAACCAACAAAGAAAATGTCCTCCAATATATATTAAATGGATTTTCATCATCAATTTTGTAAATATATTTGGATCTGCCAATTTCAGTGCATGGTGAAGTAGGACAGAAGTTTAGCTTATAGGTGTATATGTTGGAATGTGTGTGTGTATATATGTATGAGAGCAAGTGAGTACGAGAATTTTTATATATAAAAGCTAATTCTTGACAATCTTTATGAATGTGTATTATTTCTTGAGAATAGCTATTTTACTGCCACCTTTTTTTTATAAAAGTAGAAATGACAGATTGAGAACCAATATTTATTCCAAAGGTTTGCTCCTATGTTTATACATCAAAAATCTCTTTTCAAATACAGATATACATACTAACTACTTTTAAGATTTCTTTCTTTTTTTTTTTTTTTTTCATTTTCCACTGAGATCTTTTCTTTCTTACATGGTTTTAGGTGGTGTTTTGCATTATAAAATTTATTATTTAAACTTACTTATTTTTTTCCAATTTTGTAACTTGGCTGAGTGTATTTTTGAAAACTATAGGGCAAGGACTACTTAGAGATTAACATTTCCTGATCTTTTTGGACTAGATGACATTGTTGGGAGATATGATGATCTGTCCAAATCTATTAATGAGCGAAATGAAAAACTCCAGATAACCCTGACCCGCTCACTGAGTGTGCAGGATGGATTGGATGAAATGCTAGACTGGATGGGAAGTGTGGAAAGTTCTCTGAAAGAACAAGGTCAAGTGCCCTTAAACTCTGCTGCTCTTCAGGATATCATTAGCAAAAATATTGTAAGTAACATTTTAAAAGGAAAAAATCCCACTGAGAGATGAAAGAAACACTTAAATCAGCTCCAGGGCTGGGTGGATTTAAGATAAATTGGAAGATATAGAAGAAGTGGTGTTTCCTGAATATACAATAGTGTGGAGAGTGCTGCTTGCACAGAGCCAAATGGGCAAAACAATTTCTCTGTGAAGTATAAGAAGAGCTCTGTATACTTTCTCATGAATATTATCATTCGTTATTGAGGGCCTGTACATACATTGAATCCTATCTTGTTTATCCTTGCTTTGGCCAGCTGCACATGAGGTTAATCAGATCAATCTTGTTGTTGTCTAGCCTTTTAAAAATTAGGACCATGGATAATCCTAAGGCTCCATTAGATCCCAGGGGTTGCTGAGTAGCAGCAGCCTCCTGCCTCTTTCAAGCAACAAGCCAGCTGTTCTCCACTTTCCCTTGAAGAGATCTGGGCTGGGATTCCTCATGGGACAGATCAAACTTGTCATTCAGTCCCAACTGTTAACTTTCCTTAGGCACAAGTTGGTCAAATTTATGTTGTTACAAACAGTAATGTTTAAAAACTCTGTGATATTATTTGTAAACATCATTATAAAAAATACATGCAATATTTAATTCATTTCAGATGTTGGAACAGGATATTGCAGGTCGCCAGAGCAGTATAAATGCTATGAATGAAAAAGTGAAGAAATTTATGGAAACAACAGACCCATCCACCGCATCCTCACTGGAAGCCAAAATGAAGGACTTATCTGTTCGGTTTTCAGAAGCAAGTCATAAACACAAAGAAAACCTTGCCAAAATGGAGCAGTTAAAAACCAAAGTAGAACTATTTGAGAACCTCTCAGAAAAGCTTCAAACATTTTTAGAAACAAAATCTCAGGCTCTTACTGAGGCAGATGCACCAGGAAAAGATGTTACTGAATTATCTCAGTTTATGCAGGTACATTTATTACACATGAGGCTGATCATGTCAGTAGTTAAGATAAGCTCATGCTTGTAATAGCAGAATTATAATTAATACTATAATTTCAGTTGCTTGTGGATTAGTAAAGATCTGTCCTTTCCTGCTATAAAAATCTTAAACCCTGTGTCTTCCTTGAAGCCTTTGCTCATTGATTAGAAATGAACAGCATTTATCCCACATAAAGCACTTGCTGTTGAGTCAGTTCTGATTCATGGTGACCTCATGTGTGTCAGAGTAGAACTGTGCTCCATAGGGTTTTCAAGGACTGATGTTTTCAGAAGTAGATCACCATGCCTTTCTTTGAAGATGCCTCTGGGTAGACTTGAACTTTCAACCTTCAGGTTAGCAGCCTAGTGCATTAATCCTTTGCACCACCCACGGACTTATGTTTATCACACATACAGTTTCCAGTATCATGGTACTGATAATAAAAGAATCATCTTACATGCTAGAACCCACAGACAGACAAAATATAAAGTATGCATTTTTAAATTAAATAATGTGTAGTGTGTTCTGTCTCAAATCACCTATTAGCTGCATGTTTATTTATATTTAGATTACTGATCATAGACAACATTATTCTCCTATAAAAATCTGAATAGAGCCGTTAGGGTCCCATATGTCTTTCTAAATGAAATTTCATTTTGAAGATCTAGCAGCATCTGTATTGACGAAATATCTAAATGCTTTATAGGAATCAACTTCTGAATTCTTAGAACACAAGGAAGATCTTGAAGTCTTGCAGAGTCTCCTGAAAGAGATATCCAGTCATGGCTTACCAGGGGATAAAGCTCTGGTTTTAGAAAAAACAAATAATTTGTCAAAGCAATTCAGGGAAATGGAGGATACCATCAAAGAAAAGTAAGCATCACTTAAAGAATTTGGATTTTGTTCTACTTGACTCTGATTAGATTGAATTATTTTTATTTACTTAAGTAAATAGATGAAGCAGTTTTGGATACTTGAGAATAATAAGCAGAGGGATATCTTTTAATACTTCTAAATTTTGGAATTTTTTTTCATATTAAGATTAAGTGCATTATTTATTAAAATATTTAGGAGGAAATTCAATACTTCTTACATAAAACTGGAAAGCATTATGGAAGAAAAATTTGTGTTTCATTGCTTTCTGGGCTCAATTCAGAAGCTATGTGCAGTTTCAATATACTTCTTAATGGCCTCTTTAGTGTAATAGTTTGCTTTCTAAAGAGTTGTAGATAAGAAATGATTCCATGAGAAAAGATAAGAAATGAGAGAATGAACCTAAGTTGAGCTAATAAAGCTATACAAGGATAAGACTTGCGACTGAACTTTTATATATCTGATCTCATGCTAGCTTTGATTATGTATCTTGTTTTACTAAAGTTTATACAGAAGAGAGCTCAAAAAGATAGAATATAGTTATTTGTCTTTCAGCTATTCTTTATTTTTTGATAATTCACTACTTAAAAGTTTTGGCTACTATCGATATTACTCAAAGAGCTCCATTTTCCATCCTGTTGTATAATCAATTCACATGACACAGAAGAAAGATCCCTGGTTTTCTTAGATAATACATTTTTTTCCTTTCAAAGATGTCTAACTTAAAAGGCTTTTAGCTATCAGTGGCTGCAACAACGGTAAGGATTGTGAGGATGCTGCAGGATCAGGCAGTGTTTCAGTCTGTTGTATGTGGGTCACTGTGAGTCAGAGCTGACTCGACAGCACCTTACCAACAACATAGTCATCAGTAATCAGTCCAGCTACAGCAGGTTCTCATGTGCCAGTATTCTACATACATGCACATGTGCACACATCCCACATGCCAGATGTAACTGTACCACAGTTGTTAATGTGCTGGACACGTGTGCCCCTCCATGGTGCTGAGCACACGGATCCATAAAAATTCACTGTGGAGTGTTCTGAGGAGCACCCGTTACAATGCTGCAGTCACTAGGTTGTACCTCAGTTTTGGAGACTTAATCTGTGCTCCCTAAAACATCCAGTTTATCTATTAACATCACTGTCGTCTAGTGTACAAACCACTAGGTGGCATTGTGTTTCCCTCATTCAGTGATTTTTAAGTTTCCTTTTGGTTTGGTTTGGTTTTCTGGTTCTGTGCCTTTTGGCATTAAGCATCGTATAAAGTGTACGAATCAAAACACGTTGAATCTAAATAATGTTAAAATTGTTTATGTAGTCTTAGTATTTACGTACTGTTAGGGAGCACATGGGTTATAGATTTCTTAATTACTCTTACCTTTATTGACAGTCCTTGCCTAAGGAATAGACATGGTTATTTAGCTTCATTTCACTTTCCAACTATGAAACCTTCCATGTGCATATGGGTGATGTGTGAGTGTAAGAATTGTTTTTCTGAATATTAATCCTGATTGGAAATACTATCTTATTTATTAGTAATTAGTCTTTTGGAGCATCTCCTTTCTTTAGCTTAGATTTTCATGTTTTTTGTCACTTAGAAGAGAAGCTGTGTCCTCTTGTCAAGAGCAGATGGATGCTTTCCAGGTCCTTGTCAAATCATTAAAATCATGGATGAAAGAAACATCAGAAAGAGTTCCCCTTGTGCAGCCTTCTTTTGGTGCAGAGGATTTAAGAAAAGCTTTGGAAGAAACTCAGGTTAATTGTTGTATATAATACCAAATTCTCATTTGCCTGTATCAGTAATGAAAAGTTAAAAGACTAATGTTTGATTTTTTTTTACCCACATCACATATGTACTGTATATTTTGGTGTTAGTTAGAAATAATGACATGGGATTAACTGATCCTTTTGGGGAAGAACACAAACTTCTGGTTAATTCTAATTTTTTCAGTGTCAGAGTTGCCTTCCCCAGTAAATCTCTGCATAGTTCCAGTTATTTTTGATGCCATTTTTCATGATTTTAAGATCCTTCTCTTCATTTAGCATCTTACTCTAACTTAGATGTCACTTTAATCAGTAAAAAATGAAAATTAAATTGAGTCTCCAACATAAATATTGTCATTACATTCATGTCATAAAACACCTGGCGAATTGCAGCAGTTTACTTTTTACTTTTTTTTGTAGAGGTTTTTTTTTTTTTTTAAATAGTAAAAATTTGATGACTAAAACTCACTGTTAAATGGAATTCTGAATCTCCTTTTTTTTTTTTTAATTTGACTCTAGTACATTTTCTCTGGTAGCTTGGCCATCACCTAGTACAGTTTTCCAGACTTACAGTTGGCAGTTACTTTGGAACCCATGGCAGCTAGGAATATTCTGACTTCCACTGAGCCTGGGAGCAGAATGCAGGATGGGCCAGCCCCACTTCTCAATGCTAACAGTGTTAACAGTCATACAGGCTGTTAGAGCAAATAGGGATGGTGCTTTTTTTCCCCCATCCACTCCCCCACAAATCGGGGCCCATGAACATCACTGCTATAATACACTTTTAATAAATTGAATTATAATGTGCAAATTTGAAAATATTACTAAGACTGAAAAATAATGTGTTTTTATATCTCAAGAAATTACAAGAAAGGTGGAATTTGAAAACACCAGAGATTCAGAAAGTAAGCAACAGTGGGATCTCATTATGTAACCTAATAAGTGCTGTGACTACTCCTGCAAAAGCAATAGCAGCAGTTAAATCAGGTATGTGTTTTCCTTTTATGGCTAAAACCAGGAATTGGATTCACTCATGTTAGGTATATTTGTATATGTTATTATTTAAAATTAATGCATAAAATAACCTCAGAAACACAAAGTGAATGTGATGAGAACGATAGCATCTATAAACAGACTAAAGGTGTCATGGACAAGTATCTATACTAACATTTAAAATATTTTTTTAAGTTTAATAACTGAAGACTACATGTAACATGTAGCCACGTTAATATGTGAGGAACAAAGAGCATTATTTTGAAGAGAGGGCAGGTCAGATTCCAATTTTTTTTGTTTTTTAAATGAAAATACTGAATTTCTATTTAAAATATTTCTATTCACATTATGAGATGAAGAAAGGAATTTAGTCTCCTGGAAAAAGAAGTGAGGGAGAGACACAGGCTCTTTCCCAGTCTACTTTATTCTGTCCACTATTCCCAAAGAAAACAATTATTTAATGTGTTAGCCAGCATATCTAAACCATAATCTGAATCATGGTAAAGCCAATCCTCTTAAAAAAAGGAGAGAATCATGAATAAACATTGATTCTAAAGTTAACTTCAATAATTTGTAGATATAATTTTAAATTTAAAATATAGTTTATATTGTTAAAAATAGTGTTTGGATTTTTTTTTTAAGATCCAGGAACAAAAAGAAGGCAGATCTCAAATCATTATTCTGAGAGTTCCTGAGTATCCTCTGTGGTTTATCTGGGCTGCCCAGCCTCCAGCTGTCTCTATTGTGTTACTGATATTCCAGCTGGGCCTCTCTCAACCAACCATTCAGTCCCCTCTATTAATCCTATTTCAGAGAATACTCGTGTTATATATGGTGTGATGATCTCTCCGCATCAGATTTCTGAAATGGATCTTTCTTTTAATAAGAGGATGTCTATTGCATGTTATTTATTTTAGTTCTTTATGTCCACTTTATATTTATTCACAAATAAGTAAAAAGCAATTTTCTTTTAGTATGCTTAGTAAATACCAATCATAGTAGGAATTAATCTTTAGTATTTATAGGATATTTTCACTTATATCTGAAATATTTGATTTTTATGTGTAATTTTTTTTTTTTTAAAAAAAGAAGAGGCAAAACCTATAATAAAAGTTGGATCTTTAAATGTTTTTATTTGTTTGGATTTTTTCTGATGTGGTTGACTTTAGGAAATGTCTTTGTGTTTTGAATAGATAGCCAATGATATTAGCATGAAAAAGGCTAGCTGATTTTTCAATATTTTTGTTTTAAAAAGGTACCAATGATAGATGTTTATGTAGTAAAAGACATACTAGAATATTTTTCAGGAGCTCTGGTAGCATAGTGGCTAAAGCACTTGACTGCTAACCAGAAGGCTGGCGGTTCAAACCCACCAGCCACTCCTCGGAAGGAAGGTTGGGCAATCCTACTTCCGTAGTGATACTGCCTCGGAAACCCAAGGAGGGGTCGCTATGAGTTGGGGCCGACTCGACGGCACATAACAACAACAACAACAGAATATTTTTCACTGAGTAGTTCCTATTTTAGGAACATTGGTCTTATGACTTAGGTAGTATTATTGCCAATACTTTGGTGAGTAATTAATTTGTCAGTCATTGAGCTAGTAAGCAGTGGATCTGGGCTTTAAATTCAGGTGAGCCATGAGTTGGATCTGACTCACCAGCGACCCCTCCTTGGGTTTCCGAGGCAGTATCACTACAGAAGTAGACTGCCCAATCTTCCTTCCAAGGAGTGGCTGGTGGGTTTCAACCGCCAGCCTTCTGGCTAGCAGTCAAATACCTTAGGTACTATGCCACAGAGCTCCTGCCCAAAGCCAAGGCCCAGCTAACTACAGTGTTCTCCTATCTCTGTGCTGGAACAATGTGGGTTTAGCAATAGGGGTGTGTGTGTGTATGTGTGTGTTTTCTTTTAACCTTTCTTCAAGTATTTTTGCATGAATCTGCCTTTCTTAAGCCTATAATAACACTGTGTAATTGCCTGTTGAGCAACACCAGACAAATTTCATTTATTAAGTAAGCCAGGCATTGTTTTGATAGTTATTTATACTTCATTTAACACACTTATATAATGAGTACATTCTGAGCTTCAGGAACTTTATCACTAAAGTTACTTTAGCAACAAAGCTTTATCACAAATTTTTTTTATAAATTAATATTTAATTGTTATATAATATAAACTTACTAAAACTCTAAGACTGTTGTGCTACTAGTTTAAGAATAAACTTTATATAGAGGAGAGAATATATTTTCATCTTTACCTTGGGAATCTTCACTTGACTTGCAATTGAATCAGGATTTTACATCTTCAAATAGTAATAACAGTTTTAAATGTCACTATGTATGGGAGCTCTGGTAGTGCAGTGCCTAAGGCACTTGACTGCTAACTAGAAGGCTGGTGGTTCAAACCTACCAGGCACTCCTCGGAAGGAAGGTTGGGCAATCTACTTCTGTAGTGATACCACCTCAGAAACCCAAGGAGGGCTCGCTATGAGTCAGGGTGACTCAATGGCACATAACAACAACAACAATGTATGGGGTTACTTAAAGCTATGTACTATTAATGCACAGACATACTGTAGAATTTTATGATTAATTCAGTGCTAATATTTTTGCAGGTAGTGCAATATTAAATGGTGAAGGAACAGCCATAGATACTCAGGAATTTCTGGCAAATAAAGGTGAATAATTTTAAATGGTTATTGATTAAAGTAGTTTCATTGGTGTGGTTTTCTTTGAGAGAAAATCTTTGTAGAGGCCAACTATAATTATGCAGAAATTTAGAAATTGAATTAAAATGGTATCATTTAATATATTCACACTCTTCATAAATACTATATTTTATATAAAATTCAGTCAGTTTGCTCATCATAAATTAGAAAAATCCAGTAATTCAAATTAGCACTTGGATTTGTTCTTTTTGTTGATTTTAAATATTTTGTAACTTGGGTTAACATTGAGCTAATTTGTTGGGGTTGTCACCTCAGGTATTAACTAAGAAGCAGTCCATGGTTTTAGTTTTGTATTCCATTTAAACTCTCTGTTTCATTTCACTTGTATGATGAAATGTTCCTAAATTAGTTCTCATTAGTAACATTATAAAATGATCTAATCTTTCCTACAAATTCTTTGACTTTATGAAAGGAGGTTAGATACTGACAAAATAGAAAGTATATCATGTAAAACTTAAAACTTTCATTTTTAGAGTTCTGTCATTAAAAGTCCTGAAAATGTGTCGGTATGCATTTATTTTTTCACCCGTAGGATTAACATCTGTTAAAAAGGATATGACTGATGTAAGGCATGGTTATGAAGATCTTGGCCTGTTACTCAAGGACAAAATAGCTGAATTGAATACTAAACTTTCCAAATTGCAAAAGGCTCAGGAAGAATCAAGTGCAATGATGCAGTGGCTACAGAAAATGAATAAAACAGCAACAAAGTGGCATCAGACACCTACACCTACAGATAGTGAAGCTGTGAAGACTCAAGTGGAGCAAAATAAGGTATATTTTATGGGTACATTTACTGAGAACATGAAACAGAAGAGATTCACATTTAGAATGGAGCCCTGGTGGTCTGAGGCCTGTCTCTGATTTCTAGCTCTGTAAAACTTTCAGCAAATGATTTGCCAGTTTTGTTTAATGTGCTTTTTTCTTTAGCGAGTGATGATAATGTAAACCTTTTCTTGTAGCATATGGACATTATAAAGATGAGTGAACAGTTGGATATATGCTATTTTGTTACTTTTAAACCAGTTTAAATCTAGGATATTAACTAGATAACCATTGCAAAAGATTTACCTAAGGGCTTAAGTGTAATAGGGATCTGTTCTGTCTAGTATGAAATGGGGTAGCTAGTGCCTGCCCCTTTCTTTAATGGAGGATGTTTCTTCCTACAGTCATCAGGGTTGGAAAAGTGGTTCTACGTGGTAGCTGTGATGGCAAAAATTACTACGACTTACACTAACCTATATTTGAACCGTCTAATGTGTTGTCAAAAAAAAAATACTTATTCACTAGTAGATTCTCAAATTCTAGCAGCCTTTTATTAACAAGGCTGATTTTCTTAGTAATTACAGCCTTACAGAATGTCATCTTTTTTTGCAGTGGGATTTGAGTATAACATGAAACTCTTCCTCAGCCGTTATCTCTATGGCTATAGTGTTTCTTCTTTGTGGGATTCCTTCATCAGATGGTTGAAAACTAGCTAAGAAGAAAAAGAAGAAGAAGAATGTTAAATAATTAACTCCTGAATTCAGGTTTTCACTCACTTCAGCATTTCACAGTGGATTATTTCCTTTCGTGGCCATGCTAGAGAAAAATATACTTTATCATAATTATGTTTTTGTCTTTTGATGTTTACACAGTTAAATGTCATTACTATATTATTTATTTTCCCTTGTTAGTCTTTTGAGGCAGAACTGAAGCAAAATGTAAATAAAGTTCAGGAGTTAAAAGACAAATTGACAGAGCTGTTGGAGGAGAACCCAGATACTCCTGAGGCCCCCAAATGGAAACAGATGTTGGCAGAAATTGGTATGTTGTATTACTTAAACCAAAGTCCGTGAACAGAAGCACAATCATCTTCCATTTTTAGCATAATCTTTACCTGAAAACATTTTTCAACAACCTCACTTCATTTTGGACTTGCATTGTGTCAGAATCTGTTTTTGCATATTTAACAGTGTCATTTCAGATTATATTGTGCTGAGAATTGACATATTTTGGCTTTTCTTGCTAAATTAAGAACTAAATCTTTTTTTTCTTTTTTTTTTTTTTAAGGAAGTTGATACTATGATAAAATGTCCATAAAGTTGTATTTTCTTATTGTTTGTTTATTGTTTAGTAGCTTTTTGGTGTTTCTAATTATTTTATGTTACTACCTTTTAGTTTAAATATTCCTTTCACTTGTTTGTCTGAAAATGATGACTTTTTCTCTGTGAGTTACTTTTGGGACTCCTATAGCCTCATGTTATGTTCTTGCTTTTTCTCACCTAACAAATGTTAAGCAAGAAGCTCTCCACAGAATCAGGAGGTTTTGATTCTTTAGCCAAAGTTCTCCTCCCACTCAATCCTATCTCTTTATAAACTTTTCCTCATAGGTACAATTTCCTTCACAAACCCTATCATCTTCTCTCACCCCTTTCATTATTTCAATGATACAGAACATGAGTGTAAGACCAGATAATCATCATCCCTGCTTCATAGTCTTATTTGGAAAATTCAGTTAGTTAATATGTATACAACTCAGACAAACAGTAGGAGCTCTGGTAGCATAGTGGCTAAAGCACTTGACTGCTAACCAGAAGGCTGGCGGTTCAAACCCACCAGCCACTCCTCAGAAGGAAGGTTGGGCAATCTACTTCTGTAGTAATACCACCTCAGAAACCCAAGGAGCGGTCGCTATGAGTCGGGGCCGACTTGACGGCACATAACAACAACAACAACAGACAAACAGTACCTAGCACATAGTGAGTACTATGTAGTATAATTATTTACTATTAGTATAAGGAGAATTATTATTTTACTTTGAATTTTTCCATTTAGTTCATCTAAATATTATCCTTCCTTTAGAGTTAGGTGGGAGCTCTGGTAGCCTAGTGCCTAAGGCATTTGACTGCTACCCAGAAAGCTGGTAGTTCAAACCCACCAGCCACTCCTTGGAAGGAAGGTTGGGCAATCTACTTCTGTAGTAATACCACCTCAGAAACCCAAGGAGCGGTCGCTATGAGTCGAATCCGACTTGACGGCAGTGAGTTTGGTTTTGGTTTGGTTAGAGTTAGGTATGCTATAGTAAATGTAGAAATCTCTTTCAAACTTGGTTTTAGTTTGGATAGTGTTACTTCCTGATGGTTTGATATTTCTCTTTCCCATATTATTGCTTTAATTGCATTATTTTGTTTTCAAATTATATTTGAGTATAACAAGCCATTAGAATGATTATCTTTAAATAAGGTTTTAGGGATTGAGTTTTATTTAAATCAACCCTTTAGAACTTTATTCTGGGTGGAAGAAGTATGTCAGATCATTGCTTCTGAGCCAATAATGAACATTTATTGAGTAACTAATATGTTCAAGGCACTGGATTAAGTGCTTGGGTGACTAACTTTTGGCTTTTGGGAAGATACACCTTGAGGGTAGTGAGAGTGGGAAAGGCTTCCTAGAGAGGGAAAGACCCAATGGAGTTGTGAAGTAAGCAGAGTAGGTTTGAGATACATGGAGAGAAAGATAGACCATGGCAGGCATGGCCACTGCATGAGCACAAAGCCTGTTTGGATTATAATGCCAAAATCATCGGGACTGGCTTGCAGAATTGATCCTGAAGAGCAAACTTCCTAAGATAAGTAGACTAGGGCCAGATTGTGGGAGGCCCAACATGTCAGGCAAAAGTCTTTAGATTTTATTGTTAAGATGGGGAGGATTAGTTTATTGTAGGATTTGGGAAAGTAACCATTTAGGAGTAATTTTTTGGAACAAAATAGGTTACAGCTGACAAGGATTACTGGCCAGGAGACCAGTTAGAAAGGCAGTGGTCAAGATTTGTAGTCCTCAAAATGTACTCCTTGCAACAGCAACATCAGCATCACATGGGGACTTGTTAGAAATGCAGAATTGCAGGCCCCCCTCCAGACCTGTGGAATCAGGAACTTTTGGGGCAGATCCCCAAAATCTGTGTTTTAACAAGTCCTTCAGTTGATTCTCATGCAGCTAATGTTTGAGAATCACTGGTCTTTGCAAAAGATGATGAGGGCTGAAATGTAGTTATAGCATTGATTTAAGGCTTTCTGATCAAGAATGTAGAGGGAGCTAAGAAAGTTATTAAAGAACATTCTGAATTATTGTATGTCAGTGACATAACCAAAAACACCACTGCCATTGAGTAAATTCTGATTCACAGCAACTCTGTAGTACAGAGTGGAAATGCCCTGTAGGGTTTCCAAGGCTGTAAATCTTTACAGAAACAGATTGCCTCATCTTTGTCCCACGGAACAGCTGATAGGTTTGAACTGCCAACCTTTTGGTTAGCAGCTAAATGCTTTAAACACTGTGCCACCAGAGCTCTTTATTCTAAGTGACATGCAGAACATGAAAACAGTGATTGAAAGAAATAAAGTCAGAAAAAGTCACCAGTTTTGAGAGGAATATAGTGAGTTTTGTTCTATAATGTTGAGTTTAAAAGGTTGGTGAGACATCCAAGTGTAACTTTCCTTCAACTAGTCATTGATCTGTGATTTGAAGAGGAGAAAAAGATTGAGAAGTAGATAAACATGTGGTAGTCATTTGCCTAGGACTAGTAATTGGAGATTTGATATTAGAGGATTTATATTCATGTTTGACTAAGTCAGTTATGTTGTTGTTATGTGTCATCGAGTCGGGGTTTCTGAGGCAGTATCACTACGGAAGTAGATTGCCTCATCTTCCTTCCGAGGAGTGGCTGGTGGTTTTGAACCACCAGCCTTCTGGTTAGCAGTCAAGTGCCTTAGCCACTGTGCTACTAGAGCTCCCAAGTAAGTTATAGCTGAATAAAAAGGCTACAGAAGACTTCTAGAAAGGATAACGAGGTATATCTCAAGATCCTATTTGCTTTAAGAAATATTCCGTATTCTACAAGATCTTTAAAATCAGATTCAAATTTATTTTTCTCTTCTTGTACTTTAGCTGATGTACAACCACTAGACCCATAACATCGTACTATTAAATGCAATTAAGTTAGTTAGGCTTTTAATCAACTATTAGAAGAGCTATAAAGGTGGCATGATTCCCATTACATATCATTTTTAGTCATACAGTCTTTATTTATTTATTAATGCATTTCATTGAAATATAATTTGTGTACAGTGAAATACACAAAACTAAAGTGACATGGGCAATGCTTTTTTTTTTTTTTTGCCATGTTCTCTCCCCTCCCCATCCCTCCCACCCCTGGCAACCAACAAAGAAAGTTTCCCTCCATATATAATCCTTTCCTTGACCCGTCACAACAACAAACTAATACTATATTTGTCCTTCTGTGATTGACTTATTTCACTCAGCATAATGTCCTCCAAGTTCATCCATATTATGTGGTGTTTTGCAGACTCTACTTTATTCTTTAGTGCTGCATAGCATTCTATTATGTGTATGTACCATAGTTTGGTCATCCACTCTTCTGCTGATGGACACATAGGTTGTTTCCATCTTTTTGCTATTGTTAATAGTGCTGCAATGAACGTGAGTGTGCATGTATCTGTACCTGTCCTGGCTCTCACCTCTCTAGGATATATACCTACTGATGGGATTGCTGGGTCAAATGGTATCTCCAATTCCAGCTTTCTAAGAAATCACCATATTGCTTTCCACAGAGGTTGTATCCCTTCATAGTCCCACCAGCGGTGTATGAGAGTCCCCATCTCTCCACATCCCCACCAGCATTTCTTATTTTCTGTCTCATTGAACCTTGCCATCAGTTGGGGTGAGATGGTATCTCATTGTTGTTTTGATTTGCATCTCTCTGATGGTCAATGATTGTGAGTATCTATTAATGTATTAGCTGGCCACCTGAATATCCTCCTTGGTGAAGTGTCTATTCATGTCTTCTGTCCATTTTTCCATTGGATTGTTAATTCCTTTGCTGTTGAGGCATTGGAGTTTTCTATAAACCTTAGAAATAAGTCCCTTGCCAGATACGTCATTATCAGCAAATAGGAATTTGTTGCTGTCATTTTTGTTATGTGCTTTTTCGTGTTGTTGATTTCTTTGTTCCAAATAATTTTCTATGCTGAGCTCATTTTGTTTATGAGTCATGTTACCACTTCCTTTGTTGCTATTGTTTTAGTAATTGCTAAATATATGTGCTGGTCCTCTTTTTAATTTTGATATGAAAGTTTATCATATTTCTTTGAGGTTATCCTATGATTTATAGTTTTCTTCCCAAATTTAGAACTGTCCATTCTATCTTGTAGTTGTGTTGACTTCTCTACCATCTAGAAATTTTGTAATGACACAGTTTATCCCCTCTTTTTGGTTGGTAGTTGTCCTCATTTTTCAATTGATGTCTCTGGTTCCCTGTTCACACATAGGCTTATTTACTTGGAATACTTCCATAGCTGGGTTGGCTTCTGGGTTATGTCATCATGTGTGGTAACAGTCAGTTGTTGTTGGCTGTTGTTGCTTCTTTGTCCAAAGGGCTCCCTTTAGCATCGCTTATAAGATTGGTCTGGTTTAAACAAATTCCTTAATTTCTGCTCTGGAAATGTCCTAATTTCACCATCATATTTGAGGGACAATTTTGCTGGATACATAATTCTTGTTTGAAAATTTTTCTCTTTCAGGGTTTTATATATACCATCCCATTGTTTTCTCATCTGCATGGTTTCTGCCAAGAAATCCAATCTTAGTCTTATTGGTTGCCCCTTGTAGGTAACTTTTTGTTCTCCCCATGCTGCTCTTATGATTCTTTCTTTGTCTTTGGTTTGGGTGAGTTTGATGATGATATGTCTTGGTGATTTTCTTTTGGGGTCTACCTGTTTGGGGTTCATTGGACTTTCTGAATGGATATATTCTCATTTTTCATCATACTAGGAAAATTCCCTTTCAACAAATCTTTGACAAGTTTCTCTGTGGTTTTATTTGTCTCTTCTTGTTCTGGAATTCCAATTACACATAGGTTCTTCCTTTTGATGGTATCCTACATGAACTTAGGGTTTCTTCATTTTGTTTTGAACTTTTTTCTTATTCATCTCTTTCCAAAGAAATATTGAGGTATTTGCCTCCAATCTCACTAATTTGTCTTCCATTTGCTCCTTTGCCTGTTCAGTGTCTTATCTATTTCTGAAAATTTAGTGTTAATCTTATGGATTTCTGTATGTAAATTTTGTATCATTTCTAATTTTTCATTTAGTTTGTCATTTTGTTCTTGTACTGTCTTTCAAAATTGTTCTAGGGTTTTCTCTGTGTTTTCCTCGATTTTGTCAGGGTTTTCCTTGATCTGCCTCTCAATTCATTGAAGATACCTAAATATAATTCTTTAGAATTCCTTATCAGGGAGTTCCAATGCTGCATCTTCCTCAGGGATGTGTTTTGGGTCTGTACCCTGGTGCCTTGTTTCTCCTGCTTTATCTTGCTTCTTTGTGTGGACTGTGATGCTCTGTTGTCTCCAAGGCATTGTGATGTTTTTGTGTTTATGTTTAATTGGTGGTTGTATGTTGGAGTGACTTAACCACTGTTTGTTTTGTTTGTATGTTATCTACGCAAGCAGGGCACTGTGCTATGCTCCTCTATTCACTAGTTGACAGCACTTATGCACTCACCACCTGTCTCCTTTCCTATTGTTAGCCTCTCGTATGTTCTTGCCGACCTTAGCAAACAGAGCCTATTCTTAGGTTCATGGAATCTGAATGAGAATGCTATCACTTTAAAATCCAAAATGGTTATCACTTGTAAAGATTCAAAATGGCTGTGCCCTCAGTCACTTTAAATATCCAAAATGGCCACTGCTTGTAAATATTCAAAATGGCTGCGCCCTGTTGTTGTTGTTATGTGCTGTCGAGTCGGACCCGACTCATAGCGACCCCTCCTTGGGTTTCCAAGGCAGTATCACTGCGGAAGTAGATTGCCCAACCTTCCTTCAAAGAGTGGCTCGTGGTTTAAACCGCCAACTTTCTGGTTAGCAGTCAAGTGCCCTAGGCACTACACTACCTAGGTCACTTTAAATATCCAAAATGGCCACTGCTTGTAAACATTCAAAATGGCTGTGCCCTCTGGATAGCAGAAAGTCCACAGCTCAGGTTGTCTCCCTCCTTGCTGTTTCCCTTCCTAGTGATAGACCACCAGTGCAATCATCTGTGCAGCCTTTGGTGACCAGGGCTGATCTTTAGGTCAATTCTCAGGTCCCAGCCCCACTTGGGAATATTCAGGCTATTGGTCCCTTTAGAGTAGCTGACAGTCTGCAGCTTCAATTGTCTCTACTCACCGTTTTCATTCAGGTTTTTCCAGTAGTTGGTGCCTAATCCACTTCTGTGTACTTCCTTTCAAAGCTCAGGGCTCCAGAATTATCTTTTGTATCTCTGTCAATGGGTTTTTCTTTTCTTTGTTGAAGAGGGTCTGTGTTGCTTGTCTGCCTATTCCTCCATCTTACCAGAAATCCTAGTCCTACAGTCTTCATAGATATCATCATGTGAAATGAATAAAAATTAAACACCATTTAATCTTTTTTTTTCCCCCAGATTCTAAATGGCAAGAACTCAATCAATTGACGGTTGATAGACAACAAAAACTAGAAGAATCCTCCAATAATCTTATCCAGTTCCAGACTGTAGAGGCCCAGTTAAAACAGTGGCTAGTAGAAAAGGAACTGATGGCTAGTGTTCTTGGGCCCTTGTCAATTGACCCAAATATGCTAAACACACAACGGCAGCAGGTGCAGGTGAGTATTACCTAATAACCTATCTCGTGTGGAACAACTTTTCTTTTTTGGGGGGAGGGGATGAACACACAACTTCTCTTAATAAGACAGATATTTTCATTATAAATACATTAGCTTTGGGCAGTGTGTGCTTTAACTGCCTTGGGATACAGTCGTAATGTTTCAGAGGCTACTAAGAAACCATCCTAAGATTAGTGGGAAACGTCCAGAGAGAGCTACCTCTGGGAGGCACACATTCTGGACTCCTCTGTTCGATCTTATAAGTGGGTAAAAACAAAAAAACCCAAACCCACTGGTATGGAGTCAGTTCCAACTCATTGAGACCCCCATTGGGTTTCCATGGCTATAAATCTTTATGGAAGTAGATTGCCTCATCTTCCTCCTGCAGAGCAGCTGGTGGGTTTGAACCACTGACCTTTGGGTTAGCAGCCAAATGTCTTATTCACTATGCCACCAGAGCTCCTTATGAGTGGGTCAAACCAAAACCCAAACCAAACTCACTGCCATCGAATCTATTCCAATTCATAGTGACCCCCTTTGGGTTTCGGAGGCTGTAAATCTTTATGGAAGTAGGTCACCCAGTCTTCCTTCTGCAGAGTGGTTGGTAGGTTTGAACCGCCAGCCTTCTGGTTAGCAGTCAAATGCCTTTGGCACTACGCCACTAGAGGTCCTTATGAGTAGGTCAAACAAAAAACCAAACTCACTGTCATTGAGTCGTCTCTGACTCATAGTGACACCCCATTGGGTTCCTGAGGCTATAAATCTTTACAGAAATAGATCTTTGCACCACCAAGGCACTTTACAATAATAATTCCAACTCATGGCGACCCCTTTGAGTTTCTGAGGCAGTAAGTCCTTATGGAAGTACATTGTCCAGTCTTATTTTTGTGGAACGGTTGGCGGGTTTTGAACCACTGACCTTCTAGTTAGAGTCAAGTGCCTTATCCACTACACCACTAGAGCTCCCTGAGTAGGTCAAGTCCCTAATAATTTCAGTCACATTGTGGTTTGTGCAGACCTTGTTAAAAAAGAGCCTTCTTTGAAGTATTAATGTGATTATATAAGGAATAACATTTTTATGAGAAGCTAGTGTATACTTTTTATTGTTTAGATGTTACTTCTTTGAGGTTTTAATCATTTTGATTGTGGTAGTAGATAATGAAACTTTTAAAGTCATAAAGTACAGCCTTGAGGGGGAGAGACACCGACTAAGAAGAGGAAAAGGAACAAGGGAAGCAGAGAGGGAACCTTGAAACTCAGTAGATTAGTTAGGCTAGTCTAATTATAAGGCAGATAAATCCACAACGGGAAAATAAATCTATAAAATTTAGATCAGATGTAATACCAGAAGCTCCGTTGTGGTTTCATTTAGATTTCTTTATGTATGAGCAGTGACTTCAGAGTGGTGAGATTGATTCTGTAAGCTGAAAATATAAATCAGTCTTGGTAGTTTAGAGTCACAAGTAATAGCACATATATATTCTTAATAGGCAGAGAATGGAAACAATTAAAAGTTCAAAATAAATATTTTGGGGAATAATTGCCTCTAGTCTTGGTAGACTCCCAGAGATAAACCTGATAGGACTACAAGAAGGAAACTTTTGGATCATTCATTTTATAATTAGAAAGAGTCATGTGGAGCCTGTTCATTCTGAGCAATGTGATTTATTGGCTAAAATCTTTATAATAAATACAATAAATCTTACTATGTTAAAAAACCTTTGTAAATCAATGTTATTATCACTGTGCATTTCCTTGGAAATACTGTTGTGGGGGTTTTCAAAAAGACTATAAAGAGGAAAATGAATAGGGGGAAAAAAAAAACAAATAAATTTGATGTTAGTACCATGTAAACTTGTCCAATAGCAGTGTGTCCTTTTAAATATGAATTTTTGTACATGATTTTTTTTTGCTAAGACTACAGAAATATTTATTCTGATCCTTTTCCCCTTTGGGGGATGTTATTTTAGACAGAATGTTATCTCTGTGAAGCCCCATTGCTTTTTTAATTAGTTTAAGATAATTGTATTGCTCTTGAGATGAAAACTAGGAAAGCGCTAACTGAAAAAACATACAAAAACTAGATAAATATTGTTTCTGTCTGCTCTGCAACTTAAAGCTATGTTTTGTTTTGGTTTTTTAAATAACTAATTAACCAATCATTTATTTCTATGTTTATATATTTTCATTACCTTAGATTCTGTTGCAAGAATTTGATACTCGGAAACCTCAATACGAACAGCTAATGGCAGCTGGTCAGGGCATTCTGAGCAGACCTGGTGAACACGCTTCTCTGCATGGGATTGTGAAAGAGCAGCTAGCAACTGTGACCCAAAAATGGGAGAGTCTAACAGGACAATTGAATGACAGATGTGATTGGATTGACCAAGCTATTGTTAAAAGCACACAGTACCAAAGCCTTCTGAGAAGCCTTTCCAGTAAACTAAGTGACTTGGACAGTAAACTCAGCACCAGTCTGGCTGTGAGCACACACTCTGATGCTATGAACCAGCAGTTGGAAACAGCCCAAAAAATGAAGCAGGAAATAGAGCAGGAGGGGAAGCAGATAAAGGTGGCCCAGGCACTCTGTGAGGATTTGTCAGCTCTGGTTAAAGAAGAGTACTTGAAAGCAGAACTTAGTAGGCAACTAGAAGGCATCTTAAAATCATTTAAGGATATTGAACAAAAAGCAGGTTTGTCTCTCTTTTTAGTCGGTGTATCTTCTGGTCAGAAATACATACCATGTATTGCTTAGGTGTAGTGCAGATGGTTAACATGGTTAACCAAAATGTTGGAAGTGCAGGTTCACCCAGAGGCACATCAGAAGAAAGGCTAGGTGATCTGCTGAAAAAACACCCATTGAAAACCCTGTGGAGCACAGTTCTACTCTGACACCCATGGAGTTGCCATGAGTCACAGTTGGCAACTGGTTAAGGAGACCCTGCCCCCAGTGTAAACATAATGAAGAGGAGACTGATCACATATGAATAAGGAGGAGTTCTGTGTTCGTGTGAACACACGCTGTTAGGATAATTCCACACAGATAATGGAAAGACAGTCAATTTGCAAAACTCCATTTATGAGGCCCCATTAAAATTTCAAGTATTCCAAATTGGGCTTTTAAAATAGAGTTGTAAAGATTTTCACTGTATGAATACAGTTTTGTTTGACCAGAAAAACAGATGAATACAGTCATTAGAAAGGTGTTATGGCATTTTATTATATGCTACTACTATGTATGATTTCTGTCTTAGAAAACTTTTCTAGAGAAACGTATCCAGGAGAAGCCTTTGGTACTGTTTTCCTTTCTCACCTCTGTGACTGCTGATTCTGTGACACATGTGCCAGTATTTGTCAGAGGCAGTAGTAGTGAGTTACTGGACTTGGGAAGGGCCTGCCAAAGAAGAGCACATTGAGCTGCCACATTCGTTTGGTTTGACAAATAACACTGTGCTTTGCACTTAGTAAATAGTTGTTAGGTTTTTTAATTGTTTGCATTTATTTATTAATCATATTAACCATTTCAAACTTACTCCTTTATTCTGGAATGTTGTTGTTGTTGTTACGTGCTGTCGAGTCAGCCCCGACTCATAGCATAGTATTGATAATAATAAATGTTGGTTATTATTATTGTTAAGGGCCTTGGCGCAAAGGTTAAGCACTTGGCTGCTGTGAGTTGGCCAATTTGAACTCCCCCAGCCGCTCCACAGGACAAAGGCCTGCAATCTGTTGCCATCAATATGACAGTCTAGAAAACCTAATGGAGGAGCTTTCTTCTGTCACATGGGGTCACTTTGAGTCGAAAATGGTCTCAGTGGCACCTAACAACCATGGCAGTACTATTATTTCTGCTACTGTTGTTAATAGTTTTATGAGACATTAATTAATTAATTAAACTAAGGACTTTACATTTGCTACCATTTAATTCCCTTCACAGCTCTGTGTGTTACCTCTTAATAATATTTCCATTTTCCATTTTGGGAAATGAGACTTAGTGTTTTAATCATTTGCCCAATGTCTCACAGCTCTTAAGAGGTTAAGCCAGCATCCAAACTCATGCAGTTTCTAAGTGCTAACATTATACTATCTCCATTAAATGTAAAAAGTTCTAGAAGTAAAAAACTAATCCTTGATAAGAAAAGAATTATTTATCAGTACAGCCTAGAACTTTAAACAGTGGTGTTTCCCCATACTTTAATAGAGATAACTTTAGCATCATAGATGGTGTGTGGTGCGACTGCTCTCTTCCACTATGCACCTTTATGTAGTTTTAGTTATTCCCGTGATCTCTTTTTTTCCTCTCATCTGTCTCCTGTTTCTTCTCTTGAGTTTCTCTTATTTGTTCTTTTTGTTCCTGCCTTATGTTCCTTATTCCTCTTTCGTCAGTAGCTTAAGTCCATTTGTAGTTCTAATAGCTCTAGAGGGCCTTGATTTTACAATTCTGTACATTTGGTGATTTTCTCTTGACTTTTCATAGATTAAATCAACATGTTGACATAAAATAAACATATCTATCATTTCATTTTCAGAAAATCATGTCCAGCACCTTCAATCAGCCTGTGCAAGCTCTCATCAATTTCAGCAAATGTCTAAAGATTTTCAGGCTTGGCTGGATACAAAGAAAGAAGAGCAAAATAATTCTCACCCAATATCTGCTAAACTTGATGTCCTGGAGTTATTAATCAAAAGTCAGAAAGACTTGAGTAAAACTTTGACAATGCAGTCTAATTTTTATGAAAAAACCATCACAGAAGGTGAAAATCTGTTATTAAAAACTCAAGGGTCTGAGAAGGCAGCCTTACAGTTGCAACTTAACACTATTAAAGCTGATTGGGATGGATTTAACAAACAGGTGAAAGAAAGAGAAGACAAATTAAAAGATTCATTGGAAAAAGCCCTCAATTATAAAGAGCATGTAGAGACTCTTCGGCCATGGGTAGAAAAATGTCAGAACAACCTGGAAGAAATAAAATTTAGCTTGGATCCTGCTGAAACAGAGGATTCCATTGCCAAAGTAAAGTCTCTACAGAAAGAGATGGACCAACACTTTGGAATGGTAGAATTACTAAATAATGCAGCCAATAGCTTGCTCAAGGTCTGTGAAATAGATAAAGAAGCTATTGTAGATGAGAATAAGTCACTGATTCAGAAGGTAGACATGGTCAGTGAACAACTTCACAGTAAGAAAGTCTCTCTGGAGAACATGGCCCAGAAGTTTAAAGAATTTCAAGAAGTTTCCAGAGAAGCTAAAAGGCAGCTTCATTGTGCAAAGGAGCAGCTAGATGTCCATGATTCCCTAGGGCCTCAGGCTTACAGTAACAAATATCTAACAATGTTGCAGACTCAGCAGAAATCACTTCAGACCTTGAAGCATCAAGTAGATTTGGCCAAAAGACTTGCCCAGGACCTTGTGGTAGAAGCCTCAGACTCAAAGGGCACCTCTGATATCTTATTACAAGCAGAATCTTTAGATCAAGAACATAATGCACTAAGCCAGCAGGTTGACGAGAAGTGTTCATTCTTAGAAACCAAGCTTCAGGGCATTGGACATTTCCAGAATACCATCCGAGAAATGTTTTCTCAGTTTGCAGAGTTTGATGATGAACTTGATAGTATGGCTCCAGTGGGGAGAGATGCAGAAATATTGCAAAAGCAAAAGGAGGCTATTAAAGCCTTTCTGAAGAAATTAGAAGCCCTCATAGCAAGCAATGCCAATGCCAACAAAACCTGCAAGATGATGCTGGCCACAGAGGAAACCTCTCCTGACCTTGTTGGAATCAAAAGGGACTTGGAGGCCTTAAGCAAACAATGCAACAAGTTACTAGACCGAGCACAAGCCAGAGAAGAGCAGGTTGAAGGGACTATTGAACGTCTTGATGAATTCTACAGTAAATTGAAAGAATTTTCTACTCTACTTCAGAAAGCTGAAGAACATGAAGAGTCACAAGGCCCTGTTGGTATGGAAACTGAGACAATTAACCAACAGCTTAATGTATTCAAGGTAGGGAATTCTGTACTTTTACTGATTTTTGTTGTTGTTGTTACTAAAAGAAGTTTCTGATTGGTATTACAAAATAGAGATTGTCCATTTTATAGAACCTTCCCATATGGCTGTTACACAGTATTTGACCCTGAGTAGCTCTGGTGGCATGGAGGTGCATAGTGGCACAGTGGTTAAACACTCAGCTGCTAACTAAAAGGTTGATGGAGTGAACCCACCAGCCCCTTGGTGAGGTTAAGATGTGGCGGCGTGCTTCTGTAAAGATACATAGCCTTGGAAATGCTATGGGGCAGTTCTCCTCTGTTCTGTAGATTCGCTATGAGTTGGAATTGACAACAATTGAGAATGGAAGGAAGGATATATGGAGATGATAACCAGGCACCTGGGGCATTTCCTAGTTCATGGAATAAGGCCTGAGATAACATAAAGAGGTCAGAGGCATGCCTGAAAGTGTTCCAGGCAAGCCTAAAACTGGTATCAAGGACTCTGTTTTGATGTCATTCAGAATTGATTTCTGGAGTGACTGGAGCCATGTTCTGAACTCTGCTGCAGAGGCCAGTCCATAACCTAATGAGCTTGTTCTCTTGATGTTTGTCTCCCAGCAGTTTCTTTAATGGTGAATTATAGCCTATTCCTCCTACTACCCTTTTTGTAGTCTCTTTATGCTTCTTAGTTTAATTTCAGATGTAGCTTCTTTGTCACTTCCAAAAGTTCATATTTTAAAGTCATAGTGGACTCCCATGCCCTAAGCCTGGCTTTATAAAATAAAGACCTTGGACTCATGCCCCAGAGGATTAGGAATAAATTGTTTCTAATTGGGCTATATACTCCTCCTTGTTGCTGTTGTTCTTGTTATGTGCTGTCGAGTCAGACCCAACTCATTGCGACCCCTCCTTGGGTTTCTGAGGTGGTATCACTATGGAAGTAGATTGCCCAACTTTCCTTCTGAGGAGTGGCTGGTAGGTGTGAACTGCCAGCCTTCTGGTTAGCAGTCAAGTGCCTTAAGCACTATGCTACCAGACCCTATATATTCCTTAGTGCAAAGAATTATCTGTCACTTGATAATGTTCAATACATGTTTAATTAATAGAGCATTAGATACAAATGGTAAGCCAGCTTCAGGGTCATTGGATTTGGCCTCATTTGAGATAATGAGAGCAGACGTATGTCTCCAGAAGCAAAGGCTTATTATCTATGGACAGGGAGCAGCCTAAATATCAAACATTTACCACATGAGACTAGTATGAACCTTTGCAATTGTCATCCTTTTCTATGTGTTTTACTTTCTGGTAAACATTGGTGAAGGTATGTTGTGCCATCAGCACATGGAAGATAAAATAATATCAAATGAAAATGGAATCATAAAACTACAATTTCCCATGAGAAATTACTATACATCACTTGTTGTCATATTTGAAATAGTGTTTCTTTTATTCATCATTAGTAACATTATTTAGACCACTAAATTTTGAAAAATAACTACTTCTCCTTCTCTTCCTTCTTCTTACTATTACTGTTACTGTTATTTGTTGTTTATAAAGTTCCTTTGAAGCCTGCTTCCTTTGGGCTTATAAGAATCTGTGATGCTGCTTTTAGATCTAGTTTCTAGAAGATGAAAGAAATTACTTTAGTATACTTTCTTCATTACTCTGTCAAGATTTTCATATTTTTGGTTTGAAAAATAAGTATTTCATTGTTGTTGTTGTTGTTATGTGCTGTCAAGTCGGCCCCGACTCATAGCGACCCCTCCTTGGGTTTCCGAGGCAGTATCTCTACGGAAGTAGGATTGCCCAACCTTCCTTCCGAGGAGTGGCTGGTGGGTTTGAACCGCCAGCCCTCTGGTTAGCAGGCAAGTAAAGTTTTGTAAAGGTTCTATAGAAAATTCCAAAATTTTCTGTCTGAGGAAGCTCAAGTTCCTCAAGCTCTCCCCCTAGCTTTTGAAGCAGGAATTGCCACAGAACTTTGCTTTTCTAACAGAAAATTCTCTCCTATGAAGTATTTTGGAATTTTCTATAGAACCTTTACAAAACTTTAAAGCAGTCACTTTATTAGTCCTTGTACTAATGAAATTTTAACTGTGTTCAGTGCCTTCCTATAACATTGTCATTTCTTTAGGTTTTCTGGGTACTTGTGTAGAGGAAAGGGTAGGCCTTCATTTCTCTTTACTACTTCAACAACGAGATGAATTGGCACAGAGGCTGCTACAGTGGGCTCAGGCATAAGCTACAGTGGGCTCAGGCATATCAACAATTATGAGATGACGCAGGATCTGGCAGTGTTTCGTTCTATTACACATAGGGTCAGTCTGAGATAAAACCAACTCTACAGCACCTTACAGCAACAACCAATTTCAGCTACTTTTAAGAAAATGGGCAAAGACAATAACATTAATGCTGCTGTTTATAGAAGAAGCAAGTCTCCCACATTGGGTTCCCAGCATGAGTTCAGTGAATAATGGGGCTCCCAATGTGGAGAATTCTTTTGAAAGTAGAGAAAAAGCAAGCAATAGGAGTTAACTCAAGCACCATTGCTTTGAAAGTGTTTTACAAACTACAAAGCACCAAATAAACATTAATTATCATTAATAGTTAAAGGGATTGTCTTACTTGATTGTGAAGAAAAATAAAGTGGCCACTTCTCCTAAAATAGACCACTTGGCCTGCTGTGTTTGTCCATTTTCTGATTGCTTTGAAAGGAGTTGATTGTTTTACATTATAAAGAACATTATCATTTGCTTTCAGTGTCTTGAAACTAGTGTTATGGATTGAATTGTGTACCCCTAAAATAGGTATTGAAGTACTGTGTACCTGTAGGTGTGATCCTGTTTGAAAATAGGGTTTTCCCCATATGTTAATGGGGTCATACCAGAATAAAGTGGTTCCTAAATATAATCACTTCTGAGTTATACAAAGGGAAGAATAGCACAGAGACACACACAGGGCACAGAGATGCTGTAAGAGGATCCATCTGTAAGCAAAGAAATGCCAAGGATTACCAGAAGACACCAGAAACTAGGAAAGTGGCCCACAAAGAGTTGATGTGACCAAGACCCTGACTTGGACTTTTAGCCTGTAAAAGTGTTGTGAGATGCTTTTTAAAGCCACCTATTTGTGGTGTTTCTGTTAGGCAGCGCTAGCAAACTAAGGCAGCCAGGGACTGAAAACAAGTTTTAAATGGACAAATCATCTGCAGTTCATACATTTTAGTGCCATAGGTGAAAAAAGAACAAGAACTTGATTATGGTAAAGATGGTAGCTTACACCATCACTAATTCTATTTATTTGAAGAATAAATTTGTGTGTGTAGTAAAGAAGTAGGAGCTCTGGTAGCATAGTGGCTAAAGCACTTGACTGCTAACCAGAAGGCTGGCGGTTCAGACCCACCGGCCACTCCTTGGAAGGAAGGTTGGGCAGTCCTACTTCCGTAGTGATACTGCCTTGGAAACCCAAGGAGGGGTCGCTATGAGTCAGGGCCGACTCGACAGCACATAACAACAACAACAACAGTAAAGAAGTAATAGTCATGACAGTTAACCTTTATCTTGAGCTTACAGCTTGTACCTTTAATACTGTTAACAGGCATGAGAGATAGTTGCTATTATTGTCTTCATATATTGAGAAACAGACTCAAGGAGGTTAAGTGACTTGCCCAAGTTCACACAAGTAGTGTCAGAGCTTGGATATTTTGATGAAAATAAGGCAGTGTTTTTTTATCAATTTATTCATCATGGTTCACATCTAAAATTTTCTTTGGGGAATTTTTAAATCATCTTTGCTCTAGTTTAATTTGGATAGCCTGAATAACCAGCCATTATTTATTTTAATCCAGAACACCAGAAACATCCCACGTACTTCATGACAGTATTCTATAAAACTGGCTGTTATGAGAAACAAATGAGATTAATGTGTATGAAATTATCTTAGAAAGTAATGTATGTAGATGCTTGTGATGATGGAGGTTACCGTTACTATTACTACTACTATTGAGTTGACAGGAGCTCTGGTGGCACAGTGGTTAAGCACTCAACTGTTAATTAAAAGGTTGATTATTTGAAGCCACCAGTAGCTCCAAAGAGGAAAAGATCTATTGATCTGCTCACATAAAGATTACAGCCTAGGAAACCCT
This sequence comes from Orycteropus afer afer, assembly GCF_000298275.1. Classification (NCBI taxonomy): domain Eukaryota; kingdom Metazoa; phylum Chordata; class Mammalia; order Tubulidentata; family Orycteropodidae; genus Orycteropus; species Orycteropus afer. Next base: position 4,527,714 of record NW_006921727.1, read on the forward strand.
ATGGGACAGTTCTACTCTGTCTCACAGAGTTGACTGTGAGCTGGAATCGACTCAATGCCACACAACAACAGCTATTGAGAAGAAACCAGACATTGTTTTAGTGATTATATCTTCTCGATTAAGGTGATAAATAAATGTTTGCATGCAAACCATTTGCATTACCGAGGGTCCTGTTACTCAATAAGTGTGCCTTATGTTTACTGGAGTTACAATGGATTATTTTTACCAGGTAAGACAGATTTCCCTGCTTCTTTCCCACATCCCCCTAAAACTTAGCCTAAGAAATAGTGTTAATATTTATCTTAGGTTCCCATGAAGGGACAAAATTTACTCATGTTTAAGATACCAATCTAAATATAACACTTTGATGAAAAACAAATGCTGTTCTGAATCAGATGTCTTAATTCATTGTCAGTGAAGGCTATTGGAGTGTTTAATAAAATAAATTGGCATTGCCTTTTGGGTTAGTTAACTTAATGTTTTGAAACTATATTGATTGTGTTAAGTTTTACTTTCCATACATGTTTTGCAACTTCTTAAATATTAATCATTGAACTAAAGAAGAATAAGGTATTTTCTCTGTTAATAAGTTAATGTTTTTTTCTACTTACATTTCTCTACTTTTAAAATTAAATTCTGTGCACACTATTGTAAATTGGTAGGGTGAGTATCTGTATATCTTTAGGGCCTTGGTTATTACCAGGAAAAGGGTCCATTATGCATTTTCCCCATCCCTATCTCCTGTTTGAAGATTCTAAGTTCAATATTGTCTTCAGATCTGAACTATACTAATGGTTCCACATTTTTATTTATCAAAGACATATGCAACTGACTAACCAAAGCTTGTTGTCATTGATTGTGACTCATAGCAACTCTGTAGGACAGAGCAGAACTGCTCCGTAGGGTTTCTGAGGCTGTAATCTTTACCGAAGCAGACTGCCACTTCTGATTATTTCTGGCCACTTTGTTGCTGCCACATGATAGCTTATTTTGTCCTCACAAATGAACACCTTTCTGTGGTATAAGTCTTTCTAAACTGAGAATTTCTTTTTATTTTCAAAAATGGAAATAGCATTATATTGAGCAGAGAGTTTTTAAGCCAAGTTGAAAGTGGAGAAAAAGACCAGAACACATGCCTAATTACACCATAATAAATTTTCTGTGGTCCAGGTGAAGACATTGTTTAATCCAGGTGTCATTATTTGAATACTGGGTAAACTGAAATGCCAAGAAGTATGGGGGTAGGGAAGCTAGATTTGAGCACTTTTGTAGTTATTATTACTGAAATGAGTTCTTTTCCAGATCTCCTTGTTAAGGTATTTATTAAATGATCTCAAAGAAATCTATATGCTGTTAACTATGTATTTAAAGATAAAGTTAAAACATCCAAAAAAGGCTTCAGTAGCATTTTTTAGGTATGCCCATTTTGATGTACGGAGGTCAGTGATGAATTGTTCATTTTCATTGAGATTAGGGAAGTTAGATAAAGCTATTGGAGAAGAGATATTTGTTGGGGAAGAATTTCTTAATAGTCTAGATTTTTGTTAATGGAACTGTATTAGCCAAGGGGGTTGTAGGACACCTTCTTCTGGTATTATTAAAGGTGAAAAACATTTTCTCTATTGAAACCATAAGTAGGTACATGGGCTTTACAAACAGTTGTATTATTTAACCAACTGTATCAAAGGTAGCGTTTACAATTTTAAGAAGAAAAAATGTCACATATACTGGGTGAGAGAGAAACCCTACTGGAGCAGAGACCACACCAAAGCAACCAAGAGTGGGAGCTGATCCAGTTCTGTGTAGTATTGTGACTACCTCCTATTCTCACCCATACAAGCTCTCAACTAGATGGATGTTTCTTTCCTGTACTACATAAGGAATATACCCTACTGCTCTCCACGGGCCATCAAAGAGGAATTTTGGCAATGTGGGTTCTCTTCCCAGGTTTGCTGCCAACCAGTACTATGTCCTTTTATGTCACACCACTGCTCTTTGACTTCTGTTGGCTTCAGATAAGATTAAGGAATTAAAGTAACTTGTTCTGGGGTAGTTCCAGACAGAGATATAACATAGATGTTTAGTTTGGTTTGATTTTTGTTGTTATTTAGGTTGGGAGGGCAGGGAACAAAACCTGAATAAACCTACATCACCATTTTAAAGTGATCCATAAAAAGAGACAAACTGTAACACATACTGTTGTCATCATGAACTTCCCTTAAATAAAAGGAGATCTATGTAATTGATTTTACTAATAGAGAAAGTTGCTTAAAGGTAGGAGGGTGGGTGTGTATAAGAGAGTGAAAGAGAGGGAAGAGTAGGAGAGAAGGAAAGAGAATTGCTTTATTATGGAATTACCCATTGGGATTCTTGATAAGAAAATTTGACTAGTAAATGTTTTTTAAATGTATATCTAAGCCTTCAGTCATTTACTAAATAATATCCTGGATTAAGTAAATTGTATGATTTTAGATTAAGTGAAAATCCTTTGGATCTGTTAAAAAACCAGGATACCTTGAGAAAATGTCTTCTTATAGCCTCTTCTCATGTATCTTTAACATTCTTAATTCCAAGTTTACTTTGTTTCTTTTATCAATATTTTAATATGAAAGTGTTTTCAGGTTTTTTTTGGTTTTAGGCTTTTTATTTCTCTGAAAAAACATTAAATTAGGTCATTAACATATTGTGGTTTTATTTGTAGATGGCTTTTTTAAAAAATCTGAACTTTTAGAAGTTACATATATATATATGCACATATATTTTAATTAATAAAGATTATATATAATATAAATCATTTTCTGTTACATAGACTCTTTTGTATCTTTTGTTACCAGAAAACTTCATCAGAGATATACCAAAACCATAGGTTTAGTGACGTAGTAATTTACAAGAATACACAGCAAATGTTTATTAAAGATGTTACCTAAAATTCTCATCAGGATAAACTTACTATTTTGAATTTCAGGCAGCAAATCTGCAAATGTGTTTACTTTTATTTTAAAGTGAGGTCTGGATTAATAATCATTATCTTTTAAATATAAACTGTTCTCCATTGAAATAAACAGCAGTTGCATATTCACTGTGAAACATACCCTGAAAACTTGTTAGCCATTTATATGAAGAAGTTTATTATTTTGAAAACTAAAAAACTAGTGAGTTTTCATTCACCTTACCTGTTTAAGAAAGAACAATAGAAATTGCTACTCATACGGCCTCTTTTTATACTTTTGGTACAAAACATTTATTTCTTGTTTAATTTCTAATCCAGATTTCAGGTGAATAGGCTATTGGGTGAATAGGATACTTTGGTCAGTTTTCATGAGTAATACTGCAATTAAGTACATTGCATTTTTCCCTCACAATAGCCCTCATTGAATTTTGTAGTATTTCCAGGTAATCTTTGAACTCTAAAACCTCCATGTTTATGTTAATAAAATTAGTCTTCCAGCTTTTCTGTGAAATGGATGATTGTACTTTGTGGTAAGATTTTTCAGGAACTTTCTAGAGATTTCATTTAACTTTAGAAATAGGAAATGAGAAAATATTACTGTTTTACTTGCATTTGTGCACTTTTCCAGAAAATTAGAAGATAATTTAGCTGGGTTACATTTAATAGGCTGTTTTTTAGAACTTCCGTGTTGTGATTTCTATATGTACGAAATAAGAGTGTTGACTATGTTTTTGCAAAACTTTGCTCCTCTTATGCATTGTGTCTTTCTTTCATTATGGAAATGTGGGAGATGTGGATATTCATGATTAATATTTAACACGGTTTAATATATCTTGCTTTTATTAGCAGTGGAGACTATAACATTTAAAGTAGCTGTATAAACCAAAGTAGGAGGAAAAGATAAACTATTTCAGTTCTGCTCTAAATACAAGAGTTCTAGTATGTTATCCAGATATGTCTTTGGAGTACAGTTTTAAGTAACAAAGTTATATATGTTATTGTCATAAATATCACTATAATATTAATTGCACAAATTTCAACTTGAATCAGAGTGTAATAAATTTTTTTAACAAAGTAAGAATCCCATTATTAAATATAGATGGCTTATATTTAAACATTATCAACTAGAGGACATTTTCCCGTAGCATGCGCTACTTCCAAATTGTATTGTGCCCATTGTCATATCCATATTTCCCACACAATTGTAAGTTGTATAAGGGTAGCAGCAGCTGCATTTTTTTGTGTGCAGCTTCAGCACAGTGCTGTTTTTGTGTTGTCTACCTTACATATAAAGTTACATGTTACTCAGCTTTAGGTAAAGAGTCAGAATTGACTTGATGGCAGTGGGTTTGGTTTTGGTTTGGTTAGAATAATATCGTGCTAATTATTCAGTTAGAGTCTAGAAGTGGATTGAATTGGTAACATTTCTTTCTTACGAAAAGTTCTATAAGGAACTTAGAATGTTTAGAAAAACATTCAGATTTCAAGGAAACTTTATTATTAATATCGCCATAATTAAGTAGCTTTCGAGGCTTATATATCAAGGTGTAGTGACGGTTGTGAATAAAACCTTTGGTCTCTACTAATTCTTAGAATAGTGCCCAAACCACTGTTCAAACATGGCAACTGTGGACTTTTTTTCTTTCTATTATCATCAGCACCTGAGAACAGCCTGTGTACTTAAATGCCTCAGGATTGGGTTCTTGTTGGAATATTTTAATTCCTGACTAAAAAACGGGTGCTGATACTGTGTTGTTGATAGGTATTTATATAACTTTTTGTGTTAGTTTATAGATGGCCATGTATATATTTATATATATATATATTTCAATGTAATGATGGCCAAATACTGATAAACATCTAATAATTGTTGACAGGATGAGTTACCTATTAGAAGTTCTGGTTATGAATAGATTTTTAAAAATATTCAACTTTTAAAAAGATTTATAAAAATAATTTTGAAATAATATTTTATCATTAAAATTTTTAAAAAATCCCTCTTAAAATTCTCTTCCATTAAATTATCAGAGAAAGTATAAGGTTTTTACCAGAACTTCCTGTTTCACTTGTTATCAGCACAGTTTTGTTCATGTTCAGATGATTTTGTGAGATAAAAAGACCATCCACCTTAAAGAGTAACGTTATCTTCTGAGCTGGCAGTGTTTTGATTTTATAAAACAAAGAATAGAAAACTTTATTTAAGTAAAACTGTTGATTACTAAAGCCTAAGGTTTAGCTTGCTGAATTTATTTTCCTATTTTGAAAGGGGTTCATTGAATAAATAAAAATCTGTGTGTGTGTGTGTGTGTGTGTATAGTGCCTTACTCCCCTTCATCTTTGGCTTGGTGTTGCATTAACCTCAGGAGAACTGTATGGTTATTAGTAATGCTAATATTCATGCCACCAGTACTCAGGGCACCGTGCCCATAGACTGATTTACTCGCGGGAACGGATTTGTTGAGCTTGGGCTTTTAAAAGAGAGTGACAAAACACTCGACTTCAAAGTGATCTGCACGTCGTCACATCGCAGAATCTACTTAAAGAGCTTCTTCAATGTATAAGAGTTTGGTTTCCACTGAAGGCTAGTCCTCTATTTGCCATCTAATATTAAAATGATTGTGGTTTCCGGATATTCACACAACGATTTCTTCGCGGAGCTCCTGGTGCCAGGCTCTGCCTCTGAAAGCGCATCGTATCTCTCCCCATTTTGAACTCTGTGGTGGAATTTCAGCCGTACTGAACCCGGGCTGCCCTTCTCCGCAGTTCCAGGACGGTGATTTGCGCTGATGTCAACACCAAGCTGATGCATTGCAGCCTCACGGCCTCTAGGTACCTCCCCCTGAAGCAGCTCGCCGGCTCCCAGACAAGGCAAAGAATAAAAAGAAAAGATGACTGCGAAGTTAAGTCACGGGAGGGCGTAACAAGGCGGTGATAGAGAGCTGGGAGTCCGGAGCGCTGGCAGAGGGACGTAGCAGATGTTGCCCAAAGAACGAGGGTGTTGCTGGAAGCGCCCCGGCTGCGGAGGATGCCTTCCCCGGACCGCGCTGCCCTGAGGAGCTGGGGACAGCACAGGAGGTCCCTGCTGGAGTTCCTGTTCTTCCTCCTCCACCACCGTCACCGTCTCTCTCCAGCTGTAGCTAAAATGAAGGCAAAACTGCGGCTTCAGTTGGTCAATTTCAAAGGGTAGAGTAGTCTCATGATTTTCGACTGAATGTGAAATTACGCTGCCTGTGCCTTAGAGGAAACCGCCGCCAAGCTTTCTGCTGCAGCTGCCTCAGGTGGAATGAGCCTTCTTAAAGGGATCAGATAAGACTCTTGGAAATGGCTTGCTTTCTTTCTGGTTTTTTTTTTTGAAGGAGATTTTATAATACACCATGCTTTCTAACTGTTTACTTAAAATGGTTGCTGGATTGTACTGGCCTGGCTATCCAAAAGTCTGATCTTTTTTTCCCCTTGGGTAGTTCTGAATGGCCTCGATGAAGCTTAATATGGGAAGAAAAACTGCTTTTTGAATCAAGATTATTTATAGCTACTCCAAAAAAAAGTTAAACAAAATTTTAACTTTCTTACCAGTTACAAGACTTAACTTACTTTTCGCTGAAGATTTGTGCTGTGCCTTGATCAGAACAATACATAATCCTTGTGTCTGTCTTTTAAGTTTCTGAAGCATGGTTTATTTATAAAGAAGATGGAGTTTTGCAAGCCATCCTTAAATGGATTACAGTTAACCAGAGCTCTGCTGAAATTAACCTTCAGCCTGCTAGAATGCTTGTTCTTTTGGAAGTTTTAATCTGGATATCTCACATACAGAATTAGATTTAAAAGGGAAATGGGCTGACAAAGGGATGTTCTGAGTGTTTGAGCCACTGGTAAATGTGTGTGTGCTTTTCTGTGTTTTGGAGTTTGTAAAAGGGAACTTTGGGGAGTTGAGGAAGGCAGAGGAAGGAGATTTCTGTCCTCTGCTTTTGATGCACTTTATTTTTTTTTTTTTTAGAATCATTCTAAAAACAACCAGGTAAAAGAATAGTTGCATTTTTGCTGATGCACTGATGATGACCTAAACACCTCATGTATTATGACAGATATTATATGAATGTGTGTCTTTATGCTAAGGACATTTTGTAGTTCAGTTCAGAAGTATACTTTCTTAAAAAAAATGCTTTACCATATTTCTTATTTTCTGTGTCAAGAGCTGAAAGTTTTGTTTTAGCTGTCTACAAAATGGGGAAGCCACTCAGCAGACCAGACTGTTTACGTCAGAATCCCCCATGTGTAGGGAAGGGTGAGGAAGAGGAGGACCTAAATATCGAAGACTGTTATGTACCACAGCGATCTATCTATGATACTGTTAGACTAAATGAACAGATAGACTCTGGTTCAAAAGGTAGCCTGTCTTCCAGGCATTTTACAGATCGGACTTTACCCTACAGTCACAGAACACTGGATGTTAGTTCTCTGTGCTCTAATGGTGGCCTTACTTCTTCCAGCGTATTTGAGCTGAAAGGTCGTGAAGCTAACAAACTAGATGAAAAGGTGATCTTTGATGCACTCAAACTAAATAGTGATATCATTCGAACCACAGGATTACCCAAAGCCAAATCTCATGCAGAAAAGAAAGAGCATAGACGATCATGGCGAATGTTTGTTCCAGCAAATTTTATGGATTATGCAAACAAAAGTGAAAGCTCATTTGTTGACCCTACCGATATGGCAGATGCTGTTACCAAGGCCAGCAAGTACAGATGGGGTACTAATTCTCTTACTTCTGAGGAGGAAGATTCTGGTTTATGCAGCCTTCCAGCAGAAAGGGAAGACAAACAGGGCATTTTAACTGGAGACCAGTCACGAATTAGAAGCTTGTCTTCTGCTGAAGATATTCATATAGCAGAGCAATATAGACCCCTTTTTTCTGTTAATTCCATTAGTGAACAGAAAATTCCATTGCTATCCTGTACAAGTGCCCATCCTGATGAAAACTTCAAAGTGATTTTACATGATGTTTCTCCACTAGAGGAAGCAAAACGTGTCAGTGGTCAAAGGGAAATCTATGGTGAGAATGGTTGCCTGCAGAATGATTTGAAGGAGAGCACTGGAGAATATGACCCGTTAGTTATGCTAACACATGGAGAAAATGAGCACAGTTTTGAACGTGGAGAAGAGGAGAAGTCATACCAACTAGGAGAATCCCAAATCATAGCACAAAACGGGGAATTTGTGAAAGATTCTCCTCTGGATTTAGAGCTGTCTTGCAAAGACTGGGGGGAGAATGATGTAGCTCTTAGTAGCACAAGTTTAATAGAAAATATGACACTATTGACGCTATATGATTCAGAAGAATCCAGTATAGCATGCAAAGAGGAAGTGGAGGTTCCACTTCCTACCCAGGATATGGAAATGATTCATGTGAAGTGTTCCCCGAAATTCATTCCAATGAAAAAGAAAGCTCCCAGAAAAACAAGGGCCCAGGCAGAAATATTGGACACAGTCTGCAATGGCTTTCAGTTAGTTCAGGTAATTAATGGAAATGGGAAACTGAAATACCAAAAGTTTGTGGTTCTCTTCACAAAGTGGCTTGTAGCGTTTATTATAATGATCGAATTCACTTTCATATTTTGGGAGTTTGACTAGTACCTGCAAGATGCCAGATATTGATAAATTGGTCTATATAACAAACTGATTAGAGGCCATTTTTGAGAAGATTGATTATTCCCAGCTGTTTAAGTTCCTACTGTTGATTGTGCAGATGGTGGCTGTTCCCCCTCATTTAAAATGCCTCCACTGTGAATTTATGTTAACATTGGGCTTTTACACAAATTGTGGTTTAAGACAGTGCCATTTAAGGGCAGTTATACTGGATTTAGTAGGTTTGAACAGACGTATTCTTGAAGGTACAAACACAATGTTACATTGTTGTGGTCTGCAAAGTACTCTACCCAAATTAAGGACTTTTTAAATGTGCTGAAATTTTTCTCTCAGTAGCTCTTCATGTGGAAGTAGACAAGTTACTGTGCTGTATTTTTCAGTCATTATAGCTCCTAACTTTTTGTGAGTGGTGAATGAGGTAAGAAACTAAAGGGTGCAGCCTTGTAATAAGTAGAAGTTGTTTGTCAAGTCTGTAATTTTTTTCTTCCCACTCAGATTGAAGGTCAGCTATTTTGGTACTTATACTAAATTCTTCTGGTAAACTTTGCCTCAGAGGTAATTTTACTTTATTTTAAGCTTCTTTTTATGTGCTTATGGGTTAGATTAGGGGTAAGAAGTCTTTCTTCATGGGTATTTTGTTACAACTGAGAGATAAGGAATTAAAACAATATTCAAAAAATTCTTCTTGGTCTATGAAATGATTGCTGTAATCAGCGATGACCTTTCCTTGAAAATGCATTAAAAGCTTGGTTAACAAAGTATAGGATTTTTCAGTCTTTTGTAGAAAGTAAGTAAACTCTTAGGAATATAAAAAAACCCATTGCCCTCGAGTCGAACCCGACTCATAGTGACCCCTCCTTGGGTTTCCGAGGCAGTATTACTACGGAAGCAGATTGCCCCATCTCCCTTCCGAGGAATGGCTGGTGGGTTTGAACCACCAACCTTCTTTCTGGTTAGCAGTCAAGTGCCTTAGGCATTATGCCCCCAGAGCTCCCCTTACAAGTGTATAGACTCCTTAATAGTTACCGTTTTTATCCTCAGTATATTTTTTGTAGCAGTTTAGAAAATTAGCATAGAGTCACCTGGACATGCTCTAATATACAACCCTAAAATTAATTTCTTTAAAACCAAGATCAGAGGTTAAGGCAGTTTATGAGGATACTAGTTTAGTTTTTATCCTGAAAATGATACGAGGAAGAGAATAGAACTTTACTTACCCTGAGTCTTTATATACCAATCGATGTCCTGGGATTGAGAATTCAGCAGTTTTTCCACACACCTTCCTTTTTTTTTTTTTCTTGGATAAGTAGTAAAATATAACTACAGAAGTAGTAACCTAGAAGGTGGTATAGAAAAGAAATAGAATCAAATTCTATCTTCACCACTTTTTAGCAACTTTCTGTTGACTTTTTAGGAAATTATAACTTTTTTTAAAATTATAAACACTTCAATGACTCTTCTCAGGGATTTAGGGAATTCTTATATTTTATTTGATTATGTGCAACTGATTTTCATATGCTTAGTTTTGTTATGCAGAAACCATTAGCCAGTGTGGAAGTTATCTATGTGGATTATCTGTGGAAAAAACAGCTTGGGTTTTTAGTTGGGAAGGGGCTTTTAGAGGAAAGGAGCATTTCTTTCTTCTAAAATGAAGCTGTGGCTTCGTTTATTTGTTCATTTAATAATATAGGCATATCCTGCATGTTAAGGAATATAGTAGGTAAGGCATTTGGATGCTAACCAGAAGGTCAGTGGTTCTAACCCACCAGCTGCTCTGCAGGAAGAAGATGAGGCAATCTACTTCCGTAAAGATTTACTCCCTTGGAAATCCTTGGGGGTCACTATGAGTTGGAATTGACTTGATGACAGTGGAATCCTGCATGTTAGACCTTGAGTCAGATCTGGACATTTTGTCTCTTACAGCCTCTACGTCTTTCAGAATTATTTTCTATAATGTACCTGTAATTTTTGCTTAGATGCTTTTTTAATGTTTGTTTTTATTATGTTTTCACATGCTTTGTTTAACTGTCCATTCACCTGGACTATTGATATATTTATATAGTGTCCTTTAGTATAATGACTCAGAACCTCAAACTTGCCTTATTATCTATCTGAAACTTTCCTTCCTTAGGTAAAATAATTGATTTTCCTCATGTCATCCTTCAGTTCTATATTAAAAACATCTAATTTTTTTTTTTTTTGTACTAGTCTTTGTTTCTGTTTGAAATATTTTATAATAGGAAGAAAATAAAAACATTTGTATCATCTATTAAGGAGTTGATTTCATCTACTCCCAGTATTGTTTAACAAGTTGATGTCATCTACCCCAAGATTTAATTTTCTATGCTGATGCTCATTCGTTCAACAAGTAATTGTTGAATACCTGTTACATGCTGGGTACTGTTCTAGCCCCAGGGTCTAGAACTCCTATAAGGAGATCAGACAGCACTTTCTTTCACAAACTTGTATTTTAATCTAACACATTTGACCCTTTGCCTGTCATAGGCAATTGAAGGGCATACATTGGATAGATGGAGAGTGAGGGAGAGATGGGTTGGAAACCTGCACTGGCAGTGTGAGCATAGGCAATGGTGACCAAAGAGTAAGTAACTAGAGTTGCTCTGCTAGCAGTGCATGTGACCACGTCCCCAAAATAAGGTCTCCTAGCTTCTTTGTGGGAGCTCTGGTAGCGTAGTGGCTAAGGCACTTGACTGCTAACCAGAAGGCTGGCGGTTCAAACCCACCAGCTCCTCGGAAGGAAGGTTGGGCAATCCTACTTCCGTAGTGATACTGCCTCGGAAACCCAAGGAGGGGTCGCTATGAGCCAGGGCTGACTCGATGGCACATAACAACAACAACAACAAGCTTCTTGGTATCCCTTGGGCATCTTGATTGGCATAGAGTGGTCTAAATGTGTAGGAATCCATATTATTTCAGTGCATGCCTATAACTTATTTTTTTTCCATTCCTGTTTTCTGGCTCACACCATATATTTGGCCTCTTGGCTCACCTCCTTTTCTTGTCAGTGATTCTGCATTTCCAATTTGAGTTTCAAACTTCAGTTGCCAACAAACAACAACCATCCTTAGTTAAGCCTGTAAGGATTCCTTGCCCAATAAAACACATCTTCAGTCCATCTTATCATTTTTCCCTTTAGCATTTTCTGTGAATCTTTTGCTAGAGTCAAATTGGAATGATAGGAAATTTCTAGTGCTGTGATATTAAAGCAATATACTTAGAATTAAATATATTTAGAATAGCTTCCTTCACTATTCCTGAACACTTTTGATAATACTTTGAATTTATTATTTAGTCTACTCTTGCTATTATTATGAATAGGCAACAGAAATAATCTTTACCTCTGTAATAATTGATAGTTTCTAATACCTAATCACTAAAAATGTTTATCTTTGGTGGTTGTTAGAAACTATAATTCACATAATTATTGTTGTTCTAATTGCAGGTATTCCAGAAAGAAGAGATTGAACCCTTGCAGGTTAAACAGCAAGATGTAAACTGGTTAGGTCAAGGCCTTATTCAGAGTGCTGCTAAAAGCACCAGTACAAAGGGTTTGGAGCATGACCTTGACGATGTCAACACACGGTGGAAAACTCTCAACAAGAAGGTAATCTTATAACACCTTTCTTATTGCTTTTATTGAATATTATTCACTAGCATTCATTGTGACCAATAATCATATTTATACCTGCTGAACTTCCCAAAGATGTCTACTTTTTTATTTTGCTATAAACTAGAGGCCTCAAATTCAAATGCCAACAGAAATAAGGTTAGAAGCATAAGTTAAAGAAGTGACATGGATGAAACAGGTCACTTCTTAACTTTTATGGAAAAAGGTGTGATGGCAGGTGGCCTATGACCCATGACTCTGCGCTGAGAAAGCACACACACCTCTAAGGGTAAGTTGGTACCTTACTCTAGCAAATCATTGCTATATAGGGATGTAGGCTCACTTTTGAAAAATATTCTACTAACTTTCAAAAGTACCTGTAAATCTCACTTTTTATGTGAAAGTTTCCAGTTTTCAAGTGGTGGCAACTAATTTCACACTGTATAAAGTCACCAGTGTGCAAACCAAAGGTACTCTGTCAGCTCTAGACTTAGAGTTTGCCATTCCTACTGTAGACCTTCAACTCAAATTATTAGTTTCCTTTTAAGAGGTAGGTCCTATTTATCCCTGAATTTCCAGGAGAGAAAATACTGGCAATTATGCTCTGCTATATTAAGGAATAAGAAAAGATGTAGTGACAGTTTTTTATGTGACATATTCAATTATGAGAATATTGTCATGGGATGACAGTGTTAATCTGGTTTTTGCTGTTTTTCTCCCTCTGTTGAAATCTCAAGCAGTTTCCAAGTCTTAAAACTACATTTATCATTCTTTAGAATCTGTTTCATATTGCTTTGCCCCTTAAACACAATTAGAATGCAGTGTCAGGTGTAAATATATTTCATAGTGCTTAAAGTAGCTTGCCAACTACTTTTTCAGTCCAAAAGGAAAAGATCTATGAGAAGGGCAATAGGATATCTCGATGTGGGACACAGAGACTCCTTTAACTAGAAGACAAAGGCACTGGTTTGTTGAAAAAGAACTCTAGAACTTGAAGCTAGCAGAATTTAATTGGATACTTTCTAGTTAGTTTGCCTAGTAAAAGGTAATTCTGATTCTCTCTGCTTTAATCGATTTTTTAATGACAGTCTTTCAATCAGTGTTTCTGATATTCATGAGTAGGAAATGAAAAAAGAATACCAAGGATTATGATAAAAATGCATTGTGTTTTTCAGTAACCTAGAAATATTTTAATCTTTCATTGCTAATCATGAATTTACCAGATATTTCTAAAATCTGAAAGCTTCAGTTGTCTTCATTGACTGTTTCAGATGGTAATCTTATTTTCATGGCTTAGATGCTACAGTTTGATTCCCTTCCGCCTTTGGCCTGCCCAGTGTCAGTGCTTTGGGTAAATTTTAAATGAAAGGGAAAAGAAAATTGGTGACCAAGTAAGAAAACAAGCATGAATAATGGTGGCTGATGGGAAGATTTCATTATCTCATGAGACAAACAAACAAGTTGAAACAATGGGAACTTTGCAGGTGGCTCAGCGAGCAGCCCAGCTTCAGGAGGCCCTGCTGCACTGTGGGAGGTTCCAGGATGCCCTGGAGTCTCTGCTCAGCTGGATGGTAGACACTGAGGAGCTGGTGGCCAATCAGAAACCCCCGTCAGCTGAGTTCAAAGTGGTGAAGGCCCAGATACAAGAGCAAAAGGTAAATTAAGTGATGCTTACGTTGTGTTTCGTATTAAATTTTAATAATGAGAGTAAAAATTTTCCTGGTGCTCTGTTTATATTAATAGGATATCCTGGCTACTGGTCATTGCTACTCTAGACAGTATTCTGTTAATCGTTCAACAAATATTTAGACTGGTATCATGGGTCAGTCACTGTTCCAGGTGCTGGAACTACATCACTGTGTAAAAAAAGATAAAAGCTCCTCATGGAGTTTAAAGGCTAATGAGAAGGGGAGGCACAAGTGGAGAGAGAGATACAATAAAGTAAATCAGAAAATCATAACGTAGAAAGTGACAAACAAAGCAGGGCATGGGGATAGAAATTAGGAAATGGTGGAGAAGGGATTAGGGAGCAGGAAGTACTAGAGAGGAGGGCAAGGTAGTGTGCAGTTTTAGATAAGATAGTCAAGGAAAGCCTTCCTGAAAAGGTGACATTTGGACATTATTCTCTTACATGTTAGATTGATTCATATGAGATTGCCTTCTCTTTAGCTCAAGTATCAGTAGTTTCTTAGGTTTCAACCTAAACTAAAGAGGCAAATATTTGATTCATCTATATGAAGGAATATACTTTTAAATTTTTTTAACACTATTCTAAAAAGGACCAAGTTGGGAAGAAACACTCTTAGAGGGATGAAACTACTTCTTGTGACCATGTACAATTTTGGGTCCATGTCCTGATGGTGGTTAGTTGGGAAGCCTTTACTGACATTATCCATACTATGTGTCAGCCATGACTTGAAATGAAATAAGGGTAAATTTGTTTTTCTGATTTGAGAACGTTAAAAAGAAGGGAGCAGAGTAAAATGTTTAATTTAATTATTATAATCAATATACTTTCTCAGAACATCTTTGTTGAAAACTTCAGCATATTGGGAAATTACACTTATTACAAATAGATTTAGAGGTAAGGATTAAAGAAACATAACTGGAAACACATTGGAGTCTTATAATATTAAATAATATAACTTACCATTCTCAATTTAATTCAAACCTCTATTACTCTTTCAGAGTTGATGAGCTATGTTTAGCAAACAAAAGATGTTTGTTGGTTTTGCTTTCTTAATTGCTGGAGGATTTGCTGATAAAGTTTATCAAAAGTGATCCACTTAATTGCTTCCTCTGCTGCATAAGCCCCTATTTTACTTTGATTATATAATGGCTCTAGCCTTTGTCAAGAGTGTTTGTTTCTTACCTTTCTTTATAAACATGTTCCTACTTTACCTCTTTTTTTGAGTGTTTTGATCTCAAAATGAAAGTGAGAGAATGCTCTTTTAGTTTGTTGCTTCTGGATAACTGTCTAATCTTTTACCCATTACCCATCAGTCAAGACCAGATTGAGGGCGTAATAATTTAGTGTTTTATACCCATGTGCCACCTTCATTGCTGTTAACACAGTGCCTGTGTATAGTACTTGCTCACAACATATTTGTTTTAATTAGATTAGAGCAAGGTTATCCTGAGTTTGGCTGGCTCTATCAAATATTCCATTCTAGACTTCTTGGAATGCTTTATTATTATTATTTATTTATTTATTTTTTTCTGTTCCTGCTGCTAAATCCTGAAATATTAGACTTATTTAGCTGGCTTTGGAGATTTCTGACATGCTCTACCCTCTATTCCTTTGGAAATGATATTTACAAGCTCATTTTTAGTTTTCATCCTCATAGAGGATTTTACGAGGTAGTCCCACCTAGTAAAAGGAGCCAAAAGACAGAAAACTTGGCCACTAATTTTAGCCTCACTAACTTTATGAAGTTGACAAGGTTTTTAACCTCTCAAAGTCTCAACCTCCTTGTCTATAATATGTTATTTAACATGAGAGAAGGCTTTGAAAACAGTGATGATTCATAATAATCATTTTTATCCTAACAGGGCAAATAATCTTTGAATAGTTAAGGTATCTCCATTTCATTATAGTAGTGGAGATTTCTCACTGTCCCTAAAGTCAGTGGTGGTTATTGTTGTTATGTCAGTGGAGTTATCCTAAAAATCACCTCTGTGCTATTGTTTTATATTCAGAAATTAATATTAAAGAGATTAGTGGCCTTACCAATATTAGTTTTCTCTACTATGAAAAGTCCCTACCATAGTGTCTGACATAGTATTAATAATCTGTATTAAACAAAATGAGTTATTTTTTAAATGCCACTTCTCAGATAGTTTCATATGTGTATCTATGTAAAATACACATTTTTGCAATACATTATAAGTTCTTAGAATATGATATCCTATGTTGATTAAGGAGCCCTGGTGACACAGTGGTTAAAGCATTCAGCTAACCAAAAGTCGGTGGTGTGACCCACCAGCCACTGTTGGAGAAAGATGAGGCATTCTGCTTTCATATTGACTTACAGCTTTGGTAATCCTGTGGGGCAGTTCTAGTCTATTCTACCGGGTCACTTTGGGTTGGAATCAACTCAGTGGAGGTGGGTTTGGTGGATTTTGTTATGTTAATATAATTATTCCTTTGCCTTTGTTGACATTTAATGTTTTGTCCCAAGCTTCTCCAGAGACTGTTGGATGACCGCAAATCTACTGTGGAGGTAATCAAACGAGAAGGAGAAAAAATTGCTAACACAGCAGAACCTGCAGATAAAGTGAAGATTTTGAAACAGCTGAGTCTCTTGGATAGTAGATGGGAGACATTGCTTAATAAAGCTGAAACTAGGTAACTGAAATACTTCCAGTTCTTTTGAAAGAGTAGTAGTGACCTTAATACTGATTTTCTATTTTGGTAATTCTTTTATTCAAATTACTCTTTTCCTGCATTTATCATGTATGTGAACATAGGTGACAAGCACTGTGGTGGTTCTCTCTAATTCCTCTAGTGGTGGTGGCTTGTACTCAACAAATACATAACAACTCTGTCTTGAGAAACTCATATACCTTAGGGGCAATATATTTATTTGTTTATTAAGTAGTTATTACATGCATAGACACAGAATTAGGCCTTGGGTTATGGGGGGTAACTGGAACAGATTATCTCTGCCCTCAGCTAGGGGTACAGTCTAGTAGGGTTTTATAGCCATTGAAAAACAATGAAAAATGTGGTGAGTGTTTCAGTGCAAAAGTACAGGGTGTTATGTGTGCATGTAATTGTTGTTGTTGTTGTATGCTGATGAGTCGGACCCGACTCATAGCGACCCCTCCTTGGGTTTCCGAGGCAGTATCACTACCAAAGTAGATTGCCCCATCTAATAGGAAGAACCTATTCTCAGAGCAGGAAGTGACAGCTAAGCTATGTTCTAAAAGAAGAGTAGGAGTTAGTAGGAAATGAGGCAGGTGGGAGGGTCCTCAAAATTTATTAAGAGTAAGAAGCCGAGAACTTTGTTCCACTGGGCTTTTGTTCTCAGGATTATTTTTATTATAAAATCTTCACCAACATTTCCTCACTTTCAGCATTGGCACCACATGGACCGATGTTAAGTAGTAGCTCTATTGAAGTGTAGCCACATAGACTGGTTGAGTTGAAAACAGGTGAACCACTGAACAGAATGAGTGTGTTACACAAATCTCTACCTTCTCTGAAACAGGAATGGTGAAGAGAAAGATTTGTATAATCTCGAGTTTTGAAATAGAGCTAGCTCTAATTTTGGAACCACAGAATGAGGTACTTCTGAGGAAACTAAAAGACTCATATTGCCCTGTAATGTGTGTTCACAGATCGAGAATTCTTCCACGTAATGCCCTTCGTACATTATGCTCTGGCTCCAGTGCAGTATACTCTCAGTATATATTTTTAAATAAACAAATGAATGTCTAAATCTCTTTGCTTTACTACTATAACTAGTTTGCTTTTCCAAAAACATTCCTCACAATGGTGTAATGGAGGGTTGTAGGTCATATGATTTACATGGAAATTTACTACTTATAATTTAAATCATACTAAATTATATCTAATCACAGAATAGTTGTTTCCATTGATTCTGGATGATTGAATATTTTAATTTAGAATAAAAGAGTTACAGATAGTGATGAGCTAAAAATGAGAAACAAGATAGTAATTTGATTCCTATTTTTTTCCATAATCAAATGTATTTCAACTGAAAGTATATTTTAAATTATTCACATAATATGTATACAGTATATGATAATAATGGTCCCAAAATTATATTCAGTACCATGTGCCAATTTTCTATAATTCTCTTTGTCCCCAGAGTAAAGTAATTTATCATTCCCTAAAAATTAAACATGATGAAAAATTAAGACAGAAAGAACTCTTGGCCCCAATAGGAATGATGTACAGTATCTGATAATGAATCGGGTTCTCTTTATATAGACCAGCAAAATCACTTGTCCTAGAAAAAAGAGGAAACTGGTTAGCAGTCACATGCCTTAAGCACTATGCCACCAGAGTTCCATCATGTAGACAAGTGCTCAATAAATAAATGTTTTCTAAAAACATTTCAAACTCTATTAGAAGTAAAAGTTCAAGAACTATTTTCTTCTATTCATATTTTAATCCATAAAAAATTGTTGTTGTTGTTATGTGCCATTGAGGCAGACATGACTCATAGCAACCCCTCCTTGGGTTTCCGAGGCAGTATCACTACAGAAGTAGATTGCCCAACCTTCCTTCCAAGGAGTGGCTGGTGGGTTTGAACCGCCAGCCTTCTGGTTAGCAGTCAAGTGCACTATGCTACCAGAGCTCCTCCATAAAAGATTATCAAGTATTATTACTTTTAGAAAATACACCTTTCTATACTTATTAGGTTGGGCATTCCTACTTCTGTAGCGATACTGCCTCGGAAACCCAAGGAGGGGTCGCTATGAGTCGGGCCGACTCCATGGCAAATAACAACAACAACAACATACTTATTCTATAATAAAGTATGAATCATTGTTAATTCTTCTGGAGTGAAAAACTGTATATTCTTAAAAATTTGATACGGTTTTGACCATTTTGTCAAAGCAATCTCAGCAATTGTTGCTCTGATTATATTAGTTAACATATAAGCACTTAAAACAGAGCTTAGCATAGACCAAAAAAAAAAAAAAAAAACTAAACTCACTGCCTTCGAGACAGATCCAACTCATAGTGACCCCCTCCTTGGGTTTTCGAGGCAGTATCTCTTCGGAAGTAGATTGCCCAACCTTCCTTCCGAGGAGTGGCTGGTGGGTTTGAACCTCCATCCTTCTGGTTAGCAGTCAAGTGCCTTAGGCACTACACCACCAGAGCTCCTTAGCATAGACAAGTTACTCAATAAATAAATGGCTAATATTACCATTGTTATTATTATTAGAATAATATTACTGTTGTTACTGTTATTATCATTAGTAATAATGATTACAGCTCCTTACAATCAAAGGTTGCTCAAGATTATCATGAACTTTAGGTCATTGAAGTTATTTTGTTCAAGTTTAATTTTATTTCATAAAGGAACTAATTTAATGTGTCTTTTAAGTGCTACAGATTTTAATTTTAGCCTTAGATGAGCTCTCCAAAAAAAATTTTAGAGGAAGATGCAGGAGCATGACTGAAGGTTTTTGTTGAATATTTCACACATTCTTCATCCCTAAATGACCTTTATCTTGGCATATTTATATAAAGGAATCGTCAGTTGGAAGGTATCTCAGTGGTAGCCCAGCAATTTCATGAAACCTTAGAACCGCTGAATGAATGGCTTACAACCATAGAAAAAAGACTTGCGAATTCTGAACCCATAGGAACCCAAGCACCTAAACTTGAGGAACAAATTGCGCAGCACAAAGTAAGTTATTAATCACATGCTAGTAAGATTCAGTTTTCCCTTTGATTTGTGTGTTTGTGACATAAAGTTGAGTTTTGTACTATTGTTAAACATCATTACAAACTAAATTCACTTTATATGCCATTCCTTAGTTCCATTTATGTTTTCATTTTTATTTGTCCATTCTTTTTGTTTTTCTTCTTTCTTTATTTTAACTTTATTTAGGCCTTAGAAGATGACATCATCAATCACAGTAAACATTTACACCAGGCTGTTAGCATTGGCCAGTCCTTAAAGATTTTGAGCTCCAGGGAGGATAAAGATATGGTACAGAATAAATTAGACTCTTCTCAAGTGTGGTACATTGAGATTCAAGAGAAAAGTCACAGCAGGTCTGAGCTTCTCCAGCAGGCCTTATGTAATGCTAAGATTTTTGGGGAAGATGAAGTTGAGCTGATGAACTGGCTGAATGAAGTGCATGACAAACTAAGCAAGCTGTCAGTCCAGGATTACAGCACTGAGGGGCTGTGGAAGCAGCAATCTGAACTTCGGGTATTTTGATTTATTTTATTTTATTTTTTATTTCTGGTATCATTATTTTCTCAGTCTTCTTTATATCTCTGTTATTTTATGTTCATTATGGTTTAGATGAATTTGTATACCCAGAAAGACTTTGGCTGTACATATACATTATTGTTTGTTAAATCAAATTTAAAAAGAGATTGAATTTAATTAGCTACATTTTTTACTTTTCATTTTGTTGATTTTTTATTGCATACAAAGTCTTATAATTAACCAGTACTCAAACATCTCCACATACCCCATTTCCATAGAGTCCTAAGTATGTTCTGAAAAGGGAGAGTGTTGTGAATTATAGTAGATAAACATGAGCTGTGGGTCACAGTGGTGCACAGAGAAGTGGGTAAACATGGAACAATAATGAATATTTGAAAATGTGAAGTGCTTGCTCAACTATATCTCTATGAAACCTTAAAGTTTTCTAAGATAAATTGATGCTAATGCTAATCAAAAAATGTTTTATATTTTTCTCTACATAAAAATGGTACTTGTATTTTTAGGTTCTGCAAGAAGACATCCAACTCAGGAAACAAAATGTTGATCAGGCATTATTAAATGGTTTAGAACTGCTTAAACAAACAACAGGTGAGATGCCTTTCAAGTCAAGTAATCAAGTATTCTGTATTGCTTTTAAAATGTTTTAGGGGTAGGGGAAAAATTTATAATTTTAGGGCTACTCCAAGACTTCATTCTGGAGAATGCTTTCAAGACCAATCAAGGAGAGTTTTGAAATACAGTCTCACTTCTTTCTCATGATCTCACTGGAATTCTTAATGGAGGTTTGTGCATTACTCATAACATTAAAGCGCTTTGGCATAGGACATGGTCTGAGAAGACTGTGAGGGAGTTACATTAGTTTTCCACTTCTTGAAGGCAATTGTTCAAGATGAGCACATAGGTTAGAGAGTTTTGTTTTTTTTTTCCCTTTTGGCTAGATTGCATTATAATGACATACACTGTGGCTGTATTCTTGCTTCCTTTCTCTGTGTTTGAACTCACTAAGAAAAATATTTGGTTTTATATCTACACAAGTTGATCTTAGAACAGCTAATTTGTTTCAGTGATTCTCTTTGGCCATAGGAAAGTCTTACCAAACTTGTATCCTGTGTAACATTTATGTGTGTGGTGAGTTAAGCATTATTCATCATGAGCTGGAGAAATTCAGTGAAGTATCTGTAGCTTTAATCTAAGATTCTAAACCTCAGGGCACAATTTTGTGTGTGTCTGAAAATATGAGGTTGATCCAAGTGAAGATACACTGAAATAATGCAGATGAGTTTATTATTTTTAACATCTATCTGCACACACATATACATATATGTAATACCTATGTATTTACACAGATACATGAATACACATATATATATATACATACACATGCCACGCACTGTTCTGAGCATTTAACAAATATAAGCTCATTGAATCTTTATAACAACCATATGAGGTAAATCTATTCTTATCCCTATGTAATGATGATATGTATGTATGTTTAATGTATGGATGTATATGTACATATATCCCTATGTGATAACATATATTCCTATGTAATAATACCTGTGTAATGGCTCAGAGAGTTTCAGTATCTTGTCCAAGTAAATCAGCTTTTAAGCCACAATTAATATTTGATCTCAGACAGTTTTTAACCCCTAAACTGAAAGCATAATACAGATAGATGCAAAGGTGTTGTTTCCCACATAACTAAAGGCACTATAGCCTTTTCTAGTTGTGATATTTGTATTTTCAGAGCAGTTTACATTTGCTAGAAATCCTGGGAAGAATTAAAACTTAGAAACAGACTTCTCTTAGGTCAAAGCATCTTTAGAAAAATCTCTCTTTTTTCCCCCAGAAAATTTCATCAGTGTGCAATAATGTGTGAAGAGATCCCACTCCCTTTTTCTTCTTTTCATGAAAAGTAACATATCTTTGAAATTTTAGGTGATGAAGTTTTAATAATTCAAGATAAATTGGAAGCCATTAAAGCAAGGTACAAAGACATTACCAAATTGAGTACCGATGTAGCCAAGACTCTGGAGCAGGCACTGCAGCTGGCAAAGCGGCTGCACTCCACACATGAAGAGCTCTGTATGTGGCTGGACAGAGTGGAGGCGGAATTATGCTCATTTGAGACTCAGGTTCTGAAGGGAGAAGCAGCAAGCCAAGCACATGCAAGGCAAAAAGTATGTTCTGATTTATACATTTTGGATCCATTTGTTATTACTTAGGGAGTCTTATTCACATAGGAATTTAATGATATTTGTCTCGTGTCATTACCAATAGACCAAAGGATGCCTTTGTGGGCAAGGACCCAACAGAAGTTGGCTATAGATAAACATTTAAACTTTTAGGAGCCCAGACACAGTATATTAAAATGATGAAAAGAGAAAAACAAAGATGAAAATTACTATTCTTTCAGAGATAACACATAATTTAGACAATATTTGTTTATAAAGTAGAAGTGTAACATACCTATGTTTTTTAATTATATTGCAGAGATCATCACTGCCATGCTAGTTGCTATTATTTTCAAATATATCAGCCTCAGTTTTTATCATCCCTAAAGTATGATCACATGGTGGTGGAAGGGAGTCAGTGCAGTCAGCTTCATGAGCTTATAAGATTCACCTGTAATGGTTTAAAGCCAGTATGTCCTTGTTTTGGAAGTCACTTGATTCTGACTTTGATTTTCCTCGTTTTTCATTTTTCTGTTACCTTATCACCAGAAAGCAAAGAATAATACATGTTAACTTGCCTGGTTTTGCTTCATAATTTTTTAATATTTATATTATGTTTCAGAGATAACAGCTTGTGATGATAATAGTAAATGACTACATTTAAATTGCTCTTTGTGATTTTTCGGAAAACACTATCCTTTTGCAATATAGCTCTAAATAATAAAATTTCCTATAACTTAACTGGGAGCTCTGGTAGCATAGTGGCTAAGACACTTGCCTGCTAGCCAGACGGCTGGCGGTTCAAACCCACCAGCCACTCCTTGGAAGGAAGGTTGGGCAATCCTACTTCCGTAGTGATACTGCCTCGGAAACCCAAGGAGGGGTCGCTATGAGTCGGGGCTGACTCGACGGCACATAACAACAACAACAACAACAATAACTTAACTGAAACTAATGGGACCATTACATCACAGTATTAGCCTGTACAAAGGTTCTTAGCCCCAAGAACAGTTAGAAAGGAAGTCTGTTCAAAATCTTAGGTGTTATCCAAATATGCATATATTAATTCCATTTCCAGGAACTGAAGAAGGAAGCAAAGAACAATAAAGTCTTATTGGATTCCCTTAATGAAGTAAGCAGTGCTTTACTGGAACTGGTACCATGGAGGGCCAGGGAAGGACTGGAAAAAATGGTGGCTGAAGACAATGACCGCTACCGATTAGTCAGCGACACCATTACTCAGAAGGTGGAGGAGATTGATGCCGCCATTCTGAGATCACAGCAGGTAAGGACAAGTGAGTTGTTGTCTAGGCGATACTTTTTCTCTTATTTGTTCCCAGAGCCTTTATCAGAACAAAGATGTCTGTTAATAGTATTTCCATTCATTTGTTATGCTTCAAAAATGAAAGGATGGCTTGGAAAAGAATTTGACTATGTCTGAGGGCCAGGGCACAGCTAATCTGTACATTGTTAGCAGCCATCTGCCTCATTGTTTTGCAGATTTATCCTTACTCTGGGGAAATCAGCCCTGCTCTCTAAACAAAATGTTTTTGTCTACATATATTCATATTGCTAATACTAATTTTATGTCTTGGCTTATTCTAAGTCTAATCTGAATGTGGGTAAATATTTTCAGTTATACATGCAGCTATGGCAGTGAGAGAGTGTATTCTTTCTTAAAAGGAAACAATTTTGTTGGTAATATGTAGTTTTTGCCAAAGATGACTAAAGGAGGAAAATGATAGTTTCTGACCTATCTGGTACACCGTTTGGAATTCCAGAGAGTTTTATAGGCAGGAAATTGTTAGCAGTAAGTAGTGTCCTAGAAATGGAAGTTTATAGTTCATGTTTTGCTTAACTTTTATTGCAATCTCTATGAATATTTATATATATATCACTAAACTCTTACTAAGATTTTCTGTGTGGGGATCAATGTGACATTGTAGTGCATTTTAGAGCAGAGCTTGGGGAGGTATATGACTAATTTTACTAATATAAGCCATAAGCAAGATACACAAATAGATTTTGTAGGAACACCCAAAATTAATTTTCTAATGTTACCTTAAAAATGTAATTTATATAATTCTAAGGCATAATGCTCCACTCCTCATTTTAGTGCTGTATTCGAGAATCGCAAAAGCTGATGAAATACAGTAATAGCAACATCCTTGCCTAAGGAATTTTTGTGAGGGAGGTCATTCGTGCCTGAGCAATGTATTTGCATGACTGTTTAGAGTTTGGTGGAATTTGTATGTCTCATTATTATGGGAGAGCTCTGGTAGCATAGTGCCTAAGACACTTGACTGCTAACCAGAAGGCTGGAGGTTCAAACCCACCAGCCACTCCTCAGAAGGAACAGGGGGCAATCTACTTCCATAGTGATGCTTCCTCAGAAACCCAAGGAGGGGTCACTATGAGTCAGGTCCAACTCAATGGTGCATAACAACAACAATAGCATTATTATGGAGACATAAGTGTGTTTATTTTTGAAGTTTATTAAACTACTTAAAAATACTGAATTGTTTTCCCTACAATTTATTTGAACATTCCAGAATTGGCACTGAAGACTTTCCTACATAGCAAGACAAATATTTTGTAATTTTAAAGTACAAAATCTCAAGATTTTCTTGAGACATTGACTATGGTTATTTTAGTGAAATAAGGTAATAATAAGGCAAGTACACAGGTTGAACTTATCAACAAGTGAGAATGTATATTCTGTTAAAATAAAAGCATAGAGATTTACTGAAGTTTCAAAACACTTCAAACTGGGGACACTCTAATCTCACAAAGTAAAATCAAATGCTCCAAAATGGTGAAGTAACAGAGGTATTTTTATGAGGTAAAATCAAGAACTAAAAATACAACTTTCTGATTGGCAAGTTCAGTGAAGCTAGAGGCAGGACAACTCAAAGTGGGAGGTGGGAGGCTTTACAATGATTTGTTGGAAACAGGAATGTGGGCTATTTGGATTGGTTAGTTTAAATAGGAACTAAAGGGGGTTTTACAGGTAATTAAGGAGTTCTGGTGGCATAGTGCCTAAGGCATTTGACTGCTAACCAGATGCTGGTGGTTCAAACCCACCAGCCACTCCTTGGAAGAAAGGCTGGGTAATCTACTTACTTAGAGATACTGCCTCAGAAACCCAAGGAGGGGTCACTATGAGTTGGAGTCTACTCGACAGCAGTGCGTTTGGTTTGGTTTTTGGTGGCGTAGTAGATAAGGCATTTGGCTGCTAACCAGAAGGTCAGCAGTTCAAACCTACCAGCTGCTCTGCAGAAGATGGGGCAGTCACTTCTGTAAAGATTTATGGCTTCATAACCCCAACGAGGGGTCAGGGGTCGCTGTGAGTTGGAATCAATGGCAGTGAGTTTGTTTTGTTTTTTTTCCCAGTAAGATAAAACACTTCTTGACCACTACAGAGAGAATTTCTGATAAGGGTCTTATGTCAGGACCCTCCCTCCAAGAGGAAAAAGTATTTTTTCCGTATCTTTAGTTTAACCACAGAGAAAAATGTTTCCTTTGTTAAGTACTTAAGTCTCTAAGGGTTTTTCAATTGCAGGGGAAATCCTTTGTTCTGTGCTTTAGTCTTTCTAAGAGTTTGACAGTTGAAAGGGAAATAAGCAAAAGCTGAGGTGGAGTAGGGGCTCAGACCTGGGTCTGGGTTGATTATTCTGATATGAGTTAAGTGCCTCAATTTTGGAATTCTCACACACCCTCGTGCACATTGGTAGGCTCTGATGTGTGCCAAAGTCGTTAATTCTATCCTACTTTCAGTCAAGGTTTTATTAATGTTTTTCAAATTATAAAAAATAAGTAGGTCAGTATAAATATTCTTGAACCCAAAACATATCTTTTATCAAAATAACAATTGTTATTTTTTTCTGATAAAATTATTCCTTATAGAAAAATTGAGATTTTCTTAAAAACATACAGAAAGACTCATGGAAGAAAAATAGGTGAACAATTTAGTATATAAAGTTTCAGCCTGCCTTTTAGGAGGGGGGGGAGGGCGGGGGAGAGAGAGAGAATGAATGGATATGAATGAGAGAGCAGGAGAGAGAAAACATGTTTATTAAAAATATCTTACTAGTAGGTTTTATAGCCGATATTAGTGTTATTGGTATCTTATAGTTGTTCGTGTGTGTATTTATATTTGCATTCCACTGAAAACTTGCAAGGCTGTCCAATGAAATGCTTCCGGTAAAGTTCAATAGACACACAGATCTTTGGAGTTGAGAGAGCATATGCAGTATGCAGCAAAGTGCCTGTGGTTCTACAGCTAGTTAAGTGGCAGAGTTGCAACTAGAATTTAATCCAGATCTTATTCTACCCCACTATAGTGCCTCCAAGGAACTATGGTGGTACTATGGTTAAAGCATTGGGCTGCTAACCAAAAGGTCAGCAGTCTGAACCCACCAGCTACTCTATGGGAGAAGGATGAGGCATTCTGTTTCTATATAAACATTTGCTGCCTTGGAAACACTGTATGGCAATTCTACTCTGCCCTGTAGGGTCACTTAGAGTCGAATCAACTCTATGGCAGTGGGGTTTTATAGTGCTTCCTTCAAACTATTTAAAAGCAAGAAAACGAAACTCACTGCCGCGAGTCAGATCCAACTCATAGCGACCCCTCCTCGGGTTTCTGAGGCAGTATCACTACGGAAGTAGATTGGCCAACCTTCCTTCCAAGGAGTGGCCGGTGGGTTTGAACTGCCAGCCTTCTGGTTAGCAGTCAAATGGCTTAAGGACTGCAAACTATTTAGGGAGGAATAGTTGAGAGGGTTGTTCCATATGTTCTAACCTTCTTCAGTAATCTCTTTAAAGGGAAGTATGTAACAAGAATATTTCTCAGTTCAGGGTCTATGAGACATGAGAATTCAACACTAAAAGGATCATGAAATATCACTGTCTAGGTAAGTTTAAGAATAGAGTAGGTATTTTGTCTTTCAGATTTAGCAGAAATTTAGTCTTGTAATCAAAAAATAGTTTCTAAAATCATAATTTCAAGTTATAAAGGCTCTAAGATGACATTGAAATTATTTTATAAGTTTGTCCCTTTATATATGTCTGGAATCCTAATTCCAGAGTACAGTTTAGTATTAAAATGTTTTTCTGTTTACCCAATGAAAATTAATCCAAGAAATATAAAAAGAATGATGCGAAACTAAACTTTACACCTGGCTGTTAGTCACATATTTTATATTACCTATTTTATGTTGTATAAAATAATATTCTTTTTTAAAAGAATTGGGCACATTCATTGCTTTTAGGAAAAAACTGAGTGGAACAAGAGAGCTTAGTACATAAGTAGAAATGGTGAGCTTTGAAAAATAAGCCAGAAAACAACTGCGTTCTTTCCCACAGTTTATGCCATTATCTGAGTTAGAAGCTGTCCATATTTTTTTGCATTTTTAAGCCTATACAGAGAAGCATATTTTTGTTGTTTTCTTTCTTTAAGTGCATATTGAACCACATGAGCCATGTGGAAACGGAAAAAAAAGCACTTTTGCTTAGAAAATGTACATAGTTGGAGCTGGACTGCAGACCACCGTGATTGTTTGTTTAAACCTCAGTAGTTAATCATCCCCTGCCTCTTATAAATGTACAGTTGTCAGAAGTTGCTAAAATACATGTAACTCGCTGGGTTTGGGAATCCCAGGCACTCTTCTGTACTTCTCAATTGCTTGGTTTATTTAAGTGGACCCATAGTAACCCTGATGTAAGGGCCATGGGTTTGTGGTTTTGGGTGAAATTAAAACAGACAGTTCCTTGGGTCATTAGAAGTCAGCCTTGGACAAAAATAACACCTGTTTACTTTTAAAGGACCAGAAGGAAGCATCTCTTAGGAAAGTGAGTTTGTTTAGCCCCTCCTGGTGTTTAGGATGGGAAAATATGGGTGTGTTATGAATAATGAGAAGCAAAATGGAAGAAAATGCTAATCAAAAGAAAGCGATAAGATCATCAACCAGGGGAATTGAGTCAAAGAATGCCCTTAAGACTTGCTTATCACTGTCTTCCTTAAACCTGTATCTCTACTCCAGAAATCTTCTGGAAAGATATGAAAGCAATTGTCAGAGATTGGCGAATTTTTAAATATTAAGTTAAAATGTACTATTTATTGACTGCTATGATAATTGATGGCGTAGTGTCTAAGGCATTTGACTGCTAATCAGAAGGTTGGCGGTTCAAACCCACCAGCCACTCTGCAGAAGAAAGACTGGGCAATCTACTTTCGTAAAGATTTATTGCTTTGGAAATCCAAAGGGGGTCGCTATGAGTCAGAATCGACTTGATGTCAGTGAGTTTGGTTTTTGGTTTATGGTAATTGAGCCACATGAATATTTTGAATTCCTGAACCCCAAGCCATTTACAAGCACAAGCTACATATGGGGCGGGTAAGAGAGCAGTCTCTGGGGTCAGACCACATTTACTAGCTGAGTAATCTTTGGTAAATTAGTTAACCCTTCGCCCTGCCTCAGTTTCCTCAACTATGAATGGAGTCAAACATAATACCCCATTATACAGTTGTGAGGATTAAAGGTGGTATTTCACTTAGAACAACGAATTCAGTAGAATGCTGGCTGTTACTTTCTTCAGGAATATATAGAGATAACCACTTAAAATTTCACTAACTTTTAGGAAATTTTTGAAATGCTTGTTGTTGCTGTTCTTAGTTGCCAAGCAGTCTCCCACAGGAGTTATAGTAACTAATGTTGATGATTAGATTCTCCTGATATTAACAAAATATTTCTCTAAAAGAAGTTACAGCTGCTGAGATTATCTATAATTATCTGAAATTAATTTTTGCTATTTGTATGAGCAGTAAATTATTAAAATTTTGTTTAGTAATATTGCAAACCATGATGCTTACATATAAAAGACTCATCTTTTTAAAGGTCCATTAGAAACACACATGCAAACAAGTCATTTGAGTGAGTCATAGACCTAAAATGCCTTAGTTTACTATAAACTGCTTAATGTAGGCCTAGGCCTAGTGGCTGTTCCATTTGTTGCTTAATAATAAATATTTGCTAATTTAATTTAATTCCTCAGAAGCACAAGGGAAATTTCAACTTGAATCTTGCTTTCTTTTGGCAAAGAAAATATTTGTCTTTGTTAAAGAAACAGTGTTTGAGGTTCAGCTTTCTGTTTGGGCAACTTTGATGGTATCATCAAACAGTTTTTTTGGTTGGACACTTTTCTTTAAAGGAGGAAGGCACAATTTTAAGTTAATATTAACACTGACAACCTGACTTTTTCTGTTAGGACTGTCATATAAATGCTAAAAATAGCCTGAACACAAACAACAGGGTGGTGCCACTTTATTATTTCAAGGACTAGTAGAAGAAAAAAATTCATGGTTGTTAAATTTTATTCAGATATCTTGTAGTATTTACACTCAAGTATAAAGGCCTAGCCTGTTTTTCTGACTTAGACCCTTTAAGTAAATCCACGTAATCGATCAGCCTGGAAGCTCATAATCCATGCATAGAAACTCTTGCATTGCTTTTTCGTGAGGATTTCTTTTTCTATACTGAAGCTTCTGTGAATTCATTGATGAAAGATTTTTCTATTTCATATTTATCAGTAATTGCTAACAAATGGTTCCATTTGAAGCTAAATAACATCATAAAAGTTATTAAACCACACTAAGACAGGTAAGATAAAATGATTTATTAAGATTCCTTCTAAAGTCCACATTATTCTCATTTATTCCAATCATAAGGAAAAGTACTGAATCAGCCAACAAATATATTTATTGACACCACTATGTGAAAACTTTTAGGCTCTTTGCTAAGATAATTTTTTTAATGACTTCACTATAAAATAATATATAATGTTACAAGAAATATAAGAAAAACGTATAATTCTACTTAAAGATGTAAGTGTCCACACAGTCTTTTTATTTATTTTTTATTGTGATTTGGATGAAAGTTTATAGAGCAAATTGGTTTTCTGTTCAACAGTTCATACACATTTTGTTTTGTGACACTGATCACAAGCGCTACCATATGACAGCACCATTTCCATTTCCTCCCTGTGTTTACCATTCCCTTTGTCCTTCTTTCCCATCCTGTCTTCTGAGCTTTATCCCTGGGCAAATGCTGCCTTTTGATCTCAGATAGTTGGGACTTCTGATGGATATATACCTCCGTGGTGTTATTTTTTTACCTTATAGGCCTGTTTAGCATTTGGCTACAAGATGAGCAGCAGGGCCGTGAGTTCAGTTCCTGGCTTGAAGGGTATCTAAGCGCTATGCTATAGTCTCAGGGGTTCCACAAGTCTTTATCAGACCAATAAGCCCAGTCTTTTTTTTTTTTTTTATGGTTTTGAATATTTTCCACATTTTCTCCCACTCTATCTGAGATGCCCTTTCAGAGCAGTCGGCAGTCGTGGCCGGGCGCCCTCTAGGTCTTCACACATCATCATTTTAAAAGTTCTGCCCTTCTTTTGGAGGCTTTCCACTGTAATGGCCAAAGCTCTGATTTTCTGTCGGGAAGAACTTTAGCATGTTGGTGATCCTCTTAAAAATGTGTTACTCAAAGGAGAGCCCAGTGTAACAAACGTGTCCTTATCACAGATGACAGTGGGACTACTGCTCAGACATTATCCTAGTCTTAAAACATGTTTTTTAAAATTAAGCTTTTTGTTTTAAGAAAATTGTAGACTCACATGCAGTTATACGATATAACACAGAGAGATCCTGTTGTATTCTACCCATTTTTCCCCAGTGATAATATCTTGTGAAATCATAGTACAGTTATCTCAAGCAGGATATTGACATCAATATAATCAAGGTACAGAGCATTTCTGTCACCATAAGCATGCTTTATGTGGAAATATAACCATACCCTTTTCTCTCTGACCTTTATCCCCTCTTCAGTCACTGACAATGACTGATCTGTCCTCCATTTTTATAATTTTGTCATTTTAAGAATGTTGTATAAATGGGAACACATCTTAAGTAACCTGATGGGATCAAAATTTTTGCTCAGAATAACACTCTGTGCATCTATTCAAGTTGTTACATGTATTAGTACTTGATTCTTTTTCATACTGAATGGTATTCCATGGTCTGAATGCAACACAGTTTGTTTAACCCTTCACCCATCCTAGGACGAATGTGTTGTTTCCAGTTTGGAGTATTAACAAATAAAGCTGCTGTAAACATTCAGGTATAGGGTTTTTGTGTGAACATAAGTCATCGCTTCTCTGGCATAAATGTCCGGGAGTGCAATTGCTGGTCATATGATAGTTTTATGTTTCGTTTTTAAAGATACTGCTTTTGAGATTGGCCATATTCCCACTAGCAATGTATGATGTAGTTTCTTTACATACTTGCCAGAGTTTGGTAGTATTGTCACTATTTTGGTAATTATGTTATGAGACTTGGAGGTAGGACTCCATGTTCCTGACTCATTGACATCACCTCAGTGAGGTGTTGGAAAACCTTGTTATAGCCTCATGAAGGCAGAAGTCTGGGCTCTTCACTCAGCCTTTATTGGCAGAGTTAAGGGTATTGTTGTTAGGTTAGTTTCATTTATATTTCTTGGATTCGTTTCCATTGGGTAAACAGAAAAACATTTTAATACTAAGCTGTACTCTGGTCCTAATTCCAGACATATATAAAGGGGCAATTACACATTTAGGCTAGTGTTGTTAGTTAGAAACCATCAAGTTAGTTTCGACTAGTAGTGACCCTGTGTACAACAGAACGAAACACTGCTCAGTCCTGACAACCCTCCAGTTGTTGCCATGCTTGAGCCCTTTGTTGCAGCCACTGTGTCAGTCCATCTCATTGAATGTCTTCCCCTTTTTCACTGACCTTCTGTTTTACCCAACATAATATCCTTCTCCAGGGACTGGTCCGTCCTGATAACATAACCAAAGTACAAGAGACAAAGTCTGGCCATTCTTCCTTCTAAGGAGCATTCTGGCTGTGCTTTATCCAAGACAGATCTGTTTGTTCTTCTGGCAGTACATGGTATAGTCAGCATTCAAGGTTAAGAGAGTAGGGCCATAGTGTTTCTTTGAATAGAGTTGTTAATTGTTTAAAAATTTTCTGTCTTGCTAGATTTTCCCTTTCCTAGTCCTTTGACTAAAGAGAGTAGGCTTTTGTTGGGGGTATGTGTTTTGTTTGTTTGTTTTATGCTTGTAGCTATTGGTATTTCCTGGTTATACTCTTTCCCAGTATCCAGTCTGGCATATGTGAAGTGAAAACAAAAGTCAGGGTACTCACCCCCCCAAGGTCCGTAGTCATTCTACCTTCTCTCTGCCTTTGAGTCTTTTCTTTACTGTTTATTGTATATATAATGTGCAAATTTTTTAGATATGTTTATAATGAAAACTGGGAGAAGTACATCTACAAAGTCTTCCCATAAGTCCACATAGTGATATACAGTGTTATAACAGGAAGAATGATTTGGCCATCTAATTTGTTATCTCCACCCTTCTCATTTCATCCCTTCCTTATTGCCTTCCCCTCCTCAGTTAGATTTCCAAGTTCTCTTGAAAAATAAAAGATCTGGTAATACTGGCCCCAAATACCCACAATGTCCATTCCTCATTGAATGTCACAGCTGAGGCCACCGTTGAGTTACTGTTTATCATTTGTGTTAGGCACTAGAAGACATTGGAGTTTATCTGGTCCAAACCAAACCAAAAGGCAGACTCAATGCCGTCAAGTCAATCCGACTCAGAGTGGCCCCTCCTTGAGTTTCTGAGGCAGTATCGCTACGGAAGTAGACTGCACAATCTTCCTTCCAAGGAGTGGCTCATGGGTTTGAACCACCAGCTTTCTACTTAGCAGTCAAATGCCTTAAGCACTATGCCACTAGAGCTCCCATCCAAGGTCTTGAAAATATTCATCCCATTTGACTTTGAACTTAAAGTCATCCTCTAGGATTCTACCCTAAGGAACTAATTAGAGATGCCAATGAAGATTTATGCTCAGGAATATTCATTACAGAATTGTTTATGTAACAGTAAAAATATGCAGAGCGCCTAAATGAAAATATCCAGGTATGCTAGAATATAATCATGTTATTTAAAAATCATAATTAAAAGAATATGACTTGGGAAATGTTCATAATAAATGAAAAAGCACCATATGACACTGTTTATAGAGTATTATCTCAGGCCTTAACAAATCATTCTCTCTCAAATTCTAGAAGAAAATTCTGTAAAATTCTAACAGTCTTAACTGTTAGAATGAAACTAACCTAACAAAAAGTGGGAGAATTATGAGGAATCTTTATTTCTTCTGTATATTTTTATGTATTTTATGAACTTCTACCATGTTTATGAGTTACTGTTCCAATTAGGGAAATAAAATCTCTTAAAATCTTTTAAGAATGCTCTTGAAAGTATTTTCTACCATTATTAAGTAAGATGTTTAAAAATTACACCCAAGTCATTTGGAAGTATATTGTACATATTTAGAGAAGGCACAGGCACACATGCACTTAGACACACACTTTTTGTATGATAAATACATGGGATTTTTTTGTTCTTTTTTGCCAGGAATCCTATGCATTGATAGCAGAATACTACCTGCATATCACATGGGTTGAGGTGATAGATGAAATGACAGAAAAACTGAGCCTGTACTCCAGTTGTTGACTTTTATATCTGTTAGAACTGGATAGTATTTCCAAGGAGAAAATTCTCAAGACTACTAGAAAGGAAAGCAACAGTGCTAGCTATCCCAGAATCATTAATGTAATGTCAAGGATTCAGCACGTTTTAAGATTTTGTTGTTAATTATTCCATGGAAAGTTTGTCTTTTTTTATACTTTAATCATGATCATGAATTTTTTTCAGGATGCTATGAATAGATAGGCTCAGATTTTCCACTTGTGTAATAAAGATATTTAAAAGAAATGTTGATAGATATTTTTTTCTGGCACTAGTTACAAGAACTTGCTGACCTAATTATTTATCTTTTGTTTAGTTTGACCAAGCAGCTGATGGTGAGTTATCCTGGATTGCTGAAATAGAAAAGAAGTTGATGTCTTTGGGTGACATCAGGCTTGAGCAAGACCAGACCTCTGCTCAGCTGCAGGTTCAAAAGGTGAAGAAATATGTTTGCAGTTGCCCTTGTTTGATAGTGTACACTGAGTCTAGAAAACGAACTTGCATGATTGGCTTTTCAAGACCCCTTAACTATTATGCGCACTGTGATTGTTTTCATTGTAGTCACAAGATCTTTCTCTCTTTTTTTTTAACTTTATTTGGGTAAATCACAGACATTCACCATGGAGATTTTGAGACACAAGGATATTATTGATGAACTTTTAAAATCTGGGAATGAAATCATGACCACATGCAGTGAAGAGGAGAAACAATCAATGAAGGTATAATCTTATCTGTGAGACTCTTGAATAAACAGCCTGCTTTGAGCTTTCAGTCCTAGAAAATCACTTTCTTTTCCTCCATAGCTGCTATTTAAGTAGTTAAGTCATTAGTTTTAAAACTCATTTTTCAGGCTTACAGAAAAGCAGTGAAAGGAATATTTCTTAAGGGAATCACTGAGAGAACAAGCTTTCTTGATAGGTATAATGGCCATTAAGGTTTGAGTCGTTGGATAGCTGGCAAAAAATAAGCATTCAATTAATAATAGCTGTTATTACCATTATTATCACTAAAAATTAATATTGTAAGGGTCAACTTGTTTATATGCTTCAGGAACATTTGGGCCTCTTAAGCTGAAACCAAAATAAGATATATATGGTTCTTTCTAATGCTGAAATCCATTCTGTATAAAGTCACAGTAAGCTACACAGGAAAACAATAAGCTGAATAATTAAGGAAGCCTCTAGTTTGTGTCATTTT
Organism: Orycteropus afer afer; assembly: GCF_000298275.1. Lineage (NCBI taxonomy): Eukaryota > Metazoa > Chordata > Mammalia > Tubulidentata > Orycteropodidae > Orycteropus > Orycteropus afer. The sequence goes on from NW_006921727.1 coordinate 4,562,892, forward strand.
AACAATCCTTAAAATGGATGGAAAACACTTAAAAGTGTTGGATTCCATTTATATTCCGACATCTGAGCAGCCTGAAGAAATTAATGTAGATTAGTGTTTTTGACAGGAAATATTCAGTGCCAAGAAAATGATACAAATATCTATTCTTAAGATCACATTTTAAAGGGTATATATTGCTTTCAAAGTATCCCATAGATAAAATTTTAGAATGCATACTATATATTACTACTTTTCTTATATTTACATTCCATAATGGTAATTCACTTGTTTATAACTGAATTTTTCCTCCATTATTTTTGCGAAGGTTTAGACGTGAAAAAATATATCAAATTTTTAAGAGACTCTGAAGGCAGATTCCCTCAGTTTGAAACCTGACCCTAGTACACTAACTGTGTGATCATGGGCAACTCATGTTACCTCTTTACACCTCATTTACTTCACCTAGAAAATGGGGATAAAATATGATACCTATCTCACTGAGTTATTTTGAAATTAAATTATTTATTACACATAAAACATTTATAATAGTGCCTAACATTTACTAATACTCAGTAATATTAGTAATATGAATGCTCAGTAAATGTTAACTAGTATCATAATCATCATCATCAGAAACTTCTCTGTTCCGTTCATGTCACTTTGTCACTTTTCCCTGTTTGTAGGAATATGTTTATAAAAAAGGCTCTCTAACTAGAATAGTGTTCCATTTTATTGAACCCAGATTTAAAATTTATTTTTACTACTTGAAGGTTTGTCTGTGTCTTACTTCTGCCTCACAGACCCTCAACTGCTCCACGGGAGAAAGATGAGGCACTCTGCTTCTGTAAAAATTTACAGCCTTAGAAACTCTTTGGCAGTCACTGTGAATGAGAATTGACTTGACGGCAGTGAGTTTGGCTTTTTGGAGATTATATTGATTGATTTAACATATATTTGTTGCCTTGGTACTCTGTGCCAGGTGTATACTACTGATCAAAGCATTCTGGAAAATGTGTGCTACTTGGCATGACCAGTTAAATACTCTGTATTCATCATCTTATTTTCTAGCAAAAACTAGACAAGGTATTGAAGAACTATGATACCATCTGCCAGATAAACTCAGAGAGGTATCTACAGCTAGAGCGAGCACAGTCCCTGGTTAACCAATTCTGGGAAACATATGAAGAACTTTGGCCATGGCTGACAGAAACACAAAGAGTCATCTCTCAGCTTCCTGCCCCTGCTCTCGAATATGAAACTTTAAGACAACAGCAGGAAGAACATCGGGTAAGCTCAGTGTAATAGAGAAGGTTGTATTCCAAGTTACAAGAGAATTGTGCTTTTTGTGGAATTTTTTAATGCTGTTGGACACCTTGGATGATTAGAACATGTTAGTAATATTGTATTCTGGTCTGCGTGATGTGCTTACCTTATAGTTGGTCATTGTCACAGTGAGAAGATTCATGTGGGTAGACCTCATTGTATGTGTCATTAATTATATCTCAATTTCTTTTGAAAAGTATCAGTTTAAGAACTGAGGGGTAGAAAAACTAAATTTTCATTTTAAAATTTTAAAGAATTAAGCTTTTCAAGTGCTTTTAATTTACCTATGTCGATTGAGTTTTACACCTTACCTATAGTAGTTACAGCCATTTAAAATGTAAATAAAGATTAGAAATATATAGAAGTGACATCACACAAGACCACTGATCTTAGAAAATATGTATGTTGCTGTTGTTAGGTGCCGTCGAGTCGTCTCTGACTCATAGTAACCCTATGCACAGCAGAATGAAACACTGCCCGGTCTTGTGCCAGCCTCATGATCCTTGCTATACCTGAGCCTGGAAAATATGTATCACATAGTCATAATGCCAAAATAGAAATATCATGAAAGCTAACTCTATGAAAAAGAAAAATTCTCAAGTGTAAAGACAGATTTTTTTCCCTCTCACCATATACATGCAGCTCTTTTTGAAGTACTTTGTTCCTGAAAGAACAGATGAGTATACTAAGTCCAGTTTACATCTGCAAATGTATCATGTTTTGACCATATATTAAATGGTATTATGAAGCCCTCATTTTAGTAGTCACTAAGATGTTAGCATGGCTTAAAATTTTGAAAAGGTTTGGGTAAGAGACTGTTCAAGGCCGTCAAAAAAAAAAAAAATCTAGAGTTCTTGCTATTTATGGTCTTCTGAACATACTTGCTTTCCCAGATCTGTACAAAATGTACTCTGAGACATGTATGTGTGTGTATGAGTGTGTGTAAAGTTTAACTCAGGTTACATTACATCATTCTTTGAAAAATGTGACGTAGTTAGTAATCTTGTTTGTTTACTTTTTTATGTACTGAAACATAAAAAACACATTGAAACTGAGGAATATCTCTAAATGAAATATTTGTTTAGAAGAGAGCTTTGGAGAACACTTTCTTTAATGCAAAATAGAAACGACATAGAGTTCTATCTGTATTCAGCAGGAAACAGACTTATACACTACAGAGAATTTAATTTTGGTATACAAGTTTGTTTGTGGCAGAAATCTTTTGCCTACCCACTGAATAATTTTTGATATGAAATACTCCATGGATTTCTTTTAGTCTGGGGTAATGTTGAATAACTTCATTCTTCCAAGCATAACATCAGATAGAAGAGAATGACCCATTTCTGAAATGAAAATTTCAAAATTGAGCTAATTTTCCTTTTTGTGAATAATGTTCAGATTTTCAAAACAAGTTGTTTGTTCACACTAAAAGATTTCCTGTTTCAGAATATTTGCAGTCTTCCATAACAGCATTTCTTCTTAAGTTCTTTGGCATCCTTTGATGTTTTTAGGAAGATCTTGGAATTTCTAGGGCTAGGAATTAAAAGTGGCTCTGAGGAGCATGTTACCAAGTGAAAGATATTTTGTATTCATACTAAGTGTCTCTAGCCTGACTGGACTCCTATATCAGTATGTTACCAAGACCCAGTGTGTCACATATGAGGCAAAAGACATCTCCTGTTGGGCCTCTTCCCCATGCACATACATACCCAAGTAGAAATCTAGTTAAGTGTTCTCTTGTCTGTCATGGAATGATCTAAAAAGACTAATCTCACTATTCCCAAAGCTCTAGTGTCTTGTAGTAGTCCTGCACAGATGGTACCTATCTGTATTCTAGGCAACTCAAGATATCTCAGTAGAGATCTCTCACTTAGTTAGAGAGTTTCTTGATAACTCAGTGTATAAGCTTGTTTTCCAAAGATGTCTTACAGAATATCGAAACTCGAACTATGTAACATCTACAGTTTCCTTTTCACATGAGATTGTGTATTAGATGTTATTACCACCACCACCTCCATTTTGTAAAGCAGCAGAAAGATATGATCTAATTATATGAAACAAACAAGCCAGAAACAGCAACAAAAAGAAAACTTCAGCCTGGAACACACAGGACCTAGATTCTAGGCATGACCAGACCACATCCTTATGTGCAGAATATTGCATTAGATACCTTTTTTTAACATTGAATTTGTTTTTATTTTACCCTTTTCCAAAAGGAGTTTGAGACAACCTTCTGACAGTCTTCAAAAATAGTGTATTATATAGGATATAGTTAATGATATAATATACACAGTTTCCTCAGAAGTTTCTCAAAAAGTAAAAATCTAGGTATGGGGCCTTCCTGGTGATTCTTATTGATAAATCATAGAAATGAAATTATAGGAAATGAGTGGTAGCATATCTCTAGACTACCTTTTTGAATGTAATTTCTCTCAAAGAAGCTTTTGTTAGGGGCTAGATAGCAAACAAGGAGCCCTGGTGGCAGAAGAATTTAGCTAAGCTAAAGGTTGGTAACTGTTGTTGTTGTTATGTGCCATTGAGTCGGATCCGACTCATAGCAACCCCTGCTTGGATTTCCGAGGCACTATCACTACAGAAGTAGATTGCCCCACCTTCCTTCCGAGGAGTGGCTAGTGGGTTTGAACTGCCAGCCTTCTGGTTAGCAGTCAAGTGCCCTAGGCACTACGCTACCAGAGCTCCCCAAAGGTTGGTAACTGGAACCCACCAAATTGCTCCATGGGAGAAAGACCTGGAGACTTGCTTCTGTAAAGATTAAAATGAAAAAATACCTAACCCATTGCCATCAAGTCAATTTTAACTCATAGTGGCCTTATAGGATGAGTAAAACTACCCCACAGTGTTTCCAAGGCTGTGAATCTTTACAGAAGCGGACTGCCACATCTTTCTCCCACAGAGCAACTAGTGGGTTTCACCCTTGTAGTTAACAGCCAAGCGCTTAACCACTGTACACTAGGGCTCTGTCACATGGGGTCAATGTGAATTGAATCAACTCTACAGCACTGAACAATAACAACATAAAACAAATAGTTTGGAGACACACTTTCTGCTGAGGATGAAGAACTGTTCATTAGAAAGCCTAATCAATTGTCTAGTACAAATGGAAGGCTTCTTAATGCTGCATTGAAACCTGTGGGTAAAGTCAGGTCTTCCCCTGGGAGTGGTGTTGGATTTGGCTTATGAAAAACTGCTTAATGGAGGCCCTAGAATACATGGCATGTGTAGATAGTCCAGCTTTGTTTAGGCTTTGTTTAGAAAGAGAAGCTCCATTGGATTACACAACTGACATTAGTATAAATATCATTGTATTTCTTGATTAGATGACAAAATATTCATATGTCACACAGTTTTCCTTAAGTACACCTTATAAATAACACTTGATATGTATCTGTGTATTTCATTTATGTATCCTTGAACATTTAAAAATAACAACTAGAAATAGATCTATTCATATATGTGTGTGTGTATATATATATAAAATACACGTCATATGTATACATAGAATACACATACCCACTAAACCGCTGTCATCCAGTTGATTCTGACTCATAGTAACCCTTTAGGGCAGAGAAGAACTGCCCCATATAGAATTTCCAAGGCTGTAAATCTTTACAGAAGCTGGTTGCCCCATCTTTCTCCCATGGAGTGGCTGGTGTGTTTGCCAACCTTTTGGTTACAACTGAATGCTTTAACCACCAGAGCTCCTTAAAATATACATAGAATATGTGACTACATAGAATAGATTTATACATAAATTTCTATTAGTCCACACATATAAATATGTTGCCTTGTGGGCTTATATCACTCTAACTTCCTTTTTTATATATATATATATATACACACACACACACACACACACACACACACATATATATACACACATATATATATATATTTTTTTCTCTCAGCATTGTTTCTGCCTTCTACTGAGCTTCCCTCCATTCTCCCTTTCTAACATTTTTGTATATATGATGAGTGTGCAGAAAGGGATACCAAGAGTTTTGGCTTGGTCTCTGTAGATTAGGGACATAGTGAGTTCCGAATCCTTTAATGTGTTACGACCCTTGGCTCATACTCTTGTCAAAATATGCTGCTCTTGGTTTGAAATGCATAATGAGCTGTGATTCATTATTTCAGTCCACCAGCATTTTTGTGCATACCCTAAAGAGTCTTTTACATGAGGAGACTGTTGTTTATTCTTTGTGTCAGGGCCATCTCCTTCTGGCAGAGTTGCATGAGCCATCATTTGTTAAATGCCTGTGGTGTGGAGGGTGTTTGTTTGGAGTTTCTTGCCAGCTGGATGCATTGATGGTGTAGACAGCTGTAATATGGAGGTGTGAGCCTGAGATCCTGAGAAGCTGTTTCGTTTGTTATAGCAACTGCGAGAGTTGATTGCCGAGCACAAGCCTCATATAGATAAAATGAACAAAACTGGGCCGCAGTTACTGGAATTGAGCCTTGAGGAAGGCTTTTCTATCCAAGAGAAGTATGTGGCAGCTGACACCCTTTACAGTCAAATTAAAGAAGATGTTAAAAAGAGAGCTGTAGCACTGGATGAAGCCATTTCTCAGTCTACTCAGGTAATCGTTCACATCATAAATATAATTGGGTTCCTTTGAACAGAAGAACATGGGAAGATGTTTTCCTGGATCTTTTTATTACATCCAACTAAAATTATTTATTACACTAATTTTGAGTACTGCTGTTTTTATCTCTTTAAGGTAATACTTGCTTCCATCCAGATTTCATGTTTTTCTACCTGGTTGTAGATATAATAAAAAATAATTTTCAATGACTTAAGATACATACAGTTGTCATCATTATTGAAATAATTTAATTAAATGTTCATCCTGCAGGGAATATAATATTTACCATTAAAACTCACTACCATCAAGTCAATTCTGACTCATAGCGACCCCCATTGGGTTTCTAAGGCTGTAAATCTTTACGGAAGTAGATTGCCCCATCTTCCTTCCACAGAGCAGCTTGTGGGTTTGAACTGCTGACCTTCTGGATAGCAGGCAAATACCTTATCCACTATGCCACCAGATTTTTACCCATTAGGAAAGATAAAAGAAAGTACATATATCATCAATAATAAAATACTTCCAAAAAGGCAGTAAGAAGAAAGACTGAGTGATAGATTGAATAAAAAGGAAATATATATATATATATATATATATATATATATATATAAAGTTGGAAATTGATTTTTTTTCCTTTTCTGAAAATATATTTTTTAAAGAATGTTAATTTTGAAATTACCTACAAATGCTCAGTTTTTAGTTTATTTTTTAATCAGTAGCTACACAGACATTAGTGTGGTCCATTTTCTATAACCAATGTTTCTTTAAACTTTGAGGACAGTGTAGAATCTATATTGAACAAGTTTTTATATCTTTGTATAATTGTCATAATACCTTTGCAAACAAAATTTTTAAATTCTTTCATGCATTTGATTATGTTTTTCACCATGAATTAAATACAAATTTCTGATCCAGTATTGGAGAATTTTTTTTGTTTAATTTTTAAACTTAAGGAATTCCTTTGAACTAATCATCACTCTTCATAGATTTTGCATTTAATAAACAACCTTTTAGAATTTCAAAATGATCAGTAAAAAATTAAACAATTAAAAACTTTTGATAGCTAAATAGTTTATTATATTTAATTTTTGAAGTTAATTTGTATTATGATAAGAAGAAACAACAGGTAAGTAAGATACTGTAAAACGCTGCTGCCAGGAGGCACAATTATATGCTAATACAGACTCTTTCTTTCTTTCTTTTTTTTTTTTAAGATTTTATTGTGCTTTGGTTGAAAGTTTACATAGTAAATTAGTTTTCCAATCAATAGTTCATACACAAATTGGCATTGATTGCAATCCCTACAATGTGTTTGCACTATTCCTGTCTCCTCCTTGGATTCCCTGTTTTCTTATCCCTCCCTTCTTCTCATATTTGGTTTTGGACAAATGTTGCCCTTTTGGTCTCACATAGTTGATTGTTCTAAGGAACACATTCTTCATGGGTGCTATTGTTTGTTTTATACTTCTGTCTGTTATTTGGCTGAAAGATGGCCTTTGGCAGAATCTTCAGTTTCAAGTTAGAAGGTTGTTTCAGGGCAATAGTCTAGAGGGTTCCTCTAGTCTCTTTCAGACCAGTAAGTCTTGTCTTTTATTTATTCATTTATTTACTTATTTTACTTTGAATTTTTTTACCCATTCTAATTGGGGCCTTCTATTGTGGTTTTGGTCAGAGTGGTTGGTAGTACTAGCTGGGAATCATCTAGATCATCTGGTCTTGGGTCAGAGGAAGATGTAGTTCATGTGGGCCATTAATCCTTTGGACTAATTTCTTCCTTGAGTCTTCATTTTTCTTTCTTCTCCTTTGCTCCAGGCAGAAAGCAAACAATAGTTGATTCTTAGGTGGACACTTGCAAGCTTCTACGACCCCAGATGTCACTCACCAGACTAAGATGTAGAACATTACCTTTATAAACTGTGTTTTGCCAGTTGACCTAGATGTACCCCAAGACCGTGGTCCCTAGCCTTCAAGTCCAGTGGTTCAGTCCCAGTGTCTACGTAGGTTTTATAACTGTGCCCCCTATGTGGTCTCTCTCTCTATATGAGTATACCTGCAGCATTTGCAAGTACGTACATAGAAATATCCACCACCATACCTATATATGTATGCAGGTATACCCTTGTACAACCTCCTTTGCCTATTTAGCATCCATATTTACCTATGTATCGACTCATAAATTGCTGTTAGTTATTATTGCTGTTGCAGGATTGTATATGTTCTAGCATTTGCTGTATTTATCCATTTTTCTTGTGTACCTGTCAGTGTCTTTCTTTGCCTTGGTCATGTTGTGCTGACTTCCCCCATGTTTAATTGCCTTTCATTTCACCAGAATTAACTCTTTTCTGCTATCTAGTTAGTCCATCTCATACCCCTCGCCAGTAACCATCACAAGAATGTTTCTTTCTGTGTATAAACCTTTTCTTGATTTTTTATAATAGCGGTCTCTTATATGTAATCTTTTGTGTTTGACTTATTTCACTCACTATAATAGCCTCCTGATTCATCCATGTTGCGAGATGTTTCATGGCCTCATCATCATTATTTATCATTGTGTAGTGTTCTACTGTACGTATATACCACAATTTGTTTATCCATCCATACATTGTAATATGTTATAGGTTGTTTTCATTTTTTTGCTATTGTGAATAATGCTGTGGTGAACATAAGTATGCATATGTCTGTTTGTGTCACAGATCTTATTTCTCTAGGACATATATGTAGGAGTGGGATTTTTGGATCATATGACATTTCTATTTCCAGCTTTTTAAACAAGTGCATTACTGTTTTCCATAGTGGTTGTACCATTTTTCAGTCCCACCAGCAGTGTACAAGAGTTCCAGTCTCCCTGTTACCTCACCAGTATTTGTTGTTCTCTCTCCCTCTCTATTTTTTTGTGATCACTGCCATTTTTGCTGAGTTGAGATAATATCTCATTGTGGTTTTGATTTGCATCTCTCTAATGGCTAATGATTGCAAGCATCTTTTCATGTGCTTAGCTGCTTAAATGTCTTTTTTGGTGAAGTGTCTATTCATGTCTTTTGCCCATTTTTTAATTGGATTATTTGTCTTTTTGTTGTTGAGGTGTTGAAGTTTTCTGTAACTTTTTGTGATTAGACCCTTGTTAGATATGTTGTAGCCAAAATATTTTTCCTAGTCTGTGGGTTCTCTTTTAACTCTTTTGGTAAAGTCTTCTGATCAGCATAAGTGTTTAATTTTTAGGAGATCCCAGTTATCTAATTTATCTTCTGCAGTTTGTGTGGTTTCAGCTATATTTGGTATTCTATTAATGCCATATATTAGGACCCCTAATGTCCCTGTTTTTTCTTCCATAATCTTTATAGTTTTAGGTTTACATTTAGTCTTTGATTCATTTTGAGTTAGTTTTTCTGTATAATGTGAGATATGGATCTTATTTCATTTATCTGAAAATGGATATCCAGTTTCGCCTGCACCACTTGTTTAAAGAAACATTCTCTTCCCCATTGAATGGATTTCAACCCTTCCTTGAAGATCAGTTGACCATAGATGGATAGATTTACTTCTGGGTTCTCAATTTTGGTACATTGTTCTCTCTGTCTGTCATTGTAGCAGGATCAGGCTGTTTTGCTTACTGTGATTGTGTAACAGTTTTTGAGATCAGGGAGTGTGAGGCCTCTCGTCTCCTCTTGTTTTCAATTTCCTGTCTTATATAGGTTGTTCCTCTTGATAATGGCTCACATACTAGGTTTTCTTTATTCTTTCTTTCTGAATGTTCCTTGGACATAATTGGTATCAAGTAATATATCCTATATTTTGCTGATTCAGCCTTCCCTCAATTGAATTCTACTCCTGTGTGCTTCCATTGAATTAAATCTGAAATTCCTAAAATTTTTCTGTTCATATTTTGGATTTGTAGTTGCTGAGGTTTTTTGTTTTGTTTTTTTGGTGGAGGGGGAGAGGAGTAACTGTTTCTAATTGCCTATTTATTTTATAATTTTGTTCTTGTATTATTTTCCTGAATTCTTTCAGAGTTTTGTCTGTGTTTTTCTTGATCTCTTAAAGGATCTTAAGTATAAGTCTTTAGAATTACCTATCCAAACCAAACTCACTGCCATTGAGTTGATTGAACTCACAGTAACCCCTCCTTGGGTTTCCGAGGCAGTATCTCTGTCGAAGTAGATTGCCCAATCTTCCTTCCAAGGTATGGCTGGTGGGTTTCAACCACCAGCCTTCTAGTTAGCAGTCAAATGCCTTAGGCACTATACCACCAGAGCTCAGATAGTTCCATTACCATTTCTTCCTAAGAATGGTTATTTTGGTTACTAGCTTAAGCCGTCTTCTCCTACTTCTTTGTGTGATTGGTGTTGTCTATCATCCCCAAGGCATTAAGGTGTTATTACATTTATTGATTGATTGTATGTTTGTTTGCTTTGCTCTGATTTTTTGTTTTGTTTTGTTTTGGTTTGATAATATCCAGGAGGAGTGAGTATACTACTTTGGTCACTAGTTTGACAATACTGGGGCATTCACTTTCTCTGGATGGGGGGGTTAGTAGCTGAGACTGTGAGCACAGGTCTCTGTTGGCTGGTTGTGTGAGCAGCTGAGGGTGGTCTGGGTAAGCATTGGCCATCATCTGTTGTCAATCCAGTGGCACAGGAGCATGTGGTTGTTGTTGTTATATGCCATCGAGTTGGACCCGACACTCATAGCAACCCCTCCTTGGGTTTCCAAGGCAGTATCACTACGGAAGTAGATTGCCCAACCTTCCTTCCAGGGAGTGGCTGGTGGGTTTGAACCACCAGCCTTCTGGTTAGCAGTTAAATGCCTTAGGCACTATGCCACCATGAGCATGTATTACCACTTGCCAAGTGAGTGAGGTGGCAGGTATGGTATGTGTGGCAGGTGAGCAGTGGGCTTGGTTGCTACCACTTGTCAGGTGGAGGTGTAGGGGATGGTGGCTGGGATGGATGGCAGGTGGGAAAGCACACAGGTTGGGTAACACATACCATTTCTTAATGAGTACACTCAATTATTTATAAAGAAACTAAGTTTGGTCTATATAAGTTGTGTGAATCAGCAAGGTACCTACAAGTTATTATTTTAACGTATATCTTCATGCACCAGCTGGATGTCTCTTTAGACAGATATGTTGCTCAAGGGACTGAGATTTTAATACTAAGACTAAATGCTTAATTGTGGCATTTTTTGTTTGTTGTTTGTTTTCATTTAAATTTCACATTGGGTATTACAGATAATTTTCCTTGTAAACAATTCCTATGTTTTACTCTTAGTTCCATGACAAGATAGATCAGATCCTTGAGAGCCTGGAACGTATCGTGGAGCGTTTGAGGCAGCCACCATCTATCTCTGCTGAGGTTGAGAAGATTAAGGAGCAGATCAGTGAAAATAAGAACGTGTCAGTAGACATGGAGAAGCTACAACCATTGTATGAAACTCTTAAACAGAGGGGAGAAGAAATGATTGCTCGTTCTGGGGGTACTGATAAAGACATATCTGCCAAAGGTAATATTTTTGGAATAAGGAAACAACTGAACTTTTAAAACAATTCTATAATTTCATGCTGTTTACTCACAGTCCAGTTCTATAACAAAATGGCAGCTCTTAGGAAAGGTATTACAAATATGATATGTTGTCGTTGAAGGACTGTGTACATAAATACCTTGTTAATATCATCCTGTGTGTGTGTGATATCAATTAGTTAAATACAAAGTATTCCATTATACACAAATTATATGTTATCCAGGCTTCTTAAACTAGTTGGGTAAAACATGAAGCTAATAAAACCATATCTAGGGATTTTTGTTCTTATTACTGACTACACTCCCTTTACATAAAATGAATTCCATCTCCCATCCATGACCAACAAAATGATGACCATGACCACAGTGAACCATTTAGAGATATGAGCTGGAGACCAAAACGGAATGTCTGTGTATAGGTTAGTTGAAATTTGTGGTAAGTGTAGTCTAGAACCATGTCCAAAATACATACTCTGCAATGTTGTATTGCTTGGACTGAACAGAGGACTTTATTCTTGCTTTGAAGAGCATAATTAAATAATAAACTTTGACATAATTTTTTCACTTTCTTTGGGATTAGGGTCAGCCTTGTTCAACTTGGAAACTCATGAGTCTATTCTGAGCTCACTTAGCTTTGAGCATCCAGTTTTGTCAGGAAGAGCTTTGGTTTAGGAGGAGGAAGAAACTCTCAGGTCTTGCATTGTCCAGGATAGGCTCTTGGGCCCAATGATACCCACTAAACCAAAAAGCCAACTCACTGCTGTCAAGTTGGATCTGACTCATAGCGACCCCTCCTTGAGTTTCCGAGGCAGTATCTCTACAGAAGTAGGTTGCTCAATCTTCCTTCTGAGGAGTGGCTGGTGAGTTTGAACTTCCAGCCTTCTGGTTAGCTGTCAAATGCCTTAGGCACTATGCCACCAGAGCTCCTATGATACTCACTAGACTAGAGTCCATCAAAATTTGGCACAGTTTTAGACACTTAGCAAATTAAATCAGTACTTAATGTATGAACTAAAATGGTCTGCTTTATTGCTCAAGTTGAGCTGACATACAGAACTGTTGATACTGTTTGTTCCCATAGCTGTTCAAGATAAGCTTGACCAAATGGTTTTCATTTGGGAGAATATACATGCATTGGTAGAAGAAAGGGAAGCTAAACTATTGGATGTAATGGAACTCGCAGAAAAGTTCTGGTGTGATCACATGTCATTGGTAGTTACCACTAAAGATACTCAAGATTTCATCCGGGACCTGGAGGATCCTGGAATTGATCCTTCAGTGGTGAAACAACAGCAGGAAGCAGCAGAGGTAAGCAAAAAAATCTCATTCCAAGTTAAATAATAAGCTGTGGCATAATGAAACATGGATTGCTGTGGCTAGTGTTAGGAATTATGCTTAAAATTTATTTGGTTCTAAAAAGGAAATGCATAGTGATATGGTATGAGGTAGGGTACAACCATAAATTTCACACGGAGAGTGTATTTTTTAAGAAATGTCTCTCCATTTCTACTGTTTATGCCTTACTTCAGAGCCTTGCTATCTCTTTTGGTTTCCAAAGTAATTCATAGTATATCCTTGTCTGCTGTGTCTCCATCCTTGACAAACTTCTAACCTAACTTCTAATGGTAAGTATGACTTACCATTGCTTACAACTCTGTTTTTCCTGATAGACTGTGAGCTCCTTGAAGAGAACAACCACATCTATTTCTTAGTATCCCCAATGTTTAGGGCTTGGTTCATGCTTGTTAAATGTTTATGGGATGAATAAATATATTTAGCCAAGAAGATGAAAATATAAAGGGAGACTACTGCATTTATGTTGCAATTTTTTTTTATAGTTTACATTCCCTCTGGTAATGACATAAAATGTAAATCCAAGATTAAGTTATCTTAACCCCCACCAAAAAAGTTATCCTAAGTCTAATAAATATACTAATTTATATAAAATCTTTTAATTCATATTTTACTTCTTTGCATTTTAAATGTATATTGTCAAATTACTTGAAAAACAAAGTTTTCCTATGCTTTTCAATATTGTTGATAGATCTTTTTAAAAATTACTTCTGATATTTGTTACATGGAATAATTAATATTTGTAATTTTTGGCATTTATTATTCAAGGATGCTTTTTATTTAAATTTTTTTTCCTGTTTTTTCTTGATGAAAACATTTATTACAGTAACTTAGAAAACAGAAAGAAAATAAAAACTGACCATAATTCCACTGCTGGAAATAACTACCATTAATATCTTTGTGCTCATCTTTATAGTTTTAATGTGGTGTTCCTTAAAATTCCAAGGCTATTATTTTCTTTTTCTAGTCCATAAGGGAAGAAATAGAAGGACTTCAGGAAGAGCTGGATATCGTTATTAACCTGGGTTCTGAACTCATCTCCGCATGTGGGGAACCTGACAAACCCATCGTCAAGAAGAGCATAGATGAGGTACCACTGGGTATTTTCTACTCTTGACAGAATGCTTTTTTTTTTTATTTAGTTAACTGAAATATATTTATTCACTAAAATATATTTAATAGAAGTAGTTGGGAATATATATGAACTAGGACTAAAATAATTCTAATATTTATGTGATAGTTAAATGCAGCATGGGATTCTCTAAATAAAGCTTGGAAGGACCGAGTTGATAAACTTGATGAAGCCATGCAAGCTGCTGTTCAGTACCAAGATGGACTGCAGGTAAGGGGGCTATAATGTTTCTGCTGGTCTTAGCTAGAAAGTATAAGTATACTAACTGATACTTACAAATTCACACATTGGCACCACCCCAAGACTGCAAGTGTGTTTGCAGTTGTGAATAAATGCATTCCTACAATTGTCATTGGTTACTTCATATTTTGCCTATTAGAATATGTTTCTAGGAGCTCTGGTAGCATATTGCCTAAAGCACTTGACTGCTGACCAGAAGGCTGGCAGTTCAAATCTACCAGCCACTCCTCGGAAAGAAGGTTGGGCAATCTAATTCCATAGTGATACTGCCTCGGCAACCCAAGGAGCGGTCGCTATGATTCGGGTCCAACTCAACGGCACATAACAACAGCAACAACAAAACATGTTTCTGACACTTAAGTATAGACTCATATATACCAATGTATATATATATATTCAGTGAAATTTAGTTTGAAAACAAATATTTTAATATGTTTTTTTTTTAATAAATGAAAGTAAATGTTCCCACACTATACTCTTCATAAATGGCTCAACACCAGACAGTGAAATGGAACTGAATCTGAGTTTTGTTCTAAAATTGAGTGGAATAAGATGAAAGGGGTAAACACTATCTAAAAATATCACCACGTTTAACTGAAGTCAGAAGTAAAGAAATTTGATCTGAAGCCAATGTTCTCCATGTACTAAAATAGATTTCTATTATATTAGATCATAATGTGATGTGTAAAGTGTTTTCTTCTTTTCCACATACATAATTACTTTTAATAGTTCTTTTTCACAACTGTGAAGGATCCTCATTCAGTTCTTTAACCATTTTTAAGTTTTTTAATACTAAAAATTCTCATGCCATCTGAGGTCAACACAGGGGTATTTCTCTCTCTGCCATCCTTAACTTTGTTTCTTTGCTGGCAAGAGTTTAATCTGCCATACTTGCTACCATATGGAAGAAACTTTTCTAAATATTTCCATAACACCAAGTAAATATTATTTTTAGAGTTCAGATGAGAAGAACTTTTCCTTTTTGATTACACACCCCATGTCTATAGTTGTAGAAATAAATATAACAAACAAGGGTTTATGCCAGCTGAAAAATGTTTTGAACTGTGGAAATATATGAAAAAATTCAATGCAAATAAAACCTTACTATGACTCCTCACCCCAACCTCCCCACCTCCACCCCCTTTTTATTATAACAATAATGGTAATTAATTGGATAGGTATCAGTGAATGCAGTGGTCAGTAACTAAAATGTGCTCCAGCCCTCTGTAAGTCTGGATCAGGATTTTTGCTTACCTTTGGTAAGGTATTTAGTTGTGCTCTCTCCCATGGCAGGAGCTCTGGTAGTGTAATGCCTAAGGCATTTGACTGCTAACCAGAAGGCTGGTGGTTCAAACCCACCAGCCACTCCTCAGAAGGAAGATGGGGCAATTTACTTCCATAGTGATACTTCCTCGGAAGCCCAAGGAGGGGTCGCTATGAGTCAGATCCAACTCGATGGCACATAACGACAACAACTCTCCCATGGCTGAAGATGGTACCACCACCATCTACAGTCGTTTGATGTCAGGAGCTATTAACTATAGGAAGCTGTAGGCAAAACTCCACAGACTGTGTAATCTCTTTACCACTACTAGGAAAAACAAGGGACACATCATAGGTCCTGTTGCTTGTACTTTAGTATCATCACCTATTTCTTGAGTAACTGTAGCTAGATGTCAAAAGCTCCAAATGGAAGGTTTCAAGGTTTAATTGCAAAGTAAAATAAATTTTATTTTCTAGGTTACTGCTTAAGTTTTTAGTTAGCGTTTATTTATGATAACTTAAAGATAACCAGATTTTTTTTCGAAGATACGTATATATTTTACAATGTGGTCTGGCAACTTTAAGTTTTGTTTAAAATGCAAGATAATTTTGTTTTGCATTCGGTACCTGAAAATACGTGAATTGAGCCCTCTTTGAATGTTTATATTACCTAAAAAAGAATCAAAAATAGAAAATCATGAGGTGTGTATTACAATTCAGAATAATAATCTTAATACTAATCATTTGTATGTGTAGGAATTTGGTGCATATCTAAATAACATGTAAGGGTTTCACTGAGCCAAATATTTTGTTAAAGTGATGATAAATTTCTTGCTTTATTAATAACCAGATGAGGTTGAATCTTTTTCTTTCAGTGTACAATACACAGGCTGCCTTTTAGGGGGATGTAAAAGCATAAAAGAATTTCATTTTGAGTGATTTAATTTACAAAAAAAAATTGTTAATTTGTTGTTGTTGTTGTTGTTGTTTGCCGTCGAGTCGACTTGTGTTTGAAAGTTCTTCTATGAAGAAAGAATTTCCTTTGAGAATTTGGATGCAAGATGAGACTTAACATTTAGTTCATGTTTGGAAACAAACGTTACACTGTGCTACACTTATTTCAGTAAAAATCCTAATTTCCTATAAACTTAGGCTAATACCATAATGTCTTTGTAGATTTAGGAGTATACTCCTCTATACCACCAGAAATGTAAAAATCCAAATGTGCTATTATATAACACATGCACCCATCTGTTTTTCAGGCAATATTTGACTGGGTAGATATTGCTGGTGGTAAGTTAGCTTCAATGTCACCAATCGGAACAGATCTTGAAACCGTCAAGCAGCAGATTGAAGAGCTAAAGGTATGGGTCAAGGGTAACTAATTTAGCAAATACTTCCTTGCATTTTTAAGTTCTTGATTCAAGGAATTCTTTGTACAGATTTATTTCTTTTACATAATTGAGGATTTACATTTTAATTATGAAACTGGTTAGCACTTAGAATGTTGTCTGGTGAATAGTAAAGCGGTGTATAAATAGTACTTATTAATTAATAAGTGAAATAAAGTACTAGTTTTTTATGAAATTAATACCTGTTCATTATTAAAAAATCAGAAAATTAAAAAAATAATGAAATAGAACTTCTTAATTAAAAAATTTAAAGCCACCCAAAATGCTATGCATCCAGAGGCAAATACTCATAAGACTTCAAGTCTCCTTATGTTGGGGCTGGGGGATGGGTGTGTGTGTATGTGTCTATACATCATACACATATTTTGTTTATCTATCTATCTATCTATAAAAGACACTTTATAAATAAGGGATCATACTGTAAGGATTTTTATAACTTACTTTTTTTATTCAATAGTGTCTTATTTTTACCAATACACATACGGTAAAATTTTTATGTTCTTCAGGATCTTCTGATTAATTCATTTAGTCTAACAAACTAAAGACATATTTATATATGTATAATTGTGATTCCCAGAGTGATTGTTTTTTAATTGTTTTTTTGTTTCCCCACCTGCTTTCCTTTGTAATTTTTGCTTTTGTGGCTGTTGATGTCCAGCTGTGAAAATGGCTGGAGTAGTTCCTCTTTAAATTCCTCTGTACTGATGATCGTTTATCAAAGTGCAATCAGCTATTTCCTTCCTAATTTAAGTCCTCATTCACAGAAGGAGACAGCACACCTTTTCCAGTTAACTCACTGGATTTTTTCAAAACCCAATGCTAAACCTACTGCCATTAAGTTGATTTCTGATTCATAGCTTCCCCATAGAACAGAGAACTGCCCCACAAGATTTCCAAGGCTGTAAATCTTTACAGAGCAGACAGCCACATCTTTCTTCCATTGAGCGGCTGGCAGGTCCAAACATTTCAGTTAGCAGCCAGGGATCATGGAACTGGCTCAGGACCGGGCGGTGTTTCATTCTGCTGTGCATAGGGTTGCTATGAGTCAGAGACAATTCGATGGCACCTAACAACAACATCAATGATTTTCATATAGCAGGCTGTTATGAGTTTAGATGCCATCTCATCCATTTACTAGCCAAATGCCCCTGTGCAAGTTGTCTTACTGGTCTCACTTTTGTGACTTTAAATTGAAGATAAAATTATTTCCCTTAATTAGTTGTTGAGAGTACCTTGTATATAACATAACAAGTGCTCAATACACTTTAGTTATTATTTTTTAATTATTATTTTCATACATTAAAAGATATTTAAGGAACTACTCAGCCATTAATTAATATTGCAGATTAAAATCAATGGGATAGTTAATGAAAGAATAATTTCCTATTACAAGCAACCATTTGCTAAATTGTTACTTGGCAAAGCCAAGATTAAACATGCATCAGAAATTTAGAAACCACCAGGAGGGAGAATAATGATATTTTTTATTAGGAGTGGGTAAAACATAGGAATAACTAAATGTTAGTAAACACAGAACAGCTACCGTAGATATAAAATTAATAGTGCATTCAAGATATGTGTATGTTTTAGAGCAAGAAATACTTGCATTTTTTAGAGAAGTTTTTTTTAGATTTATTGTAAAATTCACTGAATGTATGTAATTGGAAATTGGGAAAAGTTCAGTTTTGAAATTTGTTAACTCTTCATTATAAAGAACAAAAAAAAATGAAATATCAAAATTACAAATACAAACATCTTTCTGTTAGAAAATGTTGAATAAAAGGATTCTCCTTATATTTTTTCTTCAAATTCTTTATCGATGTGTTAGACTGTGTTGGATTTTTATTCTGCTTCATCTCGCTCCCCCAATTTCAAGTGTGAATTAGAATAAAGATCTAACACATACAAATTTTTTGTTTAAAGTTACTGATTTCTGAAAAATTTCCCATCTTTGTTTCTCTTTTTTAAAAAAATAGCAATTTAAGTCAGAGGCCTATCAACAACAGATAGAGATGGAAAGACTGAACCATCAAGCAGAGCTTTTGGTGAAGAAAGTAACAGAAGAGAGCGATAAACATACTGTTCAAGATCCATTAATGGAGCTGAAATTGATATGGGATAGCTTGGATGAGAGAATTATTAACAGACAGGTAATTACCAAGACTTGTTAAGAGAGTATAAATTTTCAGTTTCATGTATTAATGTAAAAAAATTATTAAAATAAAATTAGGCACTTATGTGAATAAACTTTTGAAGACCCTGAATTCCCTTGTTTCATTAGAACTCTTCCTACATCTCAAGTGCCTTTTTTTATATATATAAACTACAGAGGAAGAGATTCAAACATAAATTGTACGAAGTAAATGATGACTAGACCTCACTGGATATGCTTACAGACATATACAGTATATAACAAGTGATTTTTGCCCCAGTTTTATAAGTGTGTCATTCATAATATCAAATTCATTAATGATTTTCTTCCTTTCCACTTTTTCTGTAGCATAAGTTGGAGGGAGCTCTGTTAGCACTGGGGCAATTCCAGCATGCCCTGGATGAGTTATTGGCATGGCTGACCCACACCGAGGGCTTGCTAGGTGAACAGAAACCTGTTGGAGGAGACCCAAAAGCCATTGAAATTGAACTTGCCAAACATCATGTATGTATTTGTTATTGCTTATTATGTTTTATCTCTATGCAGAGTTTATCCTAACATTTAACAGTCTTTCATAGACTTTTAACATTCAAATTAATAGTGGTATCTTCAGAGTGCTAAATCCTAATCTTAAATTGTTCTTTATTATCAAATAGCAAATATTTGATTATTGTACCAGTTTATTATAATTTTTTAAATGAAAGAGAGGTTTCAGCACTTTAAGATATTATTATGTAGTTTTTATTATTCTTGCATTTGTCTTTCTTTAATGCTTCTTCCCTCAGTAATTGTTCCTTAATTTAAATAGTTCTTTCTCTTTTACCTAGTTCTCTGTCTACATTTATTGTCATTGCTGAACCATATCTGATTTAGCAATTAGAACTTATTTTCTATAATAAATGTTTAGATGGAAATCTGGTTTGTTATTTGATGTCTACATTATAACTATGCTAAAAGCAATAAAGACTGACCAGACTGAGTCTGCATAAAAATAAAATAAATTCGTTCTCAGAGTATGAGTTTAGAGATGTGTTTACATTTTCATACTTAGCAACTGTCTTGAAAATCAGTGACCTTTGTACAGGGTAGTAGAAATGGAAGGAGGCTCCTGTTCCAGTTGTTTTGGCAGGGCATGGGTGGGACCTTTTCATTCTGTTTGTCTTTCTTCGAGCAGTTAGAAATGGCTCATTTTCTCTTTTCCTTCGTTTTCCAGAAACCAAAAGTTAGAGGACTTAGAATTCCCAGCACAGTTGCTGAAGGAAAGGAGGGAGTTTCTGCCTCTTTCCTTCTTTCTTCTCCTGCTGCTCCTGAACTCTAGCATATGGTGCAGGACTCGGACTATTTGGAAGAATAAATTTTATAGAATTATCTTTTATTGATCTCTGACATTTTGAAAGTGATTCCTATGGTTAACATATCAAAGTCCGTGCTTTCTGTACAGACAGGTTCTTGCTCACTTGGTTTTATAGTCTTTGAAAAACACTCCCTTGCCAGATGGCTCATGAAATGAGTGAATACAGTGAGAGAAACAGTGATCTCAGATAGTTGCTCCTCTTCCCTGGAAATCGTCTGTGGTCTGGATTTGCCTCCAGATGTGTGATGTCTTCCGTAAGGCCAAGAGATGATGTACCTTTTCTTTACCATTGTTTGCCAACCCTGAGTCAGTGAATGTAGGATAGGATTATGATCAACTCTTGGTAAGATCAGAGGGAAGTTTCTTTTGGTTTTCAAAAATGCAACCACAGTTGTCTTGAAAGGCAACTATTACCAAGGCTGTATTTATTCTATAAAGTGTAATTCTTTTTAGTGTAAGAAATTAATGTTTTAGTCTTAGGATTGCTCTCTGTGCTTATGTCTCTGGCCCAAGTTTAGTGTATATAAGTAATATTAAGCTATTCTTATATTGCTATTGTATAAAAGTAAGCCATTATTTACCGGCATCTATATAGTAAGCATTTTGTATATGTATTTTCTACTTAAAAAAAAAAATCTAACAGTGGAATGCTGTGCTTGAGTATCTTTGACATACAGTGAAATCTCTTGAGTGTTGAGGCCACCCAGGATTCCTGTCAACTTAGAAGTTAATCCTAGCATCCTTCCAGCAAAAAAGATACAAGAATTGTCTATGCATATTATTTTTTCCCCTTTCAGTATGCTAATTATAAAATATGGTACTATATATCTTGAGAAGTATATTAATTTCATATTTGAAAATGAATATATAGGAGTCAGAAAAATCCTGTCTCTTGAATTAATTATTTAAGACATGAGATTTAAGTTCAATTAAAATGACCTTGGATCAAATGAAAACTATTAGAACCTTTTAATCATAATCTCTATATACTTAATGTCACCATTTGCAAGATGATTCTAATAGGAAGAACTGGGCAAATATTGTCACATAATCATTTTAGGAATGTTAATAGACTAACTTTATACCTAGGGAAGCTGTAAAGTTAAAGAAAAATCTATCATTTTAAAACTTTCATTAATATTAAAATTCTACATATATGATATTGTTTCAGCATTCAAAATGATGTTAACATGTTACAAACTGGTTAAGCATGATGCTACCTTAATCTTTTCAGGTGCTCCAAAATGATGTATTAGCCCATCAGTCCACAGTCGAGGCCGTTAATAAAGCAGGAAATGACCTAATTGAATCAAGTGCAGGAGAAGAAGCAAGCAACCTTCAAAACAAGCTAGAGGTTTTAAATCAACGCTGGCAAAATGTTTTAGAAAAAACAGAACAAAGGAAGCAGCAGCTGGATGGTGCCTTGCGCCAGGTGAATAAGATCATAAATTCTGAAACTTTCTATAGCATTCAAGACCGAAATAGCATGGAATTCTTTAATTCGTTTGTAGTCCTTGTTTAATTTTTTTATACCTCAAGGAGAGAGGTAAAAATAAGTGGGATAAAGAATAGAACAGACCAGAATGCAGATCTCTAGTTCTTAGCTTAATACTCTTATCTATTAGTGTTTCCCTGATGAAAGACAGGGCAAATCTAGTGGCACCTGGCTGTTCTTAAGTATGTGTAGAGGCTTAGAACTCTGCAATTATTTGAACATTGTCTTCTGCTAGAAAGACAAAATGCTTAGGGCCCAAACTTAAAACTTTCTATCACTTTAGGCCAAAGGGTTCCATGGTGAAATTGAGGATCTGCAGCAGTGGCTGACTGACACAGAGCGTCATCTGTTGGCATCCAAACCTCTAGGAGGTTTACCAGAAACAGCCAAGGAACAGCTTAATGCCCATATGGTAAGTATATTATTTCCTACAGTATTAGCTTCAGATTAAGAAACTGTCTGACCATGTTGTGTTTATTTATCCTATGATAAATGAATCATAGGAAAAAATTTAAAAGGTATACAGTTTTATAGTGTTAAAAACAACATCATTCATAGATTAAAATTTTCAAGTCAGAACCTATTTTTTATTTCAAATATTAATGTGTCAAGATATGAGGAGAGATTTTAGAAGTTTAGATATTTTGTAGAAGCAAACCTCCCAGAAGAAATAACAAGCTTGTATGGGTAGTAATATAATGTTGTGTAAATTTTAAAGTGTTATGCCTTGAATGAAAAGAAAAATGGGAAAGTAATCAAAATTGGCTTTAAAATGAGTGGTGTGAACATTTGATAACACCACCTAGTTTCATAGAATACTAGAAAATGAATTATTGTTCTATTAAATGAAAGTTGTTTGTTTTAATGGTGATGAGGCCTTGTCTTCAATTTAATACCTATACCAGTTATAGACAAAGGGAGGCTTGTGCTTAATAGTCCTGTGTGGAGTATGGGGTCTGTGGGTTGTTCCCATCCAAATTATTTTGCATTATCAACGCTTAAGAAAGAGAGAGGACAATATATGAAACATGAGACTCTTGACTGTCTTCCATATAAATGATGGCCTAATTAAATTTAGAATCCGTTTGATTTATTGACACGTCCTTTTCATTCCCCATTGTAATTCAGCTCTAATGGATCTAGGAGAAAACAGTCTGTCTCACATTTTGAATACTATTCCTCTCATTTTTATACTTAAGAATTTGCATCAGAAATATGTTTTTAAATATTCAAATGATAATAATTAATATATTTGGAAATAAAAGTAGAAATACTTACGGATTTGGCCAAAGAAGTGGACCCCACTAATACTGTTGAATACAAGATACTGCATTATCAGTAACAGCAAACACTAATCTACAGGTGGATATGTAGGTAGGCAGGTATGGATAGACAAATGGGGATATACTCACAACCATACATAGGTTTGGCAAATGATATTCCTGCATATGTATTTGTATGTGCTATAAAAATGTCCATACGTGGTTTAGGCATGACAGGAAGCAAAATTAGGATAGCTTCTTAGCCACAAAAAAGAAAGAAAGAAAGAAAGAATTGGACCACACTGTATATTAAAATCTGCACTCTCTAGTATATTTCTAACATTATTATAAGATCTTAATAAGATTGCAGTTATTTGGAAACAATTTTGAATTTATCTATGGAGAGGAGATAACCATCATGTCAATGTCGTGAAGTAAAACAGCAGACAAAGGATATATTTATTTCAAAATTGCAATAAATAGTTCAAATAAGTCATATTAATCCAATAAAGAATTTTATAGAAATCTTTAAGATATATTCATTATTTCAGGAAACTGTTGTGTGAGTTTACTAATAACATACTGAAAATATTATTTTTGTGAATATACTAAAAAAAAAAAACACTGAATTACACTGTTAGTTAAACGGTTAATCTTATGCTATGTGAATTATATCTGGATATTAAAAATACAAAGTCAAAATGTTAGTGAGACATAAATATATACTTTTTCATTGTGAACTGTGATTTGACCCACATAATAAAAAATTAGTAGAATAAAACTAGTCTCAGTTTTTTTGAATGAAGTTTAACTTTTGTTTCATTGGTCTTAAATTCTGAATTTGTTTAAGCAATGTTTTCTTCTATTCTCTATAGAACATTCATAATGCATTTCAGTTAGAAGCTTTAAAAATGTTATAATGAGAATAATATTCAGAGTATCAGAAGTTTGACTTCTATATTCCAAAGTCTGAATAACATAAATGTCTTCTATTCTGGGCCTTTACTTTTCTAACCATTGCATTTTTCTCAGTGCAGGATTAAATCATACCAACAAAGTGTCACAGTCACTTAATATAGTTGTAGGAAAGACCTAAAGAGCCCCTTTCTTTAATAGAGAAGAAACTGAGGCTTAGTGATGTTGAATTACTTGTCCAAAGTCACACAGCTGATGCTGTCAGCTATCTTGATAGCATTTAAAATGTAGCTTCACAACCCTGGCATGCCCGAATGGATTGATGGTGAAAGCACCCTTTCAAAGATTTTTCCACACACAGAGTATGACTGTTGGTTTGAGTATTGTTTCAAACAGTGAGATGTTCAAATGTGTTAGGATCTGTTTGCCAGATAGAGATGAAAATATATTAAGGGTTTTGGGACTGATGACCTGAAAAAACAGGACTCTCAGATCTTACTCTCTCAAAAATTATATAACTTGGGGGTGTCTCAATATAGGAAATCTGTGCTGCCTTTGATGTTAAAGAAGAAACATATAGAAGTCTGATGGAAAAAGGCCAGCAGATGCTTGCAAGATGCCCCAAATCTGCAGAGACAAATATTGACCAAGACATAAATAACCTGAAAGAAAAATGGGAATTGGTGGAAACAAAACTCAATGAAAGAAAAGTATGTGCTTTATGATGGAATCAATGTTTTGGTTGTTGTATTTCATGGATATTGCTTTATTTTTCGGTAGAACTGTCAGAAGTAGAACTTTTAATAATCCATGTTTATATCTTCTTGTATACATTTGAGAATTTCATGGGGTCAGTTGAAAATAGTATTGTCTTAATACAGCAGAATAGAATTAAAGAATCTCTTCAAATTTAAGATAAAGCTATATTATAGATTGTAAGAGCTCTGGTGGGGTAGTGATTAATGCATTCATCTGCTAACCTAAAGTCAGCAGTTAGAATTCACGAGGTAATCTGCTTCCATAAAGATTGATGGCCTTGGAAATCCTATGGGCAGTTCTACTGTGTCCTATAAGGTTGCTGTGAGTCTGAATCAACTCTATAGCAATGGGTATGATACTATAGATTAAATTGAACTCTCCAGTGTATTTTTAAATGTATGAACCATCAAGTTCTCAGTTGTTAAATAATTCTATTCTAATCATACTTACTGAGCAAAAAGCTGTGTATAGAGGGAGGGAGAGAGGGAGATCAAGAGAGTGATGTGATTGTGTATGTATTTCATAAACACTTAACCAAAACAGAAATCCAAGGAAGGCTAGAATTTATGTTGCCTTATGAATGTTTTACTTTTTTTCACATTCTTTAACCCACAAAAACAATAATGTAAGAAGTCTTAATGCTATAAGAAACATAGTAGGTTAGGAATTCTATAGATAATATGCCATCTAACTGATAGGCATAATGACTATTTCATTCATTTTTAAAAATATTTTACTGTGTTTTGTGTTACAAGTTTACACAAAAAATTAGGTCCCCATTTAACAATTTTTATACAGATTGTTCCATGATATTGGTTACAGTTTTCACAATGTGTCAGCATTCTCATTTTTTCCATTCTATTTGTTCTGTTTCCATCTATCTAATGTCCTTTGCCTTCTCATCTTTGCTATTGGGTAAATGTTGCCCATTTGGTCAAGTACAGTTGATTGTTTAAGGGAGCACATTCCTCATGGGTAATATTGTTTATGTTGTAAGCCAGTCTATTATTTGGCTGAAAGAAGAACTCTGGGAGTGGCTCATTTCCAAGTTCAAAGGGTAACTTATGGTGATGGCATTTCATACTGTTTTGACCCTGTAAATTAACTATATGAATGTCATTTTTTCTTTTTGACAGATTGTGCTTAGAAACTGAATTCTGTGGTTAATTGCCAAAAACATTTCACCATACTCAAATAGGTTTATTTTGCCAGTATTTCAGTGAAGGCCCTTACATTCATAAACTGTTTAGTTAGTATAGATTGTACATGAATAAAGTGGAGATGTGAAGGAAATCTGCCAGAGAGTGATTAAACTGAAAAAACAA
Source organism: Orycteropus afer afer (assembly GCF_000298275.1). Lineage (NCBI taxonomy): Eukaryota > Metazoa > Chordata > Mammalia > Tubulidentata > Orycteropodidae > Orycteropus > Orycteropus afer. The sequence goes on from NW_006921727.1 coordinate 4,588,979, forward strand.
CAAACCTCTTAAATATCATCAAATACTAAATAATCTGTCTTTGCAGACTAAACTGGAAGAGGCCCTCAATTTGGCAATGGAGTTTCACAATTCTCTCCAAGACTTCATCAACTGGCTGACACAGGCTGAACAGACGCTAAATGTTGCTTCTCGGCCAAGTCTTATCTTAGACACAGTCTTGTTTCAAATCGATGAACACAAGGTATGTAGTGACTGGGATAGATAAGGTTCTTCTTTCAGACCTTTTAGACACTGGGTTGTTTCAGTGTCAAGAGCATGAACTTGACAGTTGGAAAGTTTTGATTTGTCCTTTAAAATAATTTCAGCTTATGACATTAGAGCCATTTATATTATAAACCAATTTTTCACATGTTTCTATTTATGCCCTTTTTTTTGGGGAAAGGTCTTTGCCAATGAAGTAAATTCTCACCGTGACCAGATAATAGAGCTGGACAAAACTGGAACCCACCTAAAATACTTTAGTCAGAAACAAGATGTTGTCCTAATAAAGAACCTGCTTATCAGTGTACAGAGTCGATGGGAAAAAGTGGTTCAACGATTAGTGGAAAGAGGAAGATCTTTGGATGAAGCAAGGAAGAGGGCCAAGCAGGTAAACCTGACAGTAAATCAGTTTTAGCTGTTGAAATGTATATGATGTCATTAAAATGCTTTCTTGCCAGATGAATTAGGTATAATAAATAATGGCAAGGAGCCATGATATTATTTCTTAAAGAGCCATGGCCTAAATTTGGATGTTCACATCTTCACTTTTTGAACTTTCAGAAGCTTTAGACCTTTGGGACTAATTTTGAAAAAAACTGATTATAAATTGACTTCATTGTTGGGCTGTTACGGCCTGAAAGGAGACATCATTTTTGGTTTTGGTTTTTGTTGTTGTTTTTTTCTGGCCTTTCATCCTCCAGTCTTATGCTTGGAGCAAGGCATCATAGTTTATTATATTGCTATCCTCTGCTTAATTCCTTAGCTAAACTTTCTTCAGAAACTGTCAACTAAAGCTGGCCTTATTCCTCCAGATGGAACCTTTCTGAAAAGGCCAGTTCTGTGTCTGAGTTGGTTGACAGTCTTTGATAAAGCCTCCATTTCTTCCCTACATTTTTATAGGACTCCACCCCACCTCAAAATTAATTATTTGAGTCTTTTGTGGCTGAGTTTGTTTTTCTTTAATCTATTTATTTATTTTGGGGGTTTTGGTGTTTTTGAAAGGGAAGGGTTTTTTTGTTTTTGTTTTTTAGTAAATTTAGAGAATCTCACAAGGAACTTTCCTTATTCCTTCCACCTGTTATTAGCAATCCCATCGTAGAGTAAACACAGACAAGAGGTAAAATTATGTGTCTCTGTGTTCCAGGATTACCAGAGATGATGTGCCCACCTTGCTGGGCATATAACTTTGATTTTTACTGGAAACTTGTTGTTACATTGATGTTAAATTTGATAATTCCCCTTGTTTATCCATTCAGTTAGCATTTTCTAGCATTGGTATTATTTCCATTGTTTTGGGGGGCAAGTCTAAGTTGGATGATGATGCAAAAGATGTCGTAATAGTCAAGTGTTTCAGTCTTTAAAGTTACTATTATAAACTTTGAAAACATTTTAGAAATGACAAGTTACATTGTTATAGGATTGCATGCTAATATCCCCTTTGGAGTGGGAGGTGTGGTAGGTTTGATGTTATAAGTGAATCTCTGGAATAGAATTGGTTTCTAATGAATTACTTCTGCGCCTGACATTTTCTCTCCATATATTGGCTCAGTGGCATCTGTAGTATAGGCACTGAATTTGTAAAAGTCTCTTGGATGCCAGTAGTCAGTTGCCTACCCTCTTCCTTCTTCCTCTACTTTGATCCATTTTATTTTCAAATTATGTTTAACTAGATTTACAAGTATTTTCTAATGTTTTCAGTGAAAATGTATATATCTCTTCTATTAATAGGGCTTAACAATTAACCTTCGAACCTGTTCATTTATAACATTGGACTTACCTTCTATTATAGCATGTTTTATTTAGAGTCAAATTACCTAATTTGAGTTGAGATGTTAATCATCGGACTTAAACAATTTATGTGCCTATTCTGGCCTCCATTTTCTCATATTTAAATTGATTAGTGTTGTGGGAAGGATGTGCAGGGAGAGCAGGTTTGTAATGAGGTCATCTCTAATGAGCCCTTGTAGCTTTGTGATTCTCTGCCCTTACTGTGCTTGCATTGTTAAGTGTCTGTTTGGTATTCCATTATTAATGTGCTTCATTATACAACAGATTTTATTTTCATTACTTATGTTTTTGCTACATATATAAACCAAAAACCAAACCAAATTCACTGGCACCAAGTCGGATCCAACTTATAGTGACTCCTCCTTAGGTTTCTCAGGTGGTATCACTATGGAAGTAGATTGCCCAATCTTTCTTCCGAGGAGTGGCTGGTGGGTTTGAACGTGCATCCCTCTGGTTAGCAGTCAAAAGCCTTGGGCACTATGCCAGCAGAGCTCCTGTTACATATATATTCACTTAAATTTATTATGAGAAATAATTGATAACCAGTTTCACAATTTGGTATCCCAAAATAGTACCCATTAGTTCTTCATGATAAACAGTAAAGGGACTGTGGCTGAAATTCAATTGTTTATTTATTTATTTATAAGGAGCTCTGGTGGTGCAGTACCTAAGGCATTTGACCGCTAACCAGAAGGTTGGTGGCTCAAACCCTCCAGCTGCTCCACGGAAGGAAGATGAGGCGGTGTACTTCCGTAAAGATTTATTACCTTAGAAACCCAATGGGGGTCGCTCTGAGTTGGAATTGACTCAATGACAGTTGGTTTTTTTGATATATATAGAAAGAGATAGAGAGGAAGATGTGTGTGTGTGTGTGTGTGTGTGTCTCCAAGATACTTACAAAGAAATAGAGTATTGTGGGTGCTGTTACATATAAAACCAATATGGGAGGCATAGACATTAATTTGAGGGTTTTGATATGAGCAAAAAGATGTTGACTACCTTTATATTAAATAATAGTGTAATGCCCTCTTTTTGTTCTCACTCCTTTTTAAAACCAATTTACAAACTTTGTCCTGCCTTCCTCCTTGTTGTTCCTCTTTCTTAACATAGGTATTAAATGCCCTACTTAGAAGTAAACCCAGATCTGTCAAGGGAAAGTGGTGGGAGTGGGAAGAAAAAAAATTATCTGAAGATTTGCATTAATTACTGAGCGAAGGAAAGGGAGGATGTTCTCTCGGTGCCCCTCAACACTTTCTAGGCTCATTTCTATTTTTGTTATGTCTGATGTGTTTGAATGAATTATCACAAAGTGGCCATGGAGCACAACCACAAATACCAGGTGTTATCAAGACATTTTGTAACCTGCCAAAGAAAGTATTAACATTTTTCACCTTCAGGAGATATTCTGAATTAATAGTTTTTAACATTTCCATCAAAATTAATTTCATATACTAGATTTCAAATACAGTGAATATGCTTAAAAATTTTATGGACAAAGGTGTGAATTTCTTTTACAGTTCCATGAAGCATGGAGTAAACTTATGGAGTGGCTAGAAGAGTCAGAAAAGTCATTGGATGCTGAACTAGAAATTGCCAATGATCCAGACAAAATAAAAACACAACTTGGACAACATAAGGTGGGTCACTTTCTAAGTCTCATTTGATCTTATAATTATTCATCACTAGAGAAAAAGGATGTCTAATCTGGATCCTTATTAAAATTAAAACCCAGCTCTCACACACTGCTCAGGTATCACCAGTGTCTTTATTCTCTCGTGACCATTCCATTAATAACGCTAGAATTAATTGTTAAAAGAAATATGTTGTTGTTGTTATGTGCTGTCGTGTCTGACCCGACTCATAGTGACCCCTCCTTAGGTTTCCGAGGCAGTATCATTACAGAAGTAGATTACTCCATCTTCCTTCCGAGGAGTGGCTGGTGGGTTTGAACCGCCAGCCTTCTGGTTAGCAGTCAAGTGCCTTAGACACTATGCTACCAGGGTACACAATTAAAACTAGAAGTCATCTACAATACTTGTGGTTTGAACACTGGTATTGCAATTTTTCATGACAATTGTCTTAAAATTTCCTTTGCACATTAAATGCCACTCTGAAAATAATTCTGAAGTAAAAAGTACATACAGGTTTTGTCATGAATAGTCTCTTAAACAGTGGAGTGGAAAAATTGGTTTTCATACCTAAATTATTATTCTATTGTGTATATGTGTGTATGAAATTCTACCCCTCCCCACAATAAGACATAGTCAGTGGCTTCCTTATGTAGACTAGAAACATGTAGAAGCTTTTCTAAAATATTTCCTACCTTTTATATTCCTTCCACATAGCATTCAGAGATCACTTTATTGTATCCCCTATCCTCTACTCTTTTGAATTTGGGTCTTTTTATCATTCTGTTTGTAAAGCAGTCACCAGCCATTAAGCTGAGAATGAGTAAAAGGAGGGTGGGTCCTGAAAAAAGTTTTACAGTTTTAGGCATCTACCTGTAAGTCATCACTGAAAAATGGTAATTTTCAAAGGCTGGATAAAATTGAAAAAGGTAAGGTGTATCATCATCTGAAAATGATAGCTATTACCATCACACAGTTTGGTTGCTTCTGTCCATGGATCTGACCTCAGAGAGTCACTATCAGACAGTGATGGAAGGAAGCATATCAAGCACCTGTTCTTGGGTTAGATAGGGGCTTATGAAGGGCTTGTTCTGCTGGCAGCACAGTGTCAGGGAACCACACCCTCCTTCTCTGGTGGAATAATGAGAGGCTCCTTTTCAGAATAGAATGCCTTATTTGAACTTGAGCATGGATGCGGTTTCATGTAGTCTTGGAATTTTGTGGCATATTAAAGCTAGAGAATCCCAGAAATAGGAATATGAGAAGAATTGTATTAGAGTCTCTATTTTTTCCACATGTGAATTACTGCTTTTCTTTTTATCATTTGGGTACTTCTGTTCTAAAAAACCTTTAATCTGTCCTGTACATGTAATTAGCTAATTATGTATCTGCTATGTGAAAAAATATTGATGCCATGTTCTAAACATGAGCATTCTGTTTGTAATAACATGAAAAAAATAGCAATTATACATAATAATACACATAACAGACTTCAGAAATACTATGATATTGTGATGGTATTTATTGTGATGATATTGTTGCCTGCTATTAGAGAACAAAAAAATAGCTCACTCATATTAAAACACATGAAGCATGTAGTTTTTAAAGGCAGTGAAAACTTATCAGGTAATTGTAACCTCAAGGCAATTTTGGAAAATAACACATTTATATAAGATTTCACAGCTAACAAAGGTTTCACATTATACATTTCTTTTTTCATCCTCAGAACAACTTTGCAAAGTATGTAGGTTAGCTAAGGCTCTGCTGATGAGAAAACAAAAGTGTAGCAGCTACCAAATAGCAGAGGCAACTGAATCTAATTTCTCTTTCTCTCTCTCTCTTTTTTTTTGGTTGCTTGTGCTTTTAGAAGCACTCTGGTGATGGCAGTAGTTAAAGCATTTGACTGCTAACGAGAAAGGTCAGAGGTCTGAACCTACCAGCCTCTCTGCAGTAGAAAGATGAGGCAGTCTGCTTCTGCAAAGATTTACAGCCTTGGAAACCCTGTGGGGCAGTTCTGCTCTGTCCTATAGGGTTGTTATGAGTTGGAATCAACTCCATGGCAGTGGGTTTGTACTTTTCGTTTCATATCTAAGAAACCATTGCCTAATCCAGGGTTATAAATATTTACCTTTATACATTTTTGAAAGAATTTTATAGTTTTAACTCTTACATTTGGGTCACTGATCCATTTTGAGTACTTTTTGCACATGGTATGAGGTAGGAGTCCAACTTCACTCTTTTGCATGTGCATATCCAGTTGCCCCAGCACCATATTAAAAAATTTATTCTTTCCCCCAGGAGCTCTGGTAGCATAGTGCCTAAGGCACTTGACTGCTAACCAGAAGGCTGGCGGTTCAAACCCACCAGCCACTCCTCAGAAGGAAGGTTGGGCAATCCTACTTCCGTAGTGATACTGCCTCGGAAACCCAAGGAGGGCTCGCTATGAGTCGGGGCCGACTCGATGGCATATAACAACAACAACAAATTCTTTCCCCCATTGAATTGCCTTGGCACCTTTGTGGAAAATTAACTGACTCAAAATGCAAGGGTTTACTTCTAGACTCTGAATTCTATTCCATTGATCAATATGTATATCCTATCACATATTCTTCATATTACACCCATGTAATAAGTTTTAAACTCATGAAATAAGAATCTTCCAACTTTGTTCTTTTTCAAAATTGCTTTAGCTGTTTTTGTCCCCTGAATTTTCATATGAAATTTATTACCAACTTAGCCTTTTTTGCAAAAAAAAAAAAAAGGCACTTGGGATTTGATAGGGATTGCATTGAATCTGTAGATCAATTTAGAGTTTTGACATTGTAAGATTATTGACTTCTTTTTGACATGGTAACATTATTGACTTCTGTTACATGAAGGTGGAATGTTATCCCATGTATTTAGATCTTCTTTAATTTCTTTCAACAGTGTTTTGTAGTTTGGAGTGTACAAGTCTTAAACTTTATTTACTAAATGTATTTCTAATTATTTTGTTGTTTTTGATGCTATTAGACATGGACTTTAAAAATTTTATTTTAGGATTATTCTTTGCTATTGTATAGCAATACTGTTGACTTTTGTATCTTGCAACCTTTCTGAAATAATTTATTAATAAGTTCAAATAATTTTTAAAATATATTCCTTAAGATATTCTATGTTCAAGATCATGTTATCTTCAAGTAAAGATACTTTTACTACTTCCCATTGCTGTTTTTAAAAAAGTTTCTGGGTCATCCTACTATACTATCTGGATTGAGGACCACTGTTTTAGTGTTTCCTTGGTATTATTTCGTGAACTTGCAAGCTACTCAGTAAGTTGATCTTTCTTTTTTTCTTTTTCATCCCTGAGGTTATATATTTAATAGCAGTTGTCTCATTATTTCTAATTATTCTGTTAAATACTTATAAACACCTACTAAATATAAGATGATAATGAAAGGCCTACAAGGATAGTGTCCCTGCTCAATGAAAGCTTATGATTGAGTTGTAAAGAATGAATATAATTCATTTCCTGTCTTCCCCCCCTGCCACCCACAAAAGGTGAAATAACAATATAAAAAGCGGCAAAGTATAAACATTATAATAGCAGTATATCTCTTTGATAATGCAGAAATAATCTGTAGATCTTTTGAGACTTTGCTAGGGCTTTATATAGGTGGAAGGAGCTCTGGTAGCATAGTGCCTAAGGCATTTGACTGCTAAGCAGAAGGCTGGTGGCCACTCCGTGGAAGGAAGACTGGACAGTCTATTTCAGTAAAGATTTGCCACCTTGGAAACCCAAAGGGGTTCACTGTGAGTCGGAATTGACTCAGTGGCAGTGAATTTGGATTTTTTGGTTTTATATAGGTGGAGGGGGAAAGGCGTAAGTTTCTCAGGGTCCAAACAGAGGAATTTAGACATGTGGTTCTTACTTGTGGTTCTTACTTGCCGTAATGCTGGCTTAGAGATAAAAATGCATATAACATTATTGTGAATATCCAAACTTGTAACAGTAAATCTGTTTGTTACAATCTTATGGTAAATTTAAGGAGCTCTAGTAAGAGCTCTGGTGGCATAGTGCCTAAGGCATTTGACTGCTAACCAGAAGGCTGGCGGTTCAAACCCACCAGCCACTCCTTGGGAGGAAGGTTGGGTGGTCTACTTCCATAGAGATACCGCCTCGGAAACCCAAGCAGGGGTTGCTATGAGGCGAATCAACTGGATGGCAGTGAGTTTGTTTTTTTTTGTGTGTGTGTGTGTCCATGTAGAACCTATAGTTACTGATAGAATATTAACCATGTTTCCCTTCAAACTCGGGGGTATTTCAGTAGTTGATTGGCAATTCCACTGTATCATCACTATTTAAAGGTTCTTTTCTACCCTGATGGGTTACTGGGTAGAGTATTATGCTCCACACTATCTGATTTATTTGCATCCAAAGTTGCAAATCCAAAGTTTGGGTTCCAGTTGCTAGAGCTGCTTTTTTTTTCTTTAAATAGTATTTTATTGTGTTTTTCATGGAAGTTTACACAACAAATTAAGTTCTCGTTTGACAGTTTCTATACAAATAGTTACATTTTCCACGCTATTTCAGCCTTCTGAGTTCTGGTTGTTCTGTTTCCAGTACTCCAGTTTCCCTGCCCCGTTATCTTCTCATCTCTGGTTTAAAGTAAATGTTCACCTTTTGGTCTCATACACATTTTTTTTTTCTCAGTAGAACACCATGAGTGCATGTAATATGCTTTATTTTGTGTGCTACTGTTATTTCACTAAAAAGTGATCTCGGGATTATTTTGGTTCAGGTTTAAAGAGATCTTAGGGCAGTAGTCTCAGGTAAGTCTGGACTTTTTAAGAATTTGATTTCTGCATTTTTGTGTCTTTTGGATCAGAACGTTCAATAGTGGTAGCTGTGCACCATCTTGTTCTTCTGGTTTCAGGGTAGATGAGGCCATGGCTAGTGTAGGCTTTTAGTCCTGGAGACTGATTTCTTCTCTGACTTTGGTTTCCTTCTTACTCTTTTGCTTTTGATAAGTAGAGATTACTAGTTGTGTCTTAGACAGCTATTCACAAGCTTTTAAGACTTTAGATGTTACTCACTTCACTAGGATGCAGAACATGAACTTTTTGAACTATATTATGTTATTTGACTGAGTTGTCCATGAGATTAAACCTTCAGATCTTGAAAATGAGTGTCACAAAGTATTTGGTTATGTATCTGTAATTGTGTCTTCTATGAGTATATGTGCCTGCACAAACACACTTATACTTACATGTACATACAGATGTGTCTGTGTCTGTGCACACATCTGGGCACACCTGAACCTACCTTGTACCTATATGCCTATATATATACATTATGTGCCTGTACACTCATTTTTTTGGTTGTTTTTGGTATTGTTACTAAACTACATATGCAATTTGTTTACTACAAACATCCTTTTATATTGATTGCTTGTTAGTGACATAGTTTACATTGGTCCAGCTGTGCTTACTACACCCATTTGGTAATACTTTTCCAATCATCAAAAATGAAAAGTATCTAAGATCTAGAATAATTTCCCCTTTCCCCTCCCCTTGTAAGCACCAGTAAGTATTGGTCTTTGTCTGCATCTATTCTTGTCTTCTCATAAAAGTGGTATCATACAATATTTGTCCTTACATGATTGACTAATTTCACTTAGCATTATGTTAGAGATGCTTTTATTAATGCTTTTTTACCTAATCATTTATTAATCCTAAGTAGAAATGCATACTGTTTTCTTGTTAAATATATAGGAGTTTCAGAAATCACTTGGAGCCAAGCATTCTGTCTACGACACCACTAACAGGACTGGACGTTCTCTGAAGGAGAAAACCTCCCTTGCTGATGACAACCTGAAACTGGATGACATGTTGAGTGAACTCAGAGACAAATGGGATACGATATGTGGAAAATCTGTGGAAAGGTAAAATGCTAAGGCAATTTGGTTACTTTATAGATCTTTGTAGACAGTTCAGATATACAGTAGTGATGCTCTGCAGGGACATTTTGTTGTTGTTATGTGCCGTTGAGTCAGACCCAACTCATAGCGACCCCTCCTTGGGTTGCTGAGGCAGTATCACTACGGAAGTAGATTGCCCAACCTTCCTTCCGAGGAGTGGCTGATGGGTTTGAACCACCAGCCTGCTGGTTAGCAATCAAGTGCCTTAGGCACTACGCTACCAGAGCTCCTCAGGGACATTTTAGGAATCTTAAATTACTCTTTTTTGCTTCAGGCAAAACTTCTGCCATCTTTAAGACCCCAGTCATACAGCATCCCCAAAGAGAAAGCTTTGCTCTTTGTTATTACTTATTTTTAACTACTCATTACACTCAAAATCATCATCCTTCAAACCAGAAAAAAAAAAAAATCAGTGCTGTTGAGTCAGATCCGACTCACAGCGACCCCTTCTTAGGTTTCTGAGGCAGTATCACTACAGAAATAGATTGTCCAGTCTTCCTTCTGAGGAGTGGCTAGTGGGTTTGAACTGCCAGCCTTCTGGTCAGCAGTCAAATGCCTTAGCCACTACCTCTCACCTGGACTACAGCAACCTCCTGCTGGTTTTGTCCCCCTTTAATCCAGTTGCCACATTAACTACTGGAGTGGACTTTTACAATGGGCTATTGTCATTCTCCTACTTCAAACCCCCTTAGGGGTTTCATGTGGGCATGAAATAAAATACAGGCCCTTTATATGGCAGGCATAGAGCTCCTGATCTGGCCCCTGATTCCCTTTTAACCAGGAAGGCCCAAGATTTATATCAAAAATTTTAAGTATTCAAGTAACTAATAAAAGTAGTAGAAAGTTCAAAGATAATGTAAGTGTTACATGTTTTCTAATTTTTCAGTAATCTTTAGTCTCATCACTTTTGTCAGAATCAAGATTAAATCAGTTATGTTTAGTTCTAGGAAACTTTATAATTTTTTTTTTTTTTTTAAATTTTAACTTACTCAGTCTCAAAAGGTTACATACTACTTAATTCCATTTATGTGATAGTCTCAAGAAGACAAAATTACAATGATGGAAAGCAGATCAATGGATGCCAGGGGTTAGAGATGCAGGTAGTCTATGATGCGTGGCCAGGAAGAGACAGCATGAGGGAGATTGTAGGGGATGGAGCTTGATTGTGGTAATGGTTACATGAGCCTGTCCATATTATAATTCATAGACCTGTGGGCCCAATTAACTGTGTAATAATTTTTAAAACAAAAATAATTTAGAATTTTTTTTTTAATCAAAAAGGCATACTTCTAAAGGTGATTATGAGGAATTTTTTCTGGATTATGAGGTGATTTCTAAAGGTGATTGTGAGGAATTTTTTCTGGAACAGATGCTATGTATTTAACTGATAAAAGAGAAAATTTGAGAAATGTGTTCAGAAAAATTGTTATTTTCTAAACAAAACAAAGAGAGATCAGTGATCACCAACATGTTGTTTTTCCTCTTGAGCACTGCTCAACCTTCATAAATGATTTTGGATGCTCTGATAAATTTTTGTTGTTGTTGTTGTGGCTTTTTGTTGCTCAGGTGGATTCCTCCACTTTTTTTTTCCCCACAGACAAAACAAATTGGAAGAAGCTCTGCTGTTTTCTGGACAATTCACTGATGCCCTGCAGGCCCTCATTGATTGGTTGTATAGAGTTGAACCCCAGCTGGCGGAAGATCAGCCTGTCCATGGAGACATTGATTTAGTGATGAATCTGATCGATAATCACAAGGTATTATTATCTAGGACATTTCATTTTATCTGTAGTTTAATTATCCTGAGTACAGAGGGAAAAGTAACCTCTTAACCTTTTAAAAGAAGAGCTCAGGTGGCATAGTGGATAAGGCATTTGGTTGCTAACTAGAAGGTGAGAAGTTCAAACCTACCAGCTGCTCTGTGGAAAGAACGTGGGGCGATCTACTTGTGTAAAGATTTACAGCCTCGGAAACCCAATGAGGGTCGCTACGAGTCGGAATCAACTTGATGGCAGTGAGTTTGGTTTTGGTTTTAACCTTTTAAAATAAAGAGAAAATATACCATACTGCATAACAGTCTTTAGTATTGAAATAATGGTACGTTTGAGCGGAATCAGGAAACCAGCTTTAAAAGCAGCTGGGAGAGACAACTTTGTAACAGTGAAATATTTTTATTTTTAATTAAATGCCTTTTTTAGAACTTAGAAAGTAGTTCCATCCTCTGCTGCTTTGAAATGTGTAACAAGACTGCTTTTACTATCTTGTATTATTTATTTAAAATTATATAATTTAAAATCATTTGCTTAGTGGCCTGAGCAACCTAGAACTAGGTTATTACATAAGTGTATAGATTTGTGACATGATCTTTGAGGGTCATGGCAGCTGCTTTTCTTTATTTTAAATGGTTTTAACATTGCCCTTGAATTATAGTAATTTGTGAGACAACAGATGTGCTATGAGAGATCTGATTATTATTTTAAGAAAATTGATCATCTTGCAGTCTCCTGATATGTATGCTAAACTGCCATGTAAGTCAAAAGTAATATTCAAGCCCCAGAGGGGCAGCATTCACATAGGGAAAAGCTGGACAGACAGGAGTGCATAACTAAGAAGGGTACAGGGATGAGGGTCACAGGTAAGGGAGAGGAGGAGAGTAGGTTAGGATTGGGGATAGTAATCGGGGAGTGAAACCAAACGTGCACGAGCTGTTGAATGTAAAACAAATTCTGCTCTGTAAATTTGTACCCAAGGCACAATAAATAAATAACAATTTAAAAAAAAAAAAAGTAATATTCAGGAAACCAAGCTGGTATTGAGTTATGATATAATGAAACAAACTTGGAAAGCACAGTGCTAATGTAAAATAGTTTTATCAGAGTTAATTAGTATTTTATAGAACCATACTAGAATTTGTACTGTGTTTCCTCTCTATAATTTTTGAGTTTAGAAAATTGATTTTATTTTAAAATATTTTTTTATACTTTCCCAGTTGTGCTGTTTTGATCTTATCTTTTTAAAATGTCCCTTTGTATATTTACTATCCAATTTAAAGCACTATTCTCTCATTATTCCCATAAAAAGAGTTTGTTCCACTTGGATATTAACAGAAAATGAAAGAATAGATGAAGAACATTGATTAGGCCTACAAAAATGAAAAATTTTTAAATTACTGTGCTTATATCAAAACACTTTTTGTGCATGATTAATATGGTCTTTTCCACACCTTGGCATTTATTCAATGAGTAATGAATAGTGTGATGTTACTTTTTACATAAATACCATATTTATAAGCTCACTGTCTAAATATTTACTGCCCTAGGCACTTGCCAAATTTTTTTTGTGTGTATTCAAAGTCATCAGGAATGAATTAATCATTCAGCATTAGTAATACAGTTGGAAGGCTCAAGAAGAAGTTGAAGCATACCAAGTACATTGGAAAGTCTACTCAAAACTGTTGGGTTAGTTCTATCACAAATGAAATATTTAAATACTGTGTCTTTGTGTGTGTATCTGCAGACACAACTAATTTAACACTGTTAGAATGAAATCAGTCAGGGAATTCATCACATTAGATTTGGATTGTTTTTGATAGGATGACTTTTATAAATGACCTGAGTATCAGATTAGAAACAACCACAATTTTGAGATGTGCTTGGTCATACTCAATTGTGATTATGTTTTAGAAAAATAATTTAATTTTATTCTACCCAGAGGATGATTATTTGAAAGATCTAGTTTCATGTATAGAGAGTCTTGGATCAGAAATGAAGAACCCTGGCTTATTTCTTAGATTATGTTTGTGTCTAATAGAAACCAGTTTAACTCCTGGCACATCAAAGTTCATCAGAGTTAGGCAGAAGAAGAAACAAAAAGCTTTTCTTCTAAGGTCACAGATAAGGATTTATGCCTCTAAAATTTAACCTTACAGGATAGTTCCCAGGATGCTATGAAAGATGTAGATGTGTTTTGGGCAAAAAGAACCAACTTCCTAAGTGTTTCTCTTTCATTATCTTTAAGACACCCTGGATGTGCTCCAGGATTGCTCAGTCATCTGTTAGTCTCTTAGATATGTTTACTAATTAATAGTGTTGTGCAGCCAGTGTGCACTTGACACACCAATAATTTGAGAGAAATCAAAACATCATATTAAAGGGTCAAAGAAAAAAGGAATCTGATGCTGTGTGTTTGTGTGCGTGTGGAATTGAAATAAAGAAGGCTGGTCACCCTTATTTAAATCCTATTTCACATTTAAAACATAAGGTCATTATATCTTGGTCCCTCATGAAAATGTTATAAAACTGAATAAATTGATGCAAAACTGTGTTCTTGATGATGCTTAAATAGGAGCAGTATATCATCAGATCTTCTGAGGATTCTGCAAAAAAAAATATGGTCATTACATTGTACGTTTAGTAATCTATACATGATTTTATATATGTATTACTGTTTTGGTTTTACAATTAAAAATTAATTTTAAAAATATGGCTCTCTTAGGCCTTCCAGAAAGAACTGGGGAAGAGGACCAGCAGTGTGCAGGCCCTGAAGCGCTCAGCCCGAGAGCTCATCGAAGGGAGTCGTGATGACTCCTCCTGGGTCAAGGTCCAAATGCAAGAACTAAGCACCCGCTGGGAGACTGTGTGTGCACTTTCTATATCAAAGCAAACCCGCCTGGAAGCAGCCCTGCGTCAGGTAAAAATCATGTAAATTACAGCTGTGTGTCATAAGCAAAGTGCTGAGGCCCCAACAAGAAACTGCTGTAGTAAAGAACTGTGAAGCTTCTCGTTTCTTAGCCAAGGCAGTGATGAAGGTGGCAGAGTGAACAAAATTCTCATAACATCATTGCCTTAGTCCTCCCCTCCTAAGAATTTAAGCTACTCAAAGAAGGAGATTACATAATCTTCACATGAAAGTTCTGCTTGAATAATTTTCAGCTTGAAAGAATGATAGGCTGCTGTTCCATCTGAAATCTGTTTCTTCAAATGGCAAGTTAGTCTTCATATAGGCCTTTCTGCCGTATTAGATGTTCTCTCACATTTGTAAAATGCAGTACTTTTTAAGGGGAAGTTAATGCATATATTAGAGTCCCTGAGGGGGGGGGGGCAAACAGTTAAGTGTTCAACTACTAACCAGAAGGTTAGCAGTTCAAATCCACCCAAAGCCTCCTCAGAAGAAGGACCTGGCAATCATCTTCTGAAAAGTCACAGCCATTGACCTTTCAGTTCTACTCTGAAACATATGAGGTCACTATGAGTTGGAATTGACTTGATGGCCACTGCTGTTGTTTTTTTAAAATGGATACAGTTAATCAATTTAAGTTTAATAATTATGTTTTCATTGAGGAGAGGAATTTACTGTGCAGTTATGTAAATTTTGCTAACATGTATTTGGGGATCTTGTTTGGGATGTGTGTGTGTGTGTGTTTGTGTGTGAACTGTTAGGCAGAGGAATTTCACTCGGTGGTACATGCCCTCCTGGAATGGCTGGCTGAGGCTGAACAAACCCTTCGTTTCCATGGCGTTCTCCCAGATGATGAGGATGCTCTTCGGACTCTTATTGATCAGCATAAAGTGAGTTATGCATAAATACTAAGTAAACTAAATGGGAAAATAGACTATTATTTGTAAATATCAACTGCATGATTATTTTCCTTTCTAGAAGTAGTGTGATTTTCTGGTACATTTGTGAATTTATCTGTATTCTCCTAGTGTGTATGTGTTTCCCCATGTACATGTACACATGAGTACTTACCTTTTATGTTTTATGTGCAGAGAAGGTTATTTTAAAATTAGTCACTTTGTTTCCTATCTCTAGGATACACATTGAATTTTCCAAGGAGCTGTTGACATCTGACCAAAACTAGTCAGTATTGTTGTACTTCTGTGTAAATTTCAAAAACAAAATGCTATTAATAAGCAATTTGGCATTTGTAATTATACCAGTAGAATTATAAATTAATAATTTTGACTTTTGTAAGCAAATAATTTAATGACTGGTCTTTGAATTTTATTTTTGCTCATCTCCTATTTTTAAACAAGAGCTCTCTTAAATCCTTTTTAGAAATAACCCCGAGTATAATTCTGAATTAAAAAAAGAATTATATAAATAGGTATATTGTTTAATAATTGTTGTTGTTGTTATGTGCCGTCGAGTCAGCCCTGACTCATAGCGACCCCTCCTTGGGTTTCCGAGGCAGTATCACTACGGAAGTAGGATTGCCCAACCTTCCTTCCGGGGAGTGGCTGGTGGGTTTGAACCGCCAGCCTTCTGGTTAGCAGTCAAGTGCCTTAGCCACTATGCTACCAGAGCTTTAATAATTAGTCAAGTATAAATCTGGCCATTGGGCTTCCAAGTCAAGATCTGTCCTGTGGCAATGCATAGAACATAGTGAAACTCTGTGGAGGGGAGGTCCAGATGTTTTTTAACCTTTGACTCCAAAAATCAGGAATTTGCACTACTCGAGGTTGTGTCAATGTCAGCATTTCCTATTAACTTTAAAACGTCTGTTTAACACCACTGAATAATCCTGCTTTTCAAGGTAAAGTTAGAAATACATCATTAATTCCAATGTAGAGTGGATTACATCATCTATAAAGGCTTCTTATTTTAATTAACATCCTCTCTTAATGATGGGTTGCTGAACCTGTAGCAATGAACTGTTGCCTTGTTAATGAAAGTGATGCAAGCTTGCATAGTGTTATCTGGAAGAGTGAAACACTCCAGACCACATTTAAATTTGAAGGTAGAATACAAAGGCAGGAAAATTGCATCAAATTTATTGTGAATCTTTGATTCAGCTCAATAATTTGAAAATACAGTTTATATTATATTGCCATGGGCTGACCTTCTGCCAGCATTATTTGAGAGTCCCACTAACATACTTGGCTTTGGGTCTCAGAGTAGGGTAACCATGAGCTGGACACCCTTGAAGCCCATGGTGCATATCTACCACCCTACAGAAAGGAGCATGTTCGTGGTCCCCCCTTCATCATTGCAGGGCACAGAAACATTCAGAAATATCAGGAAGCAGTTACCCGGAGCAAGAGTAGTGTTCTTTACAGTAAATAATTTTAAAATTCTTTTAAAGAGCATAAAATTACATGTAATTTTATAAAGCGCCTCTTAGTAGTAATATTGTGCAGTAAAATTATTCATTCTTTCTCATTTCATCTGCTTCCCTTCACCAACAGAAGAAAAAACAGAACATTTAATTTAATTTCGTAGTGCCAGGACTTCTCTGTATAATCTAATCTCTGAAAATGGCAAGCATTCCCACAAGAGTACAAAACAGTAAGGTAACACTCAGATTTGATCTGAAGAGTGCAGAGTGAAGTGGGGAGTTGATAGAAGGATCCAGAAAAAAAATCCATGTTAAAAACTAAGTCATGGTAGTGGTGTATATTGGCTGATTAAACCTTGATGCTGCAATAGTGAACATGACAAATAAAAGGGTTGTAAAGCATTTATTGGGAGCTCTGGTGGCGTAGTGCCTAAGCATTTGACTGCTAACCAGAAGGCTGGTGGTTCAAATTCACTGGCCACTCCTTGGAAGGAGCGTTGGGCAATCTACTTCCATAGAGACATTGCCTTGGAAACCAAGGAGGGGTTGCTACGGGTCGGATCCGACTCCACGGCAATGAGTTAAAGTGTGTTTTCAGTCACTGTGATAAGTAATCCTTGTAGTGCAAGAGTCCAGATAGATTGAAATGTCTGAAGGCTCTAAAATTCTGCATGAGTTTTGGAAGCCTGTCACATTTTTAAGGAGAAAGAGCTCCTCATTTTTTAACCACACTTTGAGAGTTCTGTGATCAATGCATCTACGGATATAGTTCTGATGGTAGAAAGTGCAATGATGTATGTACATAAGACATTTGTAAGAAGATCAGCATGAAAGGCTGCCCTTGACCCCTGAAACTGTTCATTTTGCTGCCCGTGGAGATTAGCTAGAACTGCCAGAAACAGGAGAGAGTGACGTGTATTGGCCTTCGAAAAGGACAGTTCTCATATAGGCTGGCCTGTTGTCAGGCCTGCTCCCTCCAGGCTTCCCCTGGCGCTTTCTGTCTGGACACTTTGAGCCCCTCTCCCAACACCCCCAAACATTTACAGTTCCTTGCCCAGCCTTCTTTCTTCTTTGGCACTTTCTTGCATATATTCCTATCTTTCCTGGCAAAGTCAATGCTTTTTTAAATAGTAACCTCCTTATTTGTTAGAATATGGTTTTTCTGGGGGGGGTGACAACCATTACGGTTTCTATCTGTGCTAATACTGTCTCTCCCAAACTTGAACTCCTAATCTCCGTGTAAATATAATGCATCCAAATTTAGGAGAATGTATTTTTTTTTTTTTTTTTTTTTTTGCATAATATGCTTTATTATAAAGCATATTTTCTTGGGCTTGTATTTTAAAATAATTATTAGAAGGTGCTCTATTTCCTATTCTTTTCCCTTCTCCTACTTGAATCCCCAATTAGTGGATTATTTCCAGCTGTGAATAAACCAATCTAGGTTCTTCTTTATCTGGTTAACTGTGACAGTCACATGAGCGTCACCAGTTTTGTTTTCAGCTTGGTTCAGCAGCTAATTGAAGTCTTTGTTTCTGCTGTAGGAATTCATGAAGAAATTGGAAGAAAAAAGAGCTGAACTAAATAAAGCCACCAGTATGGGAGATGCTGTGTTGGCCATCTGCCACCCTGACTCCATCACCACTATTAAGCACTGGATAACCATTATCCGGGCCAGGTTTGAGGAGGTCAGTGGGTTTTAGTCTTGAGAGCAGCAGTTGCTTTGGGAAGGAGTAGGGGGTTTCAGCAATTAAAATGGGAAACCTCTGCAGAGAAAAAGTTTATTTAAATTACCCCTCTTGGGAGCATTAGTAGCCCTGGTGGTACAGTGGTTAAGTGCTCAGCTGCTAACAAAAGGTTGGCAGTTTGAACTCACTAGCTGCTCCATGGGAGAAAAATGTGTCTGTTTCCATAAAGGTTTACAGCCTTAGAAACCTTATGAGGCAGTTCTATTCTGTCTTAAAGAGTTGATATGAGTCAGAGTGGGTTTGTTTTTTGGTTTGTGATCATTACAGCCTCTCTGAAACTGTTTAAAAAAAAAAAAATGAAAGGAATTTTACAGCTGTGTCCTTGAAACATTAAAAGGCAAAATTTGATTTACTGTGTAACATTTTACCCATTTCTACTTTGTGTTAGTTGAATGATCTAGCATCTAATAGTATTTTAGAACAATATATGCCCATGAGGTGAATTGGCATACAGAAAAGTAAATTAATTCTGTATTTAAGATCTTAGTGTTTTTCAGTCCCACTCCATGCTGCATTGAGTAATCATACTTAGTCCTCAGAGAATATCAATTTGTACTTACATGAGAATGAAAAAGGAAGCCTGAGTGATTGACATACACATCTAAACTTCTGAAGGTGACATACGTCATGCAAGTTTCCTAAATCCTTCACAAGTTGGACCTTGGTGCCACTGATGGGCTCTAGAAAGGGTAGACTCATCATAGGTAGAGCCCAGGCTGATCCTAATTTACATTTTCAAATTAGTGTATTTTATATCAGTGAAACTATTTACCAAGTTACTATTCAGAGAAATTTCTATTTTTCCAACAGGTGCTGGCCTGGGCAAAACAACATCAGCAGAGATTGGCAAGTGCACTGGCAGGGCTCATTGCTAAACAAGAGTTGTTGGAAGCTTTGCTGGCTTGGTTGCAATGGGCTGAAACTACACTTAGTGAGAAAGATAAAGAAGTCATCCCCCAGGAGATTGAAGAGGTGAAAGCCCTCATTGCAGAGCACCAGGTAAAATAAA
This sequence comes from Orycteropus afer afer, assembly GCF_000298275.1. Lineage (NCBI taxonomy): Eukaryota > Metazoa > Chordata > Mammalia > Tubulidentata > Orycteropodidae > Orycteropus > Orycteropus afer. The sequence continues at coordinate 4,608,391 of NW_006921727.1, forward strand.
TATGATCCTAGCCCCTGTTCTCTATCTTCTCAGATTTTTTTTTTCCTTTCACTGTCTGTCTTCTCAAATGATTGCTTTGTGCTTATTAGCTTTACTTCCTCAAACATAGTCCCCAACTCCTTACAGATGGATTTCTAATTCTACAACTGCTCCAAACTTCTGTCTTTACAGTTGATTAATTTGATGGTCCCCCTTTTCCCTCTGTGATCCTGTGAAACTCCCTCCTCCTCTGCCGTGTGAAGGTAGTACTCCTGTGGCACTGTCTCAGATCGGCAGACTGGCCTCTGCCCTACCCCTTGCCTTCTACATGATCTCTCTTCATACATTTTATCCTCAGCTCTCTAGTCCTTTGCTCTGCTTCTTCTTTTGGTGATCTCGCCCACATCCATGACTTCAATGGTACCTTGTATTATTGCACCATATTTGCCATTTTCATCATTGAGTGGCTGAATATCTCCTAAGATGGTCATCAACACTGTAAATTCTGAGGAGCACATCCTATGTCTCAGAAAAAGTACTTCTATATATCCTACCTGTTTAATCTCTGAAATGATGGGCAACACACTAACTGATTTATCTGTTTATTTGTTTGAAATGTTGGTCCAGTTGGTCAAGCAGTTAGCATTACTTTTATTATATGTTAATAAAAATGTAAGGTGGCACTGTCCATGATCAGAAGCATTAAAGTGGTCATTGTTCTGCAGTGTAACAGACATTCCAGGAACATGTTACTTCACCTTTCCGTTCTGTCTCTCCTCCCCCGTACTTTGCTGTAGTCTCTACCTTTCCCCAGCTCTTCCCACATGTTCCTGATACAAGGACACATAGCCAATGATAATAAGCCTCAAAGGAAACAAGAACTATAATAAGATGCCTAAACTTTTTAAATAATATGTCTAATAAACTTTAACCTTAACATTACCCTCCCTGGCATAGCTTATTTGTTAATAAACTCAAAAAAAAAAACCTCACTGCCGTCGAATCGGATCCGACTCATAGTGACCCCTCCTTGGGTTTCTAAGGTGGTATCACTACAAAAGTAGATTGCCCAATCTTCCTTCTGAGGAATGGCTAGTGAGTTTGAACCACCAGCCTTCTGTTAGCAGTCAAATGCCTTAGTCACTACACCACCAGAGCTCCTTATTTGTGAATAGACATACTTAAAATATACCCACATTTAATAAGGATGTTTTATGTCTCTGTATATCAAAGTCATCCTAAAATATTTAGGTAAAATGCCCTACAGAAAAATCCCAGGGACCACTCCAGTTAACTAGTTCTTTGCAGCCGAATGTTCACTTAAGACTCTTAAAGAAGAGCTGTGGAAGTTTAAGTCGAGTTGGTGTTAACATTTGGTTATTCATACAATTGCTCCCATGCATGGTCTTTTAAAGTAAAACACATTATTTTTTATTTAAAATTACTCTCTTTGCCACCTACAACATTTTGCATTATTTAGAAATTAGTAAATACTGTGTAAAGATGGTTTTGATTTTTTCCCTTTTCCAGAAATAGTAGCACTGTTCCTTTATCCTTTTATTTTTAGTTCATTTCTATAGGTCATTTTTTCTAATATACTTTTATTTAACAGAAATCATTTCTTTTTTTCAGACCTTCATGGAGGAAATGACCAGAAAGCAGCCTGATGTAGACAAAGTTACCAAGACCTATAAAAGGAGAGCAGCTGATCCTTCCTCATTACAGTCCCATATTCCAGTCCTGGATAAGGGACGAGCAGGAAGTATGCAGCAACCAATTTCTTTAAAATGAAGATGGTTAAGCAAGGAAATCAATTTTCCTTTATATCACATTATCATTAGAATCTTGGAGCAAATTGGGGGATTCTGCATGAGCTTTGAATCACAAAAGATTTTCTTGAAAGAATATGATATGGGCTTAGTATTAACTTGATTAAAAGAAAAGGAAAAGAGATATTCAGGTCTGGGTATATAACTTTATTTGCTCAAAGTGTACCTTTCAGATTAGTAAGAAAAAATGGGACAAATCTTCTAACAAAACCAGAAATCATCTATCCCTTTGAATTATCTCATTTTTTTTCAATGACTGTGGCAAAAAATGACTATTGTGTGGATAAAGTTCATATACCTAACTCTTCGTTAGCAACAAGCATTATAACAGATTCTGCCAATGTTCATATGGTCGCAGACTCTATTTATTTCTCAGGCAACCTTGACCCAAACCCCGAACAAAACAAACTCTCTGCCATCAAGTTGATGCTGACTCATAGCAACCCTAACAAAACAAATCTACTGCCGTCAAGTGACTCTGATTCATAGCAATCCTATAGGACAGATCAGATCAGATCAGAACTGCCCTGAAACTATAAATCTCTACAGAAGCAGATGGCCATATTTTTTTCCTGAGAGCAGTTGATGGATTAGGACTACAGACCTTTTGGTTCACAGATAAGCACTTTAATATTGCATCACCAGGCTCTTCCTTGACCCAAAGAAACTACATTAAAAGCAAAATAGTTAGCTTGGAAAAGATTTAACAAAAGCAAAATTTGTGTTCTATATTTTACATGTTTCTGAATAGTGCCACAGTAAAAATTTTCAAAGTTTTTTTAAAAGTGATTCCACACCTAATGTAAGAAGTCAGGGTAACAAAGTGATTAAGAACTCTGAAGTCAAAATGCCTGCTTTTCTCAACCCCAATGGGGAAACGTAATCTTCGACAAGTTACTTAAACTCTCTGAGCCTCAGTGCCCTAATCTATTAAAAAGGATAATACTAACCTTGTTGGATTGTTGTAAGGATCAAATGAGAAACGCATATGAAGTGCTTAGCATACTGCCTGGCATATTGTAGAAACAGGCCTTTTCATGACTGCAGACATCTGACAGAGGGGACAACTCCTACTTGCCCTTTAATGTTATGTGAATTTGCCCTCACTTGAAGTGGTTGAACCAACTTCTGTTCCAACAAATTCTTTATCACAATCACTTTTACCTGCTGCACATACAACTTTTACATCATTGAAAAGGCTTTGAGCCTTTTCTTGTGCTAAAACCAAAAACCCCCCACTACCATCAAGTAAATTCTGACTATAGTGACCCTATAGAACAGAGTAGAACTGGAAGCATACTGCCTGACCTTCCTCAGAGAGGCTAGTGGGTTTGAATCATTGACCTTTGGTTAGCAGCCAAATGCCTTAACTACTGCACCACCAGAGTTCCCTTCTTGCACTAAAGGCTAAATAAGAACCGTATGCACCTGTTCTGACTGACCTACAAATTCTGAAAGACACAATTAGGAATGGATTTCTTTTATAACCCAAACTGCCTATACTCAATAAATGCTAGATATTAATATTTATAAATAGCCGTAGTCTGGGAGTTAGGAATTCTAGGCAAATCCCAGATTGGACACTAGCTTTCTATATGACCTTAGGTCTATACATTTTCTAAACCACATTTAACTGTGCACTTAGGTGAAGAAAATGTGTGGAGATAATTTATTTTGTGAAGGTACAGAAATGTAAAAACTAGCCAGAAACAAGGAGAAAACTTTACTAAGATAGTACATTTGGCTATGAGACTATGCATAGGAAACACATCAGTCTCAGTGGAAGGATGGTTTGGGAGAAAGCTGGGGTCCTACACATATACTTCCATATTTGAGTATTTAGAAATTTGTAAACTGTCTTGCTGTGATTTCTGTCAACTTCTCAGTGCTTCTGCCCTCACCTCTCCCTTTCAGTCTTATCCTCTTAAAAAAAGAGTAGCTGTAGTTGATTCTAAAATATGTCCACTTTCCCAAGAGATTTCTTTTATCTTGTCCTAGCAAAGAAGAGGATCACAAAGTGCCTCCTTGTGATTGAAATAACAGGAATCTTAAGCTGGAAAATGCTTTTTAAGCATAAGTTATGAGAGAAGATTACAATATTTAAATGCTCCTGTTAAAATATATTTCTCTTATTCATATAAACAGTGTGTAATACTTAATAAATGAAACACTTTGAGACCTTGACATTATGCATCATCTAAATCAGGATATTTCTACTTGTGTTTTAAATAATATATTTGATTCAGTCTTAACAAGGAAGAAAAAAGGCCAAGCCTTTCCATATGTCAGGATCCTTCCATTCCTCACTGAAGTTACATTTTCACAGGAAAGCGCTTCCCAGCATCAAGCTTATATCCCTCTGGATCCCAGGCGCAAATAGAAACCAAGAATCCCAGGGTAAACCTATTGGTGAGCAAATGGCAGCAAGTCTGGCTCCTGGCGTTGGAAAGGAGGAGGAAGCTAAATGATGCTTTGGACAGACTAGAGGAGGTTAGAAAACTCATACATTCACCATATTGTCATTTGCTCTTATCCATCATAACACATTGCCAAATTTTTGATTTTTTAAAAATTTTCTGATAATGTATAAATAAACTCTTGCTATTTGAATGTGTTTTACCCGTAATACTGATACTGTAAGTATATGTGTGTGTGTGTGTGTGTATGTATATATATATATATATATATATATATATATAAGTAGATTGCCCAACCTTCCTTTGGAGGAGTAGCTGGTGGGTTTGAACCACCAACCTTCTGGTTAGCACTCCTCGGAAGGAAGGTTGGGCAATCTACTTCCATAGTGATATTGCCTCAGCAACCCAAGGAGGGGTCGCTATGAGTCGGGTCCGACTCGATGGCACATAACAACAACATATATGTGTGTGTGTGTGTGTGTGTATATATATATATATATATATATAGTGGAAAATTAATATATGAGATTTGGAGTTAGAGACTCAGTAAAGTAAAATAAATGTTTTAACACAATCAGAAGCTAGCTCCTTAAGAAAAGATCAAACTTGCTGTATGTTTGCTGGCACATATCATTTATAAGGCAGATCTTTAATTGTATGTGTTCTATGATTTGGGACTTAGTGTTTCAAATTCTAAAACTAGGGAATTTTCAGAAGTGGCTCATAGGAAAGGGAGAGCAAGCAAGGGGTTAGCGAGGAGTGCTTCTGAACCGGGCGTGATGTCCACTGGGCAGAGCGCTAGTGGGAGTACTTGCGGGCTGATCACCATTGTGATTTGGGCATTATCAGAAATTTTTTTTTTAGTTGAATTTTGATTTGGTTTCTTCTATTTGTAAAGAAAATTCATAATACTAGTGTAATAAAATAGAAAAAAAAAAATGTTTCTGAGTCCCCTTTTCAAGATTAGGCCTGTTTTGGAAATGGGAAATTTATGTGCATTTCTTAAGAGGATCATTAAAAGTAACAATTGATACAGTATAAGACATAATTTGAACACAGCATTAATTCAACCCAAAATATGTTTTTCCTTTTTTAGCTTAGGGAATTTGCTAACTTTGATTTTGATATCTGGCGTAAAAAATACATGCGATGGATGAACCACAAGAAATCTCGGGTGATGGACTTTTTCAGGAGAATTGATAAAGATCAGGATGGAAAAATAACCCGGCAAGAGTTCATTGATGGAATTCTTTCCTCAAGTAAGTCCCAAGACAGATGACTAACTGATACCATTTTTAAAGAAAATAAGCACAGTTTAAAATTGTAGAGCTGGTAAACTTGGGTTGCAAACAAAAACTTTTCCTTCACTTGGCTAGGAAGTCACTGCCCTTTTAAAAAAAAAAAAGTCCTTAATAAAATTTGTGTCTTAGAAGCCAGGCATACAGGTAATTGTGTAACTACAGCTTTGTGTCTTCACCCCACTGGATCTGTGTCCATTAGTACAATAAAGTTAATAATATTTGAGTTTTAGGTTGTTGGTATTGCCTGGCTCATAATAGGAAATCAGTAAATGAAAGTTCCTGTTCCTTACTTTCTTTTTGTTTTGAATTCATATTCTAATGGAACCATCTCACTAATAGACAATTAAAACTCTATAAATTCTTAAGGTATATGTCACCTTCTTGTTTGATGTTTAATCATGTGCATGTGATTTGCCTGGCAGATGTTACTGAAAGTCCTTCTTAAAGTAAATAAGTAAATTTCATATAAATTATTTCCTAAGTAGTAGTTGCACCATTTCTAATTGCTAATATTAAACAGTTTTCAGCCTACAAAAACAGCAGCTTCATATGGTTCACCCCAATTGTAATTAAAGATAAATTTGGGTTCCCTATAAAGTTGATTTGTTTGTAATGATATAGATCAGTTTTTTTTTAAAGGCCTTTTATGTTTGATCACTACACTAATGTAACCTGTTGCACACTGAAATACTCAGATTAAAATGTGCAATACAGAATGTCTTCAGGCAGATGAATATCCACTACTATTCACTATTAGGAGCTCTGGTAGCGTAGTGCCTAAAGCACTTGACTGCTAACCAGAAGGCTGGCAGTTCAAACCCACCAGCCACTCCTTGGAAGGAAGATGGGGCAATCTACTTCCCTAGTGATACTGCCTCGGAAACCCAAGGAGGGGTCGCTATGAGTCGGGTCTGACTTGATGGCACATAACAACAACAACAACAAATCCACTATTTACTATTATTTTGAAATAGAATTCCCAACAAGTCGCCTGGAGATGAGTGCAGTTGCAGACATCTTTGACAGAGATGGCGATGGATATATTGACTACTATGAATTTGTAGCAGCCCTTCACCCAAATAAGGATGCTTATAAACCTGTCACTGATGCTGACAAAATTGAAGATGAGGTACCTGTTATCTTTCTACCACCTGCAATAATGATAAGTGTATTTTACCAGAATATCATTGCAAGTCAAGATATTTGGTTGTTGTGTCAAAGTTGTAAGGATTCCACTTTGTAATATTAACATTAAAGTGAATATTCCACTATTGTTTTTGACAGGTGACAAGGCAGGTAGCTAAGTGTAAATGTGCAAAACGATTTCAAGTTGAACAGATTGGAGATAACAAATATAGGGTAAGTTTTCAAAGCAGTTTGGTAGCTCTTCTAAAGGATATAAGGTAAAATTTTGTATACAATTTGATCTGTGTTGTTTTCTAGGAATCCTAATTATTTTTTACTTTAGAACACAATAGTATATGAAATTCCAACTTTCATAATTTTAAGCTTCCTACTTTTACATTCTCACTTTAATCATTTTATATATTAGAACATGTCTTTGAAATATATACATATTCATTATTTTCAAGGAGAAAATATTCACAGGAAAATGTAAATCTCATATACTTATATTGTTTCCTGTTGCTTTATAGTATTTTTTATTATGGTTAGAGGTAAGTTTTCAGATTTCCAATAACCAAGCTATTCCAAGTTAGAACCAGAAAATTTTAAGTGTTGACTCATTTTATAAATATGAAAAAGAAGCAGTGTTTTCCAGTTGTACTGTCATTATTGCTTTCGTTTGAAATCTCAATAACTCAGTTCACCTTCTTCAAAATAATTACTTGAAGAAAAATATGACTTCATCACTCTTTATCTTGTTTTCTCTTTGTCAGAACATCCCTGATATGTAGTGGCTAGATAGGAAATGTGCTGAGTTTCCCTAATACAGTGTGTTACTTACAAAGGAAATGTTACTCTTTTTTACTTTCATATTTTCATACTGAAAATTATCCATCTACATACACAAGTTTTTATCTTAAATTTGACACCCAAAGATTTTCCAAAAAATTAGTAGAGAAAATTTTCTCATTTATTTGGTTTGAAGTTGGGATATCTGGGTACTTGCACATCTCTAAACTAGATGCTATATCCAGAGGCCCAGAGTGTTGAGAGTGTGTGTGTTCTAGAGTCATATAGAAAGTTTCCTGTTGAACTAATTGTCTTTCTCCCATTTTTCATTTTCTTTGTCAGTTCTTCCTGGGAAATCAGGTATAAACCGGTGGAATGTATTCTCAAGTTCCCAATTATTATTATTATTTCTTATTTTAATTCATAGCCATTAAAGCTTGCCATGGCCAATCTTTCCCATGCTCTTCCCCTAGCTACTACATTGTTGGTTGGCGTGGTGTTTCTGTAAGCGCTATAAGGGTCCTTAATCTAGGATCCCTTTTTTGCCTTGTGTCTCAAATGAGGAGATTACTTTCAAGTGAACCAGATAATGAATTGTAGCTTGTCTGGCTACAGTGTTACAAATGCAATGTTCAATTCCAATTTTTATTAATGCTGTTAGCATATATTTTATACACATACTCATTGGAATACAAATTTGGTTTGCCGTTCATCTCTATGTAGCCATGTTGGTATTTAACCATTAAAGACATATGGTATATGGTAGCTAGAGAAGGATCAGGCAATGACATGGAAAAGAGAACAGTCAAAGGGCTCCAGGCACTTGGCCACCAGTAATATATTCTCTCAAAGTGCCTATCATCCATTGGTTCTAAATCATTGATATATTCTTACCTTAGTACTTTGCATCCTCTGCATATATATTTCAACTCTTCAGTGATGCCATTCCTTTTGAGGAAATTTATCTCTTGTAACTCATAAAATCTTAAACTCACATTTTATGCCACCTGGACACACATTTAAGTCACTATAAACCATTCACTGGCAAAGCATCATCACAATTTTAGAACTAAAGAAGAGATAATTCATCTTTTGATTTAAATGAAAGAGAAGAGTTCGCCTCTTTTTGCTTTTGGAAAGAATCAGCACCTGACCACTGTCATATTACATATTGCTCTGCCAGTCCATTTTTAAGCCATTTTACTACTCAAGCTTGAAATTATCTGTTCTTACCCTTTACTGCAAGCAAATGATTATTTTAAAACAGAAATACTCAACTACCTTGAATAGATTTTTTATAGTTCATTAGTTATAAAACTTAAAAAGTTTACTTTTCCATTTTTGCTATTTTCTGAGTCAGCAATTGGGACAGCATCATTTATTTATGGAGAAGGAGAAAAAGCACTCACCTCAAAGAGGTGTATTCACTGAAAGCACAAAAACAACTTTGGTTTTTACTGGCATCATGAGTAAGAAAAATAGGGAAATTCTGAGGACAGTGTTAGTTGTTTGTAGAATGCCTTCTAGAATATAATTTAAAGTATTCACTTTAATTAGAATTGAAATTTCATCTCTGTAAGGTGCTTTAGTTATAGCTGTAAAACTTGTATTTTGACTATAATCTTGGACCAAAATTGTCTGGGCCAATTATCTGGTTCCTTAAGGGTAATTTTCTTTAAATCCCCTCTTTCCCTTTGCTTATTTGCAGCACCAAAATTTTTCTAACAAAATCAATATAGATTCTGGGTTTTAAATTTTAATTTACATTTTCAGGTTCAAGTTCAGTTCTGGGAAATTTTAAGTCTTAGGTTTTAAAATGGATTTAGAAATAACAATTGAAAATGATTGATATGAAACACATAGATCCCAACTGGTACATTTTATGTGCTTTCCAGGCCCTTCTGAGTTTTAGGATCTTAAATGGGATTTGGTTGGCTTCATTTCAGAATTCCATTACTTAAAAGTTTTCTGTTTATCCATCATGAGCCCAGACAAATAGACAAAGTTGCAATTATATCTTATTTGTCTTAAAAAATACTATTATGCTTAATTTTATGTTTATTTTTGCTTTGGTATTTGCTGGGTTGGCAACCGTGAAATTCAGCATGGTGGTTTTTATAATTTAGACATTAACCTATTAGAAATGATTTAAAAGTATAAAATCATTTCTCATGGGCTTTCAAAATAAATAAACTTTATGATCAGAGATTACCTATAGTTTTAGCAATTATTTTCAGCACTTACTGAATCTAGCAAATTCAGGTGATAAGAGATCCCTTGATTACTTGTTAGTGTTTCAGTTACAGTACAATCAGTTTTGAGGGAAACTTTTGGAATTAAAACTTCATTATTAATAATGTGTCAGTGGATGTTCTAACATTAATCTAGGGTGGCATATTAATCCAGCCTTTAATAAATTGGTTTCTCATATCATTAGGGATGCAGAAAATTGTAGTTGACTATGAAACCATATTCATTGACCCCTTTATTCTCCCTAAGCCAAACTTCCTTGAGAAAACAAAATGAATTTATGAAAATTTCTGCCACAAATTTCAGTGGACAACAGTTTTAATGCATGAGGAGGAATCAGTTTATGGCATTTTCTTTAGAATCATCCTGTTTCATATGAGCCTTGGGCAAGTGAGCCAGTGCTTATTTTCATGGCTGCATTAATCTCTAGAAATATTTTTCAACTATTGCCTTACTAATGTTGTTTATATCATAAGAAAGAAAAATAATGTTTAGACCAAAGCTTCAGTATTATATTTGATAACCTTTATCTTTTTTTTCCCCAAACTGTATCCTTTGGGCTAAATCAGCATGCAGCAGTCTAACGCAGATCATTACAAACCCCCCTTTCATAGATTTTACTAATCGCTGTGAACTAAGCAAGAAATTAAAACTGATTGCTTAAGCTCTTGCAGATTGTTCATCACCCTGTATTTGAGAATTACACTGACAGTTAGAGGTTTTATTCTCTTCATCCGCAGTTTGGCGACTCCCAGCAACTGCGACTTGTTCGGATTCTACGAAGTACCGTGATGGTTCGTGTTGGAGGTGGATGGATGGCACTTGATGAATTCTTAGTGAAAAATGATCCTTGCAGGGGTAAGGAGAAGCTTATGTCAAGATACTAACACCATGAAAATGTATCAGTTCTGTATTATTTTCTAACATCAGAAGCATACTGGGTAAAATTTTGATCATTTACTCCAAATAATGAGTGTTTCACATTGGTCTCTGTCAGCCTAAAGTTCCCAGAGAACTTGTGGCAGTCATGTAAACCATGTTCTTTTCATTGTTTTTTTACTTCTCTGGATAAATGTGAGCTAAGTAGGCAGGAAATACTAGAACAGTTTTTCTTCATGAAACTTACCCTGTGGTGATTTTCAAAATAAACACTTACACAAAAGTAGAGAAAGGACTTCATCTGTCATTAAATAGCAAAGTAAAAGGAAGGAAAATTGAGGTGTTGAATCCAGCAAATACTGTTTCGTAAAAGGTTAAAACGGAAAGTTTTTATGAAATGAGGGAGTGGTGAGGGAAGTAATAATTTAAAAATTTTAAAAAAAAAAATGAGCTTCCAACTTGACACTTCCTTTGAAGTTGCAGATTAGAAGATTAAAAATAAAAATATACATAGTACTCTCCATAACTATCAACCCAAGATCCCTAGGTTGGCTTTTAATCTTCTGTATGTCCCAGATCCTACAGTCAACTTTTGAATACTTAAATGATTTACAGATTATAATATTTAGTTAGGTTCCATTTACTAAGTAGGGCTATTTTTCTTACTTTGAAAATAAAATAAAATTTTAACATTTATTTAGCCTATGAGCTCATTTTAAACTTTAAAAACAAACACACAGCAACAACAGCAGATGTTTGTGCCTGCTCAGCCTCATAAGCTACCCAGCTAGAGGCCAAGCTTCCTCAGTGGGGCTTGTTGATTTCCGTACTGCTGTCTGAATAAATAGGTGAATCTGTAAGTAAACAAGCTTTTCTGTTTATATCAATCCCCACAGATTGATATAAAACCATATACAGTAGTTCTGCTATCTGCAATTCAAAGATATACCTGTGAGAGAAGTAAATTAATAACAAACTTCCTGTTTTGTCTTATAATTAAAAATACTGCAGCCCATGGTAATATAGCTCATTTATGAAAAGAAGCAATTAGAATGTGTGATGGTCTGTCGGGTTGCTTAGGAAAGTCAGCATGCCTGTGACAGTCTTTCAAATACTCTCCTTATCGACAGTCAAACTTTCGAGTGCTTCCCTTCCTGATGCAACTTTCTTCTAAAATGTGTGCTATAGGCACGATCTGAGCACCCTTTGCATAGTCAATTGCTGTACTTTGTTTCTTCTCCTGCTAACAGTATTCTTTAATGTGATTGGTATCCTGTGTCATTTTTTCTAGTTCATCATCATGGGAGTAAAATGTTACGTTCGGAATCAAACTCTTCAATTACTACTACTCAGCCTACTATAGGTTGGCAACCCCTCTCTTTGCCTCTCCCCTCTTTCCTTTTCTCTTTCCTACTTTTACATTCTCGCTTTACTCATTTGTTTTAAAATAACATGCTTCATCCATTGCATATGCCTTAACTCATACCCAACTGAGCTGGTGCTTCCAAATTTAAATTCTGAAAATTTGACACACTTCGGTGTGTTGCAAATGCAGGTGTTACATAAGTGATCAAACACATGCTAACACAGTTGCTTCTCTGGTTCTTGTGGCGTGTTCTCCCCGTGCATATGTGTTTGTGTGAGTGCTGCATTACTGATTACCTCACGGATATTTGGGTCTGGTGTTTGTTACTGCATGTTGGTAAGACACAGTTTTCAAGGCATAAAATTAAAATACTAGCTGCTTCATTTATGTGAAAAATCTGGAAGTTTATTATGTGTTGTCATGATGATTAACAAGCCACATCTCACTCTGTGTAATTTTACTGTTTTATTAATCTTGGTGTTAAACCAGCATTCTCCTTACTCAGAAGTACATGCAAATCACACGGCCCCTGCCCTTCTGGCTGGTCTTCTCGGTGTGGTGAAAAGGGTAATGAAACCATGTGGCCATCAGTAACTGGTGGATTAACAATATTTTAGCATGGGCTTTCCATTTTCATGCTGACTTTTTCTTTAATAGTAGTTATTCTTGCTGGTGTCTAGTGTTAGAGTAAGCACACTACCCCCGCCTCCCCCAAACTGACTTGTATCCAAAAGGAATGCATTGTGAAGGAATGCATTTAACTTTTTGTTATGCTGAGTTGGAGTTGGCATGGCAAAAAGATGCTTTTGAAATCCTCAAAATGATCTCTGGTGCCAGGTGGTGGTTCTTAACACAAACAATTGAATGCCTCTTTTTTCCTTCTTTTTTTCTGTTTGTGTGCGTGTTTGTATGTGTAATCCAGCTAAAGGACGGACAAACATGGAACTGCGTGAGAAGTTCATTTTAGCAGATGGTGCCAGTCAGGGTATGGCTGCTTTCAGACCCAGAGGCCGCAGATCCCGGCCGTCGTCTAGAGGAGCTTCACCCAACCGATCTACTTCTGTAACCAGTCAGCCTGGCCAGGCGGCCTCCCCACAGGTCCCTACCACCAGCACACCCAAGGTAAGATTTGGATGAAATGAAATTCTGTCCTCCTCCTAGGCAGTCAGTGTCCCAGGTATACTGATGAGTATTTCAGGTCCCCTAGAGTTTATAGAACTAGCCTTCCCATTTATGTTCCTTCTCACAGTATGAGTGATGATGGAGATGTATGAGGCTATGTAGATCTCTCTGTTATTTCCCATTTTGTGAGAAGGGACACAAATGGGAAAGGTAATTA